>NC_044007.1:71837796-72139375 GCF_900496995.4 Aquila chrysaetos chrysaetos
TCTTTTGGTCAAATTAAGCGCTGTGGTAAACGAGTACAATTCCTATGGAGAACTGCAGGTTGTTATTCCTGAGCAAAATTTGACATTTTGCCTAGCTGTGTCTCACCTCCCACTCAGCCTGTGTGGCACAAAGCGGCTGACTGGGGAGGAGAGCAGAGAAAACGTAGAGTAGAAGAGGAGCAGTCTTGATAAGAGTCTTCAGCATCCTTTTTGTTGCTGCTTTTGTCAGCTTGCTCTTATGAAGACGTTATGTATTAAGAATTTGCTTCAGTCACCGAGCTTTTTAACTCAAAAGGTATGCTGTGTGTGCACATACATGTGAATACATAACTTGTCCTAGTGCTCACAGAGGTAAAAACATAGAAAGTTGGATACTTAATTGTTGTTATATAAAACATGCAAACTTTTAATGATACACACTGGGAACCAGAGTTCATAGACTCTCCAAATGCTGGTCTGTACCTTGGAATTACACAGATCAGAGTGCCAGCTGCTTGGAGAGCACTGGTATGTTATGTTGCTCACAGAAATGCTCTGCAGCAGGAGAGATGCACTGAGAAAGCCGGTTACATCTTACCCTGACTGAAAACCAAACAGCATTGCTGAGCAGCAACATTTATGCTCTGGTTCAATTTTGTTTGCTCTGCTCCGTGCACTGAAGCTGGTGTCTCTCAGGCGGTTGTTACGTTTCCTGTTAATACTGGTAGGAATTTTATAAAAGTTAATTCAGAGAAAGTTTGTCAGGTGAAAAAGGTAAGAAAGGTGACTGAATTGAAGCTGTTCCTCAGCCTCTGAAAAGACCCATCTTGTACACCGCAAAACTGTAATAGATACACAAGCTAGCATGGGTACCAAAAGGTGCGTTAGATGGTGTTCACAAAAAGTAGTTTAGAGTCAATGAGGTGCTGCCCAGGCATCAACGAGTGTGTAGTGTAGACGTGTCTCAAAAGACTGGCTTGCTTAAGTTTTCATAGACTGGCTCATTGGAAGACATTAGGTTGCTTCTGGTTTAGGCTATCTCTGTGGACTACAGAGATTACAGCCTTAAGTGCATAAGGCACATGGGAAGCATATGTTGCTTCTTGCTGTCTTCTGTTTCTGTTGTTAATAATAGAAGCAAGGAGCAAAGCTGTATACTAAAGTTTCCCTATTGAATCCTGTGACCCTTAATCGGGAAGGCCAGTATTTAAGTAGATTTTTTTTTTTTAAACTGAAAGATATTCTGTCTGCTCCAAATACTTTGTAAACTAAAAACCTTAATAATTTGCAAATAGAACTGGGCTGTCTCAAGGACAGTGTAATTTTAATCACATGCAGGCGTGATTCTGATCCCACTGAGGGACCAGACTGGCCACTCTATTCAGAGCCAGGCAGAATTGGCTTCTATCCTTAAAACACAGCCACGTTCACTGTAGCACTGGAAAAAGTCTCTTGTGGGCAAAATGGTCTGGGGTACACTTGCTGAAGTTTACTGTGCTATTTGGCAACACTTGTCTACTTCTATTCATATCAGGTGTCAAAGCAGAAGAATGTATGCTGAGGAAAAACAAAATATATCACACAGCAATAAAATAGAAAAATCAGAAAATAATTGGATTTTTTTTTTCCGTTTTTCAGAATATTGCAACACTTTCACACTACTGCTGAAGATTATACCGTCATTTTCACATCTGGATGCACAGCTGCACTTAAACTGGTAGCAGAAGCATTCCCTTGGATGCCTGAAGGCACAAAACAACCCAGCAGTCGATTTTGTTACCTAACTGACAGCCACACATCTGTGGTGGGTATGAGGGGGATAACTGCCTCAATGAATGTCTTGTCTGTTCCAATAAAACCAAAGGAAATCTTGTTATCAGAAAAGAACAGGTTACCAGCTGAAGAACAAAACTGCACAACACCTCATCTTTTCTCTTATCCAGCTCAGAGCAATTTTTCTGGTACCAAATATCCCCTTTCATGGATACAGGACATAAAATCTGGAAAACTCTGCCCCATCAAAATACCGGGGAAGTGGTTTGTTCTGTTAGATGCAGCTTCATATGTAAGCAGTTCTCCATTAGACTTGGGAGTTCACCAAGCTGACTTTATCCCCATCTCATTCTATAAAATCTTTGGATTCCCAACTGGTTTAGGAGCGTTACTGGTAAACAACCGGATTGCCCCCCTCTTGAGGAAAACCTATTTCGGAGGTGGAACTGCAGCTGCCTACCTCGCAGGAGAGGATTTTTATTTCCCAAGGAAATCTATAGCAGAAAGGTAAGGCTTTGTTTAACAAAACAGGGTTTTTTGCTGATAACTGTTTGCATCACACAAATGCCTTGGGGTTGGTGCATGCACTGGGCTGTGACACTTATGCTTCTTTATGCAGTTGGATAGGTATTTTACGTCTAACTCTGTTTTCTTCTTAGTATTCTTTTTTCCTGTCTAAAGAACATCATCTGAAATATATACCTTCCTTCCCTGATCTAGTTTGTTACAACTGGTAAAAATATAAGGCTTCATTCAGTGACATAAAGGTCAGTGCATGCATTTTTTAATTTATATTTAAAGTACCTCAGTGGAAGCCTGATTTGTTTTTGAAGCTCTGTACCTGGAGCAGCCAGGCCAAGGTTGATCACACAGTATAATGACCCTCAGTGAAACTGGAAAGTAAGGTCCATGTATTTCACTGGAAAGGTGGCATGCTTTACTCTCAAGAGAAGCTTTATCAGAATAATCCATGCAGTAAGATAAATTACCTAGGACAAATATCTGTAGCGCTCTTATTCCCTGACTGAGGTTCTGGAGAAGCTGTGAAGCTCTCCTACAGAAAATACAGGACACCTAAAGGAAGTCAAACATACACACGCAGGCAAATGCAGGGCAATGGATAAGTTTCCCCAGTCCCTTAACACATTGAAATGTCACTCTTAGTGATGCTGGGTCTCTCTGCCTCTCTCCCTCACGCCAGCAGCAGCTTACATAAATGCAGTAAAGGGTTTTCCTTCCTGTCTCACATCCAGTCCATCTGCACAAAGGAAGTGCTTGACATAAGCATTTAATATTAAATCATAGTCCTTGGGAGAGGCTAGAGATGAAAAGGGGAAATGCTAAAAAAAGCCATTCATGCCTTGCATTTATTTATGGATGTGTATTCAGCAGCACAATGTCCTGCATCTCCCATGATGTAAAAGTCTGACCTGTCACTGTACATGTAGTAATGCATAATGTTGCTTCATGTGTGTGCACCTCTTCTAGGTGTGTGCTCTGAGTGCTGCTGTGGGGTTTTGGTTCTGGACTGGTAAATGCAGAGGCTGGCCACATTAGCTTGGCTCTTTTGCCATACAAGGCCATGCGTTATTTCTGAAACAGAAATTGGTACGGTGAATGTCCAGTTAATATATTAATTTAGAAATAAAAACAACAGGGAAACATTGGCATTCTGACCTCTGTTTCTGGTTTTTCAAACCAAAAAGGCTTTGAATAGCAGCACTCGCTGAAAGTCAGGATGAAAGGGCATAAAAATCATGGGACCCTAGGGTGCTCCTGCGTCACCTGCAAGCCGAGGAGAAAACCTGCTTTAATTTGACCTGGGCAGGCTCTAATTTCTGAGTGGCTTTTCTAGAGGTAATTGACACATGACTCCTGAGATTGCATAGTGGATAAAAATATCTGAAATGCATTTTAGATCTCAATTCTGCTTTTATACCTTTTTTTAATTAAGCAGGGAAAGGTAAGTGGGAACCTTGAGGGGAGCTCTATCTCTGGTATCTTTTTCAGGAGTTTTCAGAGGTTGACTAATTATAAGCCTTTCAGGTATATGAGGCTCCCACTGCTTTCAAGGGCTTTTTTTACTGGATCAGAAGAAGGACCTGCTTTAACCTTTTTCTGCTACAGAGTTATAAACAAAGGAATTTGTCCAATTTGATTTCTCTCTCAGGCTGTCTACAGAGTGTCTAATCTGGGTATGAGGGAACCTAACTAAAATAATCAAATCTGACAGCTGGATACCCAGGCATGTGATACTAGTTCCTGTTAGACACCAAAGTGTCATGCAGACAGTCTGAGTCATTGTACATAGGTAAATATTTACATTTGTCCTCATCTAATCCTTTGGTTATTATTTAAAAACCTAATATTTAAAAGTTCATGTTTAGAGCATTATTGATGCTGTCTGTAATCCCTAGTGAACTGTGGAGACTTAAAGTTTTACCTGGAGAGGCTTGAAGTTTTCAATGATAGGTCAGGAACAAGGATAACCACTTTCTTGAAAAATAAAAACAACAGCATTGAAATTCTCAGTCAATGTCCTCCAAGCTATATCATCCAAATTTGGGTTGGTTTTTTTTTTTTAATCTTTCACATCTTATGGGTTTTGCTTTGTTATCATTTTAAAGTGTTTTCCTGATAATAAAATAGAGCGAGCGAGCTGTTAGGAACAGAACTACTACACTTCAAATGAAATGCCAGGCCACCATGGCCAAAGCTAATATGATTACCTTATGTGTGGGCCACGTTTCCATTTCTTTGCTAGTGACTGAAACACCTGGGTCATTATTTCTCCTATAAACAGCAACTTTAGCCAGGTGTTATCCCTGCCAAATTGCAGTAAGGAGCCTCCCTCATTGGAGGTATCCAAACCCACCTGGAGAAAACCCTGAGCAACCTGCTCCACCTGGATATGCTTTGGGCAGGAGGTTGGATTTGAGATCCCCAGGAGTCCTTTCCAGCCTCTGTGCTTTTGTGAGTGATTCTGCGCTCTCCTGAGCTCCATCTGCATTCTCTCTTTAGGCATGTCTCTGTGACTTCCAAAGGTTGGTTCCTTAAAATTGTTTGTTTTTTTTTTTTTTTTGAAAAAGCTTGTTTACAGTGCTGGATTAACATTGGGATTGAATACACTGAAACATGTCATTTCATGTGGTAATTCATAAGGAAACTTGAACTCTGACAAATACCACTGGAAAAGTGGATTAGACTATGTGTATCTGAATACTGTTAGCAGAAGGTATTCCCCATCCATGCATAATCAAAGTGCAGTGTAGTAAGGAAATGGCTTTTTCTAAGTCAAGGTGAAACTTGAGTGGAGATGTGTAATGGGAGGGTGTTTATTCATCTTTTCTTCCCAGGACTGTCAAAATGGTTACCTTCTGTCTTAGTAGATACAGCTTTTGCTAGTGTTTCTTGTACTTTATTTTGTTGTTCTTGCTATATAAATTATTCTATCACAGTCTCTTTTACATTCCTTTAATACCCTTAAATCACTTTCACGTTTTCCCATTTCATGGCAGTAGCCAGTCTTCCTATCTCAACTTTTAAAATCATGTTTATTGTATTTTCATCCTTGCATCAAACAGCTTGACAAATTATTATTATCATTCACAAATCTAGCCTCATTTCCCATGTTTTTTTCTGCACAGCATGAGATAATAAAATAATATGATTATGTATAGCAAGAATTCAGCGATAAAATATTCATCATCTGCCCTATTTTTCTTTTGTATCTGGGAGTGCTATTCAGAATCCGATCATCCTGGAATTTATGACTAAGGGAAAGGAAGTTGTTGCGTTATCTGTAAATTGGATATCTGCATCTTAGTCTACCAGTGTGAAATATCTAGTGCATTAGCTGTTGTGTGTTTTTCGTTTCCAAATGCATTTTCAAAAGCTTTGGAAATCCAGATGGCATGACTTTGTCCCTGACGAGTTTTAGTGGCTGTCCCTGATGAGTTTTAGTGGCTCTTGCCTCTGCTGCTTGAATGGTTTGACAGCCCCAAAGCAACACCCACACTTTTGTAATCTATGATGCATTGTACTTAACCAAAGCGGGTTTCTTTATTCTTGATTCTGTAGCTTTTTATTTTTGAGGTGATTCAGTGGCTGGTGTATATGACCTGCAGGTAAAAGGTTAGATGTCTTCAGTTCTGCAGGAAATGTCCTTAAGTAGTGCCCACCCATATATGTACTATAGTGGAGAACTATGCTAGAGGTCACTGGGACAACTCTGTGCATGTCTATGCACGTATGTGTATAGTGACTGGTTTGAATCCTCAATTGCATGCTGAGTTTTTGCATGTTGAGGGGAAGGGAAGGAAGGAGTGGAAAATGGAGGCAGAAAGATGGGGATGAGAGCTATCACTAGGATCCCAAGAGCTGGAGCTGGAGACAAAATCCTGAGGCTGGGTGGTGGATATGGAGCAGCTCGAGAATCACTTGGCAAAAAGCCGGTCGTCTGCTTGAAGTTGTCTCTTTAGCATTACCGCATGTTTCTGTCGGTATACAAAGAAAGAATATAGAGTCAGGTGCTGGTTTATTCCATAGAAACTCTTCGTAGTGCTGAGAAATCACGTAAGGACTGGACCATGTTTAGAAGAGCACAATACTTAAACACATGCTCACCTTGTAGCCTAGTGTATGCCCATCGACTCCACGCTCAAGGGCTCTGTCCGTCTACCCATGATTGCTTTAATGTGGTAAGTGGGCTTAATTAAGTATCACCCTGTTGACTACTACATTTTGTTCAAGCATTTTGTTATGCTGCTTCCACATTTTTGTGATGTTTCGAGATCTCCAAACAGGACCACTTATGGGGGAATTTCCAAATCTATAACATTCCTGAACAAACGTCCTTTCAAACAGCAGTGATGACTTTTGGGTGAGATACTTGGGAAGCAACAGGGGTCTTCACTTAATTTCTAATGGGCGTTTGCACCATGAGACTGCCTTCTGCACCTGACAGACCTGTTGCACCCACTGACAGGGACCTGTAAGCCTGAACAGGCAACAAGAGGGTGAGCAAGTCTCTTCCTTCCCCTCATCCCCCATTGCCACCCCATCCTGCGGAGATGAGAGGCCAGAGGCCGTTGAGCACAACTGTGTAGGACTCTCACACAGCTGTTCTCCCTGTCTGAAAGGCAGGCAAAGTCTTTCCATTTAGCTGATTCTTTAGCTTAATTCTGACAACTTTTACAACTGTTTTTTGAAAGAAGGGCTGTGGAAAAATAAAAGAAAGGGTGTTTTTTTGCTTTCTGAGTAAACTATAAGAAGGTTCAGGTAACCTGTTGCTCTTTCCCTTCTCTGCCAAAGTGTAAGTATCTGCTGGAAAACTTCATGCAGTCTGTCTTGTTACCTCTCAGGACATCCAAAGTGGCAGCTGACATTTGCTGTGTTTTTCTGCCAGCCATCACTGCAGCCAGCCATCTTCTTCAGTATTTGATGCAACGGAAAGTTTTGCTTAATTTTTTTCTAACTCCCACCATTAAGGATGCATTCATATGTCATTTTGCACTCTAATCCTCCAGGTGGTTATTTTTTTCAATAGTGAAGTTGTTTCATTGCCAGAAAACTCAGCATAGTCAGAATAAACTGAAAATTATAAATCAGTGAGCCAAACAGAATCCTGTGGGGATCACTTTTGATCTTGATTCACCATGGGATTCACCTTAAATTGCTGAATCTGGGATAAACTGAAAGCAGTGCCTCTGATAAATGCTTGTTGAGTACAACCAAACACTTAAAAACACGTTTGTGAACTTGGATTAGTAGGCAGTCACCCAAAGAGAAGCAACAACGTAGGTAAAACTTCGGAGAGGCAATACAGTTGGCAGTGATGGCTTTGTTTAGTCAGCCCCACCTCTATTCATATGACTTTTGGATGTCCTCACTTATATTCTCAAACTCTTGCCTTGAAAGCCCCTATCAGTTTTGAAGGCAGCCTTATTCTTGAACTTTTGTTTGAGCAGCTGGTGCTGCATTTCTTTTTAGCTACACAGCTGGAGAAGATTGGTGATTAGGGTCTTCCAGGCTATACAAAACCCTAGTTCAGTGCTTCCTGCAGAGACACCTCCCTGAGTACAAAGTCAGCTGTAACTACCAGGCTCTGCCAGCAGAGATTTTTGGAGAAAAAAAAATGAATCACCTGCCGCTCTACTCCTGAAGTGCCTGCTCCCATGTTTTACAGAGTCCAGAGCCACAGAAGAAGGTGCTCTACTGAGTAAGCTCTTCCCTATGTGCCAGGGAGAAATAAGATTGGAGTTGTGTTTTCATCCTCAGTGTTTCCTATTGCACAGTTGGGAAATCCCAATCTGAAGCGGGTCACATATAGGGCTTAGAGCTGTAAATGTTAGGAATGAGCCAAAAAGACAGGCATCATGTTGGTTAATGTCTAAATGTTTGGGTCTATTGCAGGATGCGGTTACAATGTACAGATTCCCAAACTACTTTTAATCAGATCATTTGAAGTCCTCAATGCAATGTAGCCACAGTGCCACAGACATCCATGCCAGGCAACTTACATTGCCTCTGGGGAAGATACTACATTTGGGCACAGTGGAGTGTCTTTGTGCTAGGCTGCAATCTACAGTATGGAAATAAACACAGGGGAAAGTGTTTTTTTTCAGGCGGGGGAGGTAGCGGATCTTGCATGCTTTTTAACGATGTTCAGCAAAATGAAATTAATAAAAAATGTAAATGCAAAGAATTTTAAACTGTACTGTGGATTCTCTTACTTGGAAGTAGGCTGAACTAAACTAAGTGTGTTTCTTCTTTCATTGGCAAAGTCTCATTGAAAGCCAGTAGTAGTCATGTGCCTAATGTAAATGTAAATCACACCAAACATCAGTCTGTGTTGTTAAGCACCTCCATCCCAGTATATGACTGGCACCAAATTATTGACTTATGAAATAAACCTTATAATTTGCTAGGGAGCTACAATGCATTCATTTTTAAATAAAAGAGAGAAATTTGGAGCTCATTATAAACTGCATTTTTCTTAAAATGTAAAGTGTTTTGAGATGATAGCAAGAAAGAAAGGAATTCTGTTATATGCCAGGACTTGATTTTGCCTTTGATTAAATACAGTAAAAATCCTGCCTGAACCATGAGGTGTCTTTGCGGTCATTGTGGCTAGCCAGTTGTCCTGACATAGTTTTGCCCTAGGGAGTTGTTATACTCAAATTTAGAATCAAACCTTTTCCCTAAGTCTTCTTTGAGAGTCTTTGTGAATTTCTAGCACCAGCTATTGAGATTTTACAGCATTTGTTTTCTGGTGATAAATTTATTGTACACTTTTTATTGTGCTTTGTAGAGTTTACATTTGTGATTAACCTGTTTGATATATGAGGGAAAAACAATGGTGACTTGTTTGGCATAAAAATCACATTTTTTTTCTTCACCGTTTGTATTGTGTACTTAGAGTATCTTGATATTAGCGTGTAAAAGGGTGAGACTGGCTTTTTGACCCAGACAATATTTACAACATATAAGTCCTGTTCAGATAATGTTAAGGGATTGATTTACTTCAAAGTGCAGGAATTAAAGCTTTTGCTCTCTCTTTTTACCTCAGGCAGTTCTTAGGAACAGGAATTGCTGTAAATACTCCATGGTATAGTATATAATTAGTATAATGCTCTTTGTTTGACTCCTGAAGTCTTAGAGACAAAAGCATGAGCTAAGGCAGACATACGGAAGAGCTATAACTAGTATCAGGGGGTCAATTTAGATATTTAACATTATGTTAACCTAGTTTTTATGTGCTCCGAATCCTCTGGCATGTGTGTGTGTGTTTTAAATACTTCCACAGTGATGCTGAAATTGTTCCGAGCTGGCTACTGAAACTTTATTGGCTCCTTTGGAATGAGTTTAATCTTGGTTTTCCAGAGCGCAGCTTGCGATGTGCAGAAAGCTCCGAGCCCGGGCAGGGGCCTGGCCCTGCGCGGGGCACATCCCTGTGCTTCTCCAGAACCACCCAAGAAGGGATGAATCCTTCTCGCGTCTTCCCTCCTTCCCCCAGGAAAGCAATTACTGCTTTTTCTAACCTTTGGTGGGGGGCTTCCCTGCTCTTTCCTTGTGCTGTAGTACCTCTGCTGCCAAAGCAGGGGAAGAGTGGTAAGAAAGTCATCAGGGCAGGGAACGACTGTGACAAGGGCTTTATTTTTTCCATTTTGGGATTATTTTTTTTTAAAGCGTGAGATGATGTGAGTGGGAGAAAGGCATGAGCTAATAGAAATGAGGAAAAAGTAGAATGGAGATTCCAAAAACGGAGGAAAAGTTGGAACCACGTGTCTGTAAGGGTGGCAGCCCCGAGCCCCAGGCGTGGTGATGCGGGGTCGCTGCCGCAAGGGCGGCAGCTCCACGTGGGGAGAGGCGGATCTGCTCCCACAGCTGATTCACCCGCAGGAGGGGGGGGCAGCCTCGGGAAGAGGTTTTCTTCATCAACTGTTAGCAGCGGGCAGGGAAATTCTAGAAATATGGCTCAACGTCTCTATCTCTTCACGTGTCTCCGATCTGCAAGTGGGTGGTGATGGCTCATCAGAAGCTGTCACGAGTTTTGGGTCAGAGCCGTTCCCGTCGACATGTACCAACGCTTCTGACGTGTCTTCTGCACGGAGGCTGCTGCAATGGGCTCCAAAGCAGCTGTGGGTTTTGCGCAGAACTGGGGTATTTGTGCTGGATAAATCAAGGACTGGTTTGGATGCGTAGAGGAGAAGGTGTAGGGGGAGGAGAGTGGACCATCACCCACCCAGGCCTCTCTGTGGGAACGGTGACGGGGAACAACTTTTAGACTTAGGAAAGTGTATTGAGTTAGATTTTAAAACAGTAATGCAGAGCAATGAAAGCAGTGGGGAGGGGAATATTGATGTCTATTCTCCAATTCAGAAAAGGACTGAAGCATATGTATTTAAGTCAATCTCTAGTTCAGAAACTTCTCTGAGCATTAACAGGGACTTCAGCTTGTACTTTAAGTAGAATAGGTTTATGCTAATTGCAGTGCTGTATTTCTGTGTGAATCCTTTTCGAAGCAAAACTCTTAGGAAATACTTATTTTTTTCCCTTTATAGCAGATCATGTCTCCCTACTACTTGTGTGGGTTTGGGTTATTCTTTTCAGTGGACAGGGGGCAGAGGGAGGCATGGTGGAGTGCCTGGCAATTAAAATTACTGACTCAATGCAATCCAAATCTAGTTCTTCCAAAATGGGCTGGGGCTAGGTCATTTCCTTTAACATTTTATCCTTAATGCAAATAATCATTATACAATGAAAAAGTGTACTCCTCTAATAGAAACTGATACTAAGGTTATGTCAGGAAATGCCTGACCACAAACGATGAAGCATCTCCTCTACTACAACATACTAATGCACTATAGTGTCATGAGTTGATATTAACCATTCTTGCTCACTGTTATTTGCCCTTTTCAGAAAGAAGGTGCTAAAAATCAGTGGTTTTCAGCCTGCTGTGCATGGATCCCTCGAGATCCATGAACTCACCATAAAGGCTCCACAAAAGGAGACTGAGACACCTTCGTATATCATGTGGCAACCATATATGTGATGTTTCGAAAGCGAACTTCACCTTCACTGGATTTTGTTCTAGTCCAGTGACTGACTTCCACCCGGAATCATGCTTCTAAAATCTTTTTTGAAAGGTGTTCTTCATCAGGCTTATTCTTGTCAGTATCATCAGAGACAATTCTTACCATTTAAGAGGAGGGTATATTTTTGCAGTCTAAATAAAGTCAGAATACAAGAGAGCAAGCTGAAATGCCCATAGAGGTTTGTCTTTTAATAGCAGAAGACTCACAAAACCATCTTAAATTTAATGACTCGGATTATGTGACTTCTTATGTGATACCCATATTACTTTCCATTTTATTTATAGCTAAGCTACAAAAAGCTACTTTTTAAAAAAGTTTAGTGGTCACTGGCTTCCTAGTGGGGAAAAAGAGATACATAGAAACAGAGTAGTTTAAATGTTTAGATGATACCACTCAGTCTAGTATTTGAAGATTACCAGTACAAGCATGGGGTTGGGTTTTTTTTTTTTTTTCCATCTTCTTACTAGTCAAATATATGCAAGAGTGCATCTGGCAGTTGTGCTCTTGGGAACTCGTGAAAGAAACATCTACAGGCTTCTCAGACAGATTTAATTCAGAAGAAAAAGGAAAATATTGATGCTCTTGAGAAAAAAAAGGTTTTACAGTCTTTCTTGACTTTCACATATAAGCAACGGTTTCCAAAACAGGAAATACTCAGATTTGATTAAACACTTGGCTGTCACATTTCAGTCTGTTCATGTTCAATTAAAAAATTCAGAGGAATTGTCTAGCATTATTATAATCTACTTTTTCCATATCTAGGCATTTATATTATCAAATAACACCTGCTATGGCTTAATAACTGTGTCAAATGATTGTTAATAGCTTTATTTTCAGTGAATTTTATGATAAAAAAGTTCTAGAGTTACAGCAGGGAAAATACTGATGCTGAAAGGATTGCATGTCCTATTTCATACTTTATGGCAGACAATTTGCAGTTATGTTTTCAGGTAGTACTCTGAAGTGGTCCTTTTTTTTTTTTTTTTTTTCCCTCTTTGATTGGTGCTGATGCCAACAGTTTGTAAGTTCAGCATATAGGCTGGGTGGATTTTCTTTATAACATCCACTGCTAAAAAATGGTTAGTATGAATCTAACTCTTCTTATCACTCAGTTTGATAAGAATATATCTTGTCAAACTGTATATCAGTTTGGCCTAAATTAGAAGTGTCTTGGTTGATCTTAAGTTAGCTACACTAATATATGACCAGTTCAAGTGAGAAAAATGGCACGCTGCTTTTGTCAGTGACAGATTTAGCATGGTCCATCCTCTTGGGCAAAACAATAAATTAATGCGAAGTAACGGTAACCCAGTTAACCCTTCCTACAAAAGCAATTTTTTTTTTTTTTAAGTTTTTCTGCTGTCACTATACAAATGAAGACAGCTGCTTTGAAGTCCTCATCACTATTAAAGAGGGATGTTGTTCGTGTCAGATTATGTTTAGTTCTTGTTTGTTGTGTATATACATTTTTCCTGTATTTTGTCATGATGGGTTAGTTTAGAAGGACTGTATCCAATTAAAGAGCCAGAGTCATTGTTAGCCTTATATTTTCTGACTTTGTCTTGAGAAAGATAAAAGATAAAATAAACCTTGCATGAGCTTTTATCAAATTAAACAAAGCATGTGTATGCATATAAGAAATATAATCCTTCACTGTGGAATACCAATATGTGGACACCAAGTTGTGTCTACTCATCTGTTACTGATAGTAATTTGTAACATTTTTCTAGTTTCATCTTGACTACTCGGTTCTAGTATAGTTCAAATCACATCTCTCTGTGACAGATATCTTTCAAAATAAGGCTTTGCACATCAGATGTTTACGCATGAGACTGTTCTTTCTTTTAAAGAAATAGATTTCATGCTGATTTGACTACCAGCGTAATTTAGAAAGCACCAGTAATGCAGTGAGACATTAGCATTTTGGGTCCAACGATCTGAATATTAGAGCTTGGTTTGTATAAGAAAATAAAGATGCTGTATGTTGTTTTGTTGAGTATCATAAACTTAGCTGTGACTCTCTCTTTTGGATATTGCACATCTGAGTAGGAAACAGTCCCTTCGTATTTAGCCGTTCACTGTTGTAAGAACCACCTTTTAGAAGCACAGGAGCAGGCAATTCCACCGTGTCGTAAGTCAAGCAAGCAGAACAGAAGACCTCCTTGGCTGAACAGGGAACTCCTTGTGGAGCTGAAGGGGAAAAAGAAATTGTACGATCTCTGGAAGCGAGGTCAGGCTTCGCAGGAAGGTTACAGAGCTGTGGTTTGTATATGCAGGGAGAAGACATGAAAGGCCAAAGCTCTGTTAGAGTTGAAACTGGCTAGAGTTGTTTCAGGTAACAAGAAGGGCTTTTTTTAGGTATGTTAATAGCAAGAGGAGGTCTAAAGAAAACATTGGACCAATACTTGTTGAAGACGGTCATCTGACTAATAGGGATGAGGAAAAAGCTGAGGCATTCATTGCGTTTTTTGCCTGTCTTTAGTAATACTGATAGACCTTGGGCCGCCCAGTCCCCTGAGTTGGAGGATCACAGGGGTGGGAACAGTGATTTTCCATTTGCGGACACTGAAATTGTAAGGGACCAGCTGTATCAGCTGAATGTTCATTAGTCCATGGGGCCTGATGGGATTCCTCCCAGAGTACTGAAGGAGCTAGTGGATGTTATGGCAGGACCCCTCTCGATCATCTACCAAAGGTCTTGGGAGTCTGGGGAGGCCCCTGCTGACTGGAAGATGGCCAATGTTATTCCAATCTACAAAAAGGACATGAGGGAAGACCCAGGGACAGACCTGTTAGTCTAACCTCAGTTCCTGGAAAAATTATGAAGATTATACTGGGTACCTTTGAAGGCATTTAAAGAATAATACAACATCAGGCACAGTCAACATGGGTTCACAAAGGGAAAGTCCTGTTTAATTTGATATCCTTCTATGATAAGGTCACCCACTTAGTGGATGAAGGAAAGGCGGTGGATGTAGTTTTTCTGGATTTTAGTAAGGCTTTTGATACTGTCCCTCACAGCATCCTTCTGCACACATCATCCAGCTGTGGGATGAGCACGTTCACAGTGCGCTGGGTGAGGAACTGGCTGAAGGACAGGTCTCAAAAGGTTGTAGTGAATGGGGCTACATCTGGCTAGCAACCGGTCACCAGCAGTGTTCCTCAGGGTTCAACTCTAGGGCCAGTTCTGTTCAACGTATTTATGGATGATTTGGATTCAGGAGTTGAATGCACCATTAACAAGTTTGCTAATGATACCAAACTGGGAGGTGCTGTTGACTTTCTGGAGGGACATGATGCCTTACGGAGGGATCTAGATAGATTGCAGCATTGGACAAAGATTAATGGAATGAGATTTAACAAGTCAAAATGCTGGGTTCTGCACCTAGGACAGAGTAACGCTGGGCACAAGTATAAATTGGGAGAGGAGTGGCTGGAGAGCAACCCTGCAGAAAAGGATCTGGGGGTGCCGGTCGACAGCAGGCTCGATGTGAGCCAGCAGTGTGCCTTGGCAGCCAGGAGGGCAAACTGCATCAACCAAAGCATAACCAGCGGGTCAAAAGAGGTGATTATCTTGCTGTATTCAGCGTTGGCACAGCCTTACCTTGAGCACTGTGTGCAATTCTGGGCCCCACAATTTAACAAGGATGTGAAGGTCCTTGAGCGCGTCCAGAGGAGGGCAACAAAGCTGGTGAAAGGGCTGGAAGGAGTGTCCCGTGAGGAGCGGCTCAAGACTTTGGGCTTGTCTAGTTTGGAGAAAAGTAGGCTGAGGGGCAACCTCATTGCTCTCTACAGCTTCTTGAGGAGGGGATGTGCAGAGGGAGGTGCTGAGATCTTCTCCCTGGGATCCAGTGACAGGACACATGGGAATGGTTCAATGCTGTGCCAGGGGAGGTTTGGAATGGACATTAGGAAGCATTTCTTTACCAAGAGGGTTGTCAAACACTGGAACAGGCTTCCTAGAAAGGTGGTTAAGGCCCTAAGCCTGTTGGTGTTTAAGAGGCATTTGGACAATGCCCTTAATAACATGCTTTAAATTTTGGTCAGCCCTGAAGTGGTCAGCCAGCAGGACTAGATGATCGCTGTAGGTCCCTTCGAACTGAAATATTCTGTCTTCTCTTTCTGGATTTGCGTTAGTATAGCTCAATCAGGTGGACATCCTAAAAATCACCTTGCTTTCCATGAAGTAGAAATGCTCCTCTGAATTACCTGGATGTTTCTGGAAGTAGATGTCATGTACAAAATCTGTCTTTTGGAAATTTGCTTTTTTGTCCAAGATCAGATATTTGCTCACAGTTACTTTAATACATATTCATCTTAAACTGTTCTTCCTATATGGAAAATCGTATTCTGCAGAGTCACATTGAATAGTAGCATAGGAATCTTGCTTGGCTGAGATTCCTACCCTTAATCTAATTAATCTAATTAATTAGATATCAGATGTTTGGATGCAGTTTTTAGTTTCTGCATTATATACTGAAAACACATGGACACCTTTCTGAAGGTATTAAATATTCCACAAATAGCATCATGTTTCACTTCCTTTTTAAAAGTTACTTTCTGAAGTTGCCAGAATCTCTATTGACATCTTTCTGAAAAGTATTATTAAAGTCATCTGTTGCAATCTTGACTGCTGTTTCACTGAAATGCAAATATTTCATGGGAAAGCATCACTTTAGGTGACTTCTTAATGTAAAAGGCAGACAGCTTTCAGTCAAAATGGAATATTTTGTTGAAACTTCATAATTCTCCTTTGATTTACATGTAACTTGTATTTTGTGTAAGTTTTAATATTTAGTCATATTTTCATGGTTAACATAAATATGTTCAATATTTACTAATAATTTCATACTGAAGCTGCTGTAGTGTTTACAAGGTCAAAGTATTTTTTTCATTTTCCTGTCACCATAACTTTCAAGATTTCAAATATATTTTTTTTGTACTTACTTTAGTATGGCCAGTTGCTAGCATAACACACGTAGCCCCAGAGAGGTTGTAGTCTGTTGTGCTAAAAGCCTAGGGAGAGCATTCGCAGGCTTTCAAAAACATGATGCAGTAAATAAGAATAGCGTAAGCTCTTTGGGAGGAGAGCAACAGAACTGCTGTGTAGTGGCCTGTTGGCGCAAGTCATCTCCTGTTGGACTCAACAGGAGACCTTTGATTACATTCTATATGCCAAATTTAATCCCTTTTAATAATTTAAATCGATTTTCAAAATACACAAATTATCATTGATTCTCCATCTCGACATTTCTGGGATTTTCCTAGGCAGACTGCTATAGAATTGGGGATGAACAGGAAAACCACCTCTCTAATTGTTCATAGGAGTTACACTCTTGGCAGTTAATGAATGTGATGATTAAATTAGATCAACAAAAAGAAGCAGGACCGAGCACTTTAGCTGACATTTTCTAAAGAATTTGGAATTTTATATCTGTGAATATGTATCAGGACACAACGTAAGCAAGAAACCATAGTTGATTTACCAGTAGACAGATAATTATGGAAAAATTCCTCCCTGAAAGCTTTGACTGCGTGTAAGTATACATTCTAGATGTGACAACTTCATGCAGCAGTAGCTCTTCCTGTTCTCTGTTACCAAGTGGTGGGTTTACAATGAGTTTTACACACAGAGATGCAAGGTGCAGTTTGAAATTTTAGTGAGGGCTAAATGCTGCGGTGTGGCTAACCAGAACTTGATAAAGGACTTGGCATGCAAAATGTTTTAAATAACAGGATATAATGAAGCCAACTGTATCTCAGTAACATGACTGCATTTCCAAGAAAGTTGAGCACCTTCATAATTTTCTTGTTTGTATTCTTTAAACTGTGTTGTTGCTTATGTAAGTTCTCAACAAAGCACAGGTAAACATTATTAATGGAATTGATGTAAAACTTTGATTCCAGCCAAGAAGACATCTGAATGTGTTCAGTTTCTATACCAAATGTGAATCAAACTGTGCGATGCTTCTCTCATTAAAGGAGAGTCTTCTCCTAAGTTGTTAGTGTGCCAGTTTGTAGCAGACATCCTAAATATTTTCTGTAAATCTTTCTATTATGGAATAAAGTATATGAAGATGAATGTCCACAGTACGAACACACCTGCAGTCTTCATTTATATGAAACGTGTATAGGAATGTAGATATATTCATTTTGTGTTCCTTAAAAATTTCTCTAATACCTGCATGCTATTAACATTGTCACCAAATCCTTAATGTGATAGTATGCATACCTTAGTGGATGTGCTACCTTTTAAGATCAACTATATGAAATTTTCAGAAATTCAGATTATTTGATGAATCAAACTTGCAGTATAACTATGGTTACAGTATAGCAAATATGGGTTTTATTTCAGTTCTCCATGTGCAAGAAAATGTAAATTAACACATACTTCTCCCATGCAGGGTGCACTGAATAAGTTCTCATTTAATCTCCCTTCCTGTCTGATGAACACAAATGCTTGGCAATCAGAACTGTGAGTCAAAGATAAAGGAAGATTTCTTATCCTAGCCTGGTTTATTTAAATTATGAGCTAAAGGGAGGAATGTGAATCTTGAAGAGATCATTTTGTAGTTAATGAAGCAGTTATAAGAGCCAACGAGATCTACCTTCAGCTATTTAAATGGCTGCAGGAATGTTAAAAATTTATATGATCATAAGAATCCTCAGCAGAACATCTTATTTAAGTAAACTTTTCTTATCTCTGCTGCTTTACCAAGTTAAAGATTAATAATCCATTAATTTAACATTTCTGAAACTTTTTTCCTCAGGTACACAAAGAATTTAACAAGGAAAGCCCAACCGTCATTAAATACCATGTGGGGTTCATTCAGATACTTTTAAATCTATAGTGGCATATTGAAAAGGTGTGAAAATACTTGACAAGTCTGTCAAATCTGCTCTTGTGTGGGTGTCCTGAAGGGGGTGGAGGAAGAGTAGTATTCGCTCACTATATTTATGTCCACAAATTGCACTGTCAACACATTTTCAAGGTGCACATGACATGTATGAAAAGGAAAACTGTATACAGACAAACAAGAAGGAGAGTGTGCCACTAGTGAGTTTTTTCATGGAATTACTGACCAGACAATATCTAAGCCATAGGGATGGACGCAGCATATTGCATGACAAATATTTTTTTTCCTCCAACTTAAACTGAGAACTCTTTCTTCCTCTGAGCCTACTGGAGATCGAAGCCAGTAGCCAATATCCGGAGTAACAGAGGTGTGGGACCCCGTGTCTCGTGACAGGTTAATTTTTTGATTCTGCATGGTCCTCTGTGTAAGCCCTATCTTACATCCTTTGCCTTTGAATTCTGGCTGGCCACACAGCGTCTCAGGCAGTGACCTGGCAAACAGACTGACCAGTGTGCACCATCAGAGGGGGAGCGATAGCTACGATACTGTACTCCTAACTATTTCTAATTTCGCCGGCCGATTTGCCCTGCCTTGCTGTCAGCATGTCTATAGACTTCACTGTACAGAAAGTAAAAATAGAAGCCATGTCTCTTCCTCACCTTTTCTCTGGGCTGTGCTGAGGTGCATATTGATTACAGCTACAGATTAAAGTTTAGAAAACGTTGGAAGAACTTGATGTTACAGAAAAATCAGCATATCAACTCAGTTTACTTGTAGTGGCTTGACTGTTTTAGGGCTCCTTGTGATTCAGAAAGTCTTTGAGTGATGCTGTCCTCAGAATAAATAATGTGGATCTTAACTCTTTCTGTTACAATAGCTGATTAATCACTTAATTTCAAACTGGTAACTTTCCAGGCATACACTGCTTTTTTGAAGTGTTGATATGAGATTATTTACACTGTTCTTGTGCCCATTCAGTTTCCACTGAAAACCTAAATACATGACAAATTGTCTAATCCAAAGTTTTCTTTTAGGGAAGAGGCCAAAACCCAAACGTTGAACCCAGCTGTTTTCATTTCACAAGCAGAAGAGGAGCAGGTTTTAAGCCTGCTTCTGTGGTCCAGGCTGTGCATGGGGCTGTAACAAGAAGCGTTCAGCCAAATTCTTGCCCCTGAGACTCTGAGGACATGGGAGTTGTTGTAGTCACAGTAGTCTAAAATGCAAGCGAGGCAAGGCTCCTAAGTTGCAGTAACCTAATTTATTGGACCAACAGCTACAGCTGGGAAATCTGTTTACCTCTGTTTATAAAACTTGCCTTACAAGGTTTAGATACCATTAAATCAGGCAGCATTTGCTGGTGCTCCACTGAAAATAAATAGACATCCAGACACCGTCTTCTGCTTCTTGCCCATTTCTCCTTAAGCCAAAACAAGAATTCTAACATAGTTTAATTTCTAGGGAATAGCCTTATTGTAGGGATGAAATTTGATTCTTAAATTTAAAACAAAGCACAGTAAAACTTCATTCATACTGGAACATATAGTTATCAATTGCAACAGAGACTTTCTGGCTTCATATACCACAGTGATTTGACATCCCATGGTGATATAATTACTATATGCATTACAGATCTGCAGGAAAAAGGGAACGCAGTGACAGTACCATTTGTCTAATTTCCATAGGGGAAAATATCTTTGGCATCTCTTTCAGTTTGCAGAAAAAAAGGAAAAAAAGCCTTTTTTGACAGTCTTTGCATGACATTAAACTGCACAGGAAAAGTGAGATGATCTCCTTTATAATATACCTGTGAATAAACCCTAATCCTAAAAGGAAGAAAAAAATACATTTAGCAGTATCGTTTTAAAACTATGGGGGGTTTTTTATTTCAATATAGCTAGTGTAAGTAAACACCGTTTAGGTTAGTGATTGATTTTTTAGACAGCATCTTACACTCAAAGACAAACTTGATTCTTCAACCTCAGGCAACTAAAATTCAGTGAGGCATGGTGTCTACTGTGTTTTCTCTATTTGTTTAATAATGTACATATCTAGACAGCCCCAGTTAGGTTTGGAAGTTCAGGTCCCTGCTGGGTCTTCTTGCAGTCTCTGGGCAGATCTGAGAAGACAGCGTTACCTTGTACTATTTCCAACATTGTGTCTTAATATTTTTATTTCAATTACTTCCCTGATTGCAGGGAAAATATAGTCAACAGAGTAATAAAACCTTGAATCCTTTTCATCCTGGCAATTTGATTACCATTTAAAATGAGAATTTCTTTATGACTGAAAAGTTCAAAGTTTGTCTTTTCCCTTTTAGCATTGCCTTATAGCAGCATCCTAAGAGAATAAGACCTTCTTGGCATATATGAGATGTATCAGTAATAATCCTGTTTGCAGAAACCCTGCGTTGGTAGAAAATGTTGACATTCAGACTAAATACTAGTGACAGTTTTGCAGTCTTTTTTTATAAATTACATTTTTTTATGATCTTCCTTGTAAGATTATCCCAATGAAATGTTGACTCATTATTCTGTTTTCACTCCATTGTTTTTCTGGTTTTGTTTCACAATCCCTTGATTATACTTGACTCTTAAGAAAAGCTTTAGAGAATGCCCTGTATTTGCAGTGTGAATTACGATTGTGCCAGTGTGCATAACAATTACATTATAAATATTTCCTCAGCCATTTGATAAAGACTCAAATTAAGAAAAATAATTACCAGTACAATTACAATTATATATAATTACGCTATATTCAATTTAGTTTATCTCTAACCTCCTCTTGCCATAATGTGTTCGTTGTTGAAGAATGAGATTTTAGCTGACTGCGTTGGAAGTAAACATGGATTTTTTTCTGTCCTTTACGACATATTTTGCTTAAATGAAGGGTTTTATCAGCATGTTTTCTCACTGGAAAATAATGCGGTTTAGCTGGTTCAACTTCAAAGCAGCGTCCTAGAATAAGACTTTTTTTTCTTACGTGGAGTTTATCTTCCATTAGGTTACAGAGACCGTTTGCTCCTAACAATGCTACTTCCTTAAATATAAATGATTTATACCTGGGCAAGCAGGGCAAGCATAGTTAATTTGTACCTCTACAGTAAGAGAGATGTATGGCCGCTGGATTGACTAAACACAGCAGATGCTTTTCCAGAGAAGGACAAAGTCTTCCAGAACATTGAGGACCCAGTGTCTCCGAGAGGGAGCAGTGCAAAGACTTGGCCCTTATTTAGCACAAATATTAGCCGTGGGCTTATCAGTGTGTGTCAAAACACCTCAGGAGGTAGAACAGCTAAGATGTGCTAGCTTTCGTTTGCTTAGAGCAAGCATGTGTATGTATGTAGCTGCTGTTCCCAAGAACTGCACCTACACTGTCTTGTTTTGGAAGGATTCATCAGGCCTTTATAAAAAGAAAAAGAGAACAAGCAATCTAGAAAAGAAAGGACTCTGTTTTTGCATTTTACAAATTAAGAAATGCGCTGTGGTGCTCCACTGCTGCTTATTCTGACTGAAAGTACTCAACTGATATTAACAAGACCGTGTTACCTGGTCACATGCCTTTCAAAAGGTACACCGTTTAGCTGACAGGAGAGGCTATGTACAGCATAGTCTGTATGATGGTATTGTTGTTTATAATGGATTTTATTTGGTAGCTTCTTTATGTTGCCTTCAAATAGTCCCCTGATACTTTAAAGCAATCCTTGCATGTTAAACAGTCATGTTAATTGTGCTTTTCAGAGACTCTGAGACTGAATATTTTCTCTTTCTCTACTCGCTTTAGGGAATTCTTGTCCTATTCCAGATGAATTCCTGGTTTTAGACAGTCTCTCTGTGCAGCTTTGTGTCTTAGATGTACATAATACTGATTACTTGCTGTTTGTTATTCAGTGTGCAATCTGACAGTGTACTTTGACTCCACAAAGGAGTAATAGCCTATGATTAAAGGAAATTTTTAGGATTTGAGAGATCTGGATCATCTTTCAAGTTCCATAAAATTTTTATTTGTTTGAATTTAGGATAAGTATCTTTGCTGTTTAACACAGTTTTTGAAAGTGGCTGCAGATTTTATTTCCCCAGCCTGTGTTAAACTCTGAAATCCAACATTGATGTTAGTTGGCAGAACAGTAGCTATTCCCAGCACCTGAAAACAGAAACCATAATCTCTCAAAATGGGAACCACAGCTCTTTTCTTTTTAAGCTCCAGTTCACCTTCATAAAGCAGGAGAGCAATATTTATCTTCCGTATGTGGGCACTGTAAAAAGGTCAGTCAGAGCTGCACTAAGATTTGGTTTTAAATAGTAACTGAGGAAAACATGCAAATGGAGATAATAAACTTACAGTTGCATTTTGCATTTAGGCTAATGTACATTGCTTGTATTTCATTATCATCTCTTTATGGGAATGTCCATGGTAGGACACAAGGTATTAATTTATAACCTGTTAACTGTAGTTAGCAGCATTGAGCTGACCTACGGTGCAGCGTGGTGCAAGGTAGCTGTCTGAGTTGAATCGTTGAACGTGTTCCTGAGCAGGTGCTTGTGAGCAATTGTTTGGAAAGCGTCCAATTTACTCTAATCAGGATAAACATTAAGGATGTATATCTCACGGATATATAGGAAAGAAATCCAAAATGACTCAAGTCACGTTCTCCACATCAGAGGATGGTTTGCAGGGATTTAGCTTGGTCGTAAACTGAACCGAGTGCCACATATCTGCCTGAAAGCAGGGAAGGAAGTCAAGATGACTCCCTTAACCTTAATTTTTTTTTTTCTTTAAATTAGGAATAGTAGCTTCAATCTTTTTGAGGAAAAAGTGCGAGCAAACGCAACATAGCGGGTGGCACCTATCGAGACCAAGGAAAAGTGCAAGATCTAAAGGACAGAGAACTTGCACATAGGCACCAGTACTCCATAAGGACGTCCCATGATGGGAGCATGCAGTGTGTGTCCCTGCCAGTCTCTCCAGAAAACCCCTCAGGCACCAGTTCCCTCTGCGGACACAGGTGCTATGGGCAGAAGTAATCAGCACGGTGCTCTTTCTCAGCCTACCTGCACAAACACTCTACCTGGTGACATCTACCTGCTAGCGCAGAGAGAAGGTGAGGGAGAAAGAGCCGCAAATTCTGATTACAGTCCTTGATAAATTTGCCCATAGAGCATGCTACTGCTAGCAGGGTTGTCATTAGAACAATTCAAAAGCTCTGGGGCTCACCTTTAAATTAGTAGCCAGACTCGCCAGGCCTGGGACCAACTGCTCCTTAAGAGTCAAATTTTACCAGGATCTCTCTGGCTGATCAATATCCATCTCTATGGATAATCGATATTATCATCAGTCCATTCCATCATTTGCATTTGTTATTATGGTGACAAAACGTGGTAAAAAACGCCGATTCTTTTTGCATAGCTTAAAATTTTCCAAGCTTTTTGTGATGATGGATGTGCCAATATCAGATGTTGTACCTCTCGAAAATCTTCCACTTACCACACTAATGTATTCTGGTTTTCTCAAAGGAGCCTTTGAAATGGCTCCAATGAGTTTGAACACCAGAATTTTAATAGATGGTATGATAGCTAATTGAACAGAAACATTAGTCAAGTTCTATTAAACATGGTATCTGCAGAACTGAATTCCAATAATAAATGTAGCTTTAAAAACCTCAGTAAATGCAAAACTGCATTAGGCAAAATGTTCTTGACAGTGTATTATCAGGTATATCCCTTCTCCAAAAATATACAATATTAGACACAAAATACCCTAAAAAGGGTTACTTTTCTAGACACTCTAAAATCTAGAGAATATGCTTGTTATGAAAACACAGTTGATCAGTTATTTTAATAGGTTACAAATGAAAAGGAATTGCAGATAGGTTTTTTTGCAGTTCAGACATAGCAACAAGATGTTAGTAGTATTTATTTATAGGTTTATACTAAAGTAATGATGGTTTAGAATTGTTTCTACAAGAATGGCAGGACTTGATGAAAGATTACGTGTATTTTATGTCTCAGCTGAGCTATAAGCGCTTTTAGTATTTGGTTTGTTTTCAGAATAATTTGTGGAGAACTGTGCTTTTTAATCAGAGGCTAGAGTCGTGTCCCTGAAGTATATTTGAGTTTAGGAGAATGAAATTACAACACATTAATAAATTGTACATGCCATGTCATATGTGCACAGAATGCTACGGCACAGTGAGAAATTACAGCAAAATGAACAAATTCCGTTGAGAATTTTGAACTTTAGATATGAGTCTTCAGCATGTCACAACGTGAAAACAATATCCCAAAGTGAACTGATTTTCTATGTACTTCTGCAATTTTTCTTAAACTAGACCTTGCATCTAGACTTCCTCTGAGCATTAAAATTTTCATTTTAACCACGCTAACTACAAAAATAACGAATATATTCTTGGTTGTTTCCCTCCATGCCTGATATCTTCCTGGTAAAGACATGTAGCAATCAGTTAACTTTGTTTAGTCGTCAAGAGCAGCACATGTAAAACTATTGCTTTCCTTTCAGAACGGAGGTCGCTGAGAGCAGCTCTGTGCTGGGCTGGGACACAGCTCCTCAGGGCAAACTTGCACATTCGTTGCAGCAGAAAGCCTAAGGCTGGAGACAGGATTCACAAGCATACAAGTGAATATGCAGCCAGGACCCCCTGAGAGTAGAAAATTCTTTAGGACTATGTCTGAGGTGAAAACAAAATTAATTTAGTGGCTACAAAGAGGAAAAAAACCCAACAAACTGGGACAGCTAAGACTTACCTTAAAATACCCTGAGCTGTCTGTCTATGGCATCCAAAGTTATTACTTTCTTTTTTTCCTCCAGGATCTTAAGTTTCAATCTTTTCTGTGTATGTACACATTGAAAAGGAAGATATCTCTTCAGAAATTGTATCACAAAGAACAAAGACTGTTTTTTTCCTCATATAGTTAAGCTGCCCTATTAATGTCAATTTTTAATTTTATCCTTTGGATTTCTCATTAGCTTTACAACATGTCTAGATTATTTAATTATTATATTTCAGCTTGTAGATGACATAAGATTTAAGAGCTTTTGCTGGGCTCTAGCAACTTGTCGCTACATTTTGCCTGAAGCTGCTTTTGTATAAAATAATCTTCCCATAGTTAACATTCAGGATACTCTGCAGAGCATCTTAAGAAGACTTAAATGCTAAATAACTGTCACATAGCAAGTCTTAGTATTATTGCACTAAATTACATTGTAAGCAGTGTGATAAACAACATCATAATACTTTGACACATTCATCATTAATTATAACTGAAATCTAATCTCAACTGGGTTTTTTTCAGTAATTATATCTAGTAAAGCAAACATTAACATATATGGGGAAGGGAGGGTAGAGGAAAGAAGTCTTCCAAAAGCATAGCTGATATATCAAAATGCTGAATGGCCTGACAAGTCTTATCAGGTTTTTTATGGGGTTTTCTACATATATTGAGATTAAAATATCTGAAATATATTTGGAATTCATTATGTGAATAATAGTTTTGAAGGCAAAACTTTGCGGTGACCTACTGTTAGTGTCATTTTAAGGTGTCATGCGAGACTGCCCTATGAAATCCCAGATTTCTGCTCTCTGACATAGAAGACTAGTATTGAACTAAAATTAAAATCATGGATTTGTCTGACCACCAAAATACTGGATGGGTGGTATTTTAGGCTTCATACTCTATGCTTCCTGTATTTCCCTAAAAACTGTATATGGTATTTGTGAATGGCAATTCCATGTCCCCTTTCTCTCCAAATTCGTATTTGTTTTCCACTGGGGAACTTTCTGCTGTCGGAGAACTCCCATTCTGTTAATGCAAACTATTTTCCTTTGTACTGGGAAATTCGAGAGTCTGGCAGCCAAGCTGTGGGTGGCAATGCTGTGTGCCGCTTGTGATTGCGCTGTGGTATAACACCGCAGCACCCTTTTTGCCGAGTCACAGAGCCAATGTTAACTCAATTAATGTGAATTTTGTTTTTGCTTTGTTTCTTATCTTCCCAAGACTCTGTTTTTGCAAAGTATTTCATTACTTGTATAATACTGAGCATACTTTCAAGTGCGATTGTACTTTCTTCTGTATATTATTATGAATTCCCTGCATACAGAGCTACCTGCTTTCTGCCATATTTAGTTCTTGCCAGTGGTTACCAAGTCTAAAGAGACAGTACTATATTTGGAGCAACCTCAGCTCTTCTTTTACTTGATATTTCTACTCATGCCAGACATCTTCACTGCCTATTATTTTACAAACATCAGTTACCTGGCTGCATGTCCCTGAAATATCCATGTACTGTACCCGAAACATCAAAGAAGTGGAAGAGCAAGTAGTTTCATTTCAGCCATGGTTAGTCTTTGGTTGCTAAATGAGTTATGAGAAACTCTTCTCCAGTGGGCTTTTTATAGAAAACATACCTGTTTTTCTGTGGTGGGGAGATGCAATTCTGTGAAACTTGCATGCAACCTTCTTGTCTTATACTTACTGATATGCTGTCCGTAGTATATACAAAAACTCAATATATTTCCAACCACGAGGATTATAAACTCATTGAGAGCTTGTCGTGGTTTAACCCCAGCTGGCAACTAAGCACCACACAGCCACTCGCACTCTTCCCCCCTACCCAGTGGGAAGGGGGAGAGAATTGGAAAAAAAAAAAAAAAAACAAACCCTAAAACTTGTGGGTTGAGATAAAGACAGTTTAATAGGACAGAAAGGAAGAAAATAATGATGATAATAATAATGATAATAATAGTAATAAAATTACAATAATAATAAGAAAAGAATTGGAATATACAAACCAACTGATGCACAATGCAACTGTTCACTACTTGCCAACCGATGCCCAGTTAGTTCCCGAGCAGCGAGCTGCCCCTCTGGAGGTGAGAAGTTCTCTAGATACCTGCCCGTGTTCTCCCATATGCCATGTCACCCGTGATTATCCAGCCTCAGGGCAGATCTCTGGGTGGTATTCTGAAATAGTTGTTTAACCTTAAAAAAGACCTGGAACACATTCAGGAGACATAGCAAGAGAAACATGCTGGTTTGAACATCCCAAGGATATTCCACATTTTCAAGAGCTATTGTAATTTGCCTGGAGGAGGAGGGGAAGGTGAAGGAATGTGTCTCCCCCATAGATTGGCTCTCCGAGGAGAAAAGGTAAAGAGTGTAATTATTAATAGTTTCTGATAGATGGCTCCCGAAGTACGGAGAAGACAGCAATGCTGAGTACAAATGCCAGATTAGTTTCACGACCAGCAGTTCTGTAGTATCATAAGCCCGTGTTACAAAGTACAACAACATGATAACTCTAGCCCGGATCCCACAGGCGATAAACAGCCCAACAGGGAGCATACGCTGCAAATCAGGTATTACATAACGCAACTTTAAGAACAAGCGCACCGACTTAGAGAGCGAATAAATCAACACTGTGACCAGTGACTATTGAACCAGTATAATGAATGCTTATAACAAAGTTGTTCTAATGCATTCCAGTCCGATTTGTCGTTACCTCCACCCATTGAGTCCCACGTTGGGTGCCAAAAAGGACTGTCGTGGTTTAACCCCAGCCGGCAACTAAGCACCACACAGCTGCTTGCTCGCTCCCCCACCACCCAGTAGGATGGGGGAGAGTACTGGGGGAAAAAAAGTAAAACTCGTGGGTTGAGATAAAGACAGTTTAATAGGACAGAAAGGAAGAAAATAATAATTATTATAATAATGACAACAATAATAATAATAAAAGAATTGGATTATACAAAACAAGTGATGCACAATGCAATTTCCTACCAGTTGCCAGTTAGTCCCTGAGCAGCGATCCGCCCCACCCCGGCCAACTCCCCCCAGTTCATATACTGGGCATGATGTCACATGGTATGGAGTACCCCTTTGGACAGTTTGTCCTGGCTGTGTCCCCTTCCAAATTCTTGTGCCTTCCAGCTCTTGCTGGCTGGGCATGAGAAGCTGAAAAATTCTTGATTTAGTATAAACACTACTTAGCACCAACTAAAAACATCAGTGGGTTATCAACATTCTTCTCACACTAAATCCAAAACAGAGCACTATACTAGCTACTAGGAAGAAAATTAACTCTGTCCCAGCCGAAACCAGGACAGTGCTGAATTTTGAAAGTGCTTTTATTGGTAAGAGACAATAGATGACTACTGTATTGGTGCGCGTTGAGTTTTTCAAATGAGTATTTTGTATTACAGTGTCACTGTAGAATTTTCCTTTCTTGACGATTCTTTTGTGTCTGGTATGGTTGAGGCAGAGAGATTTTCTGTGCTTTTATGTGAAAAAAACATTCACGGAGGTGGGTATTTCTATTTTTACTGTGTTTAACATCATTTTATAAAAACATATAGCTGTCAAGATCACCTCTTACTTCCATGACAATTAATCTAAATAAAATTATCTTTTTATTCCTCACCACCACTACCAGAGACCTTCCTTACTGGAAGCATATAGAACTAGTCAATGTGCTGTATTGTCAGGCTGGTAAAACATGCATACAAATTTATAAGAAAAAAAAGCTATTATTAAGAATTTCTTTTGCTCTTTTCTCAGTAGTCTATACAACTGATGTTGCGCAAGACAGTGCCACCTTAATTGGGTGTCAAATGGCACTGACTTGGTCAGAGGAAAATCATCAAGAGGGATGACTCCAGGGTTTTCAGGGGTTCCCAAAGTTACAAACTTCTGTGTTTATGGTATTTTCATATGCAGTTTCATAAAGTGAGATGAGTTGCTATTTTGGCATTTCCATTTATTGGATTCTTAGGAGGTGCAAAAACCTTCTGGGTCATGTAATCAACCTCTTTGCTGTCAAAGACACCCACACTATATAATCCCTTCTTTATACTGAGCCTGTGTGCAGAATGAGGGGGAGACCTTTGGCACAGGGAAGGGAGGGCATGTTGGTTTTGGTTTGTTCTTGCTACTTCTGTTGGAAAATTGTTCTGTAATTTCATATCTTGGATGGACACAAGACTTCTAATTTGCAGTCTGTATTACCTTGTGGTCAGTTTGGTCATTTATCTGCATTTTGTCCTGTAGCTCTTTTTCCTCACTGGTTGTTACCCACCTTTTCCATCTCTAGACCTACGAAGAGCAATTCTGCTTAGCTTTAAATTTCCGTACTAAACAAACTGAGCACTTCTATAAGATGTGCTTTCTTTTTCTCTGATCATCATACGCAGCATGGCACAGAAAATCTTATCAGACCTTTATTAATGGTGCTAATATTTTTCTATCTGTAAGTCCTCGCATGTTTTCTTGTCTGTCGTGCTGATGGCTGATAACTGATCTGATCGACTAATAAATCTGATGTTTCAGATGACACTCTTGCAGTTCATGGCAGAAGTTAATGTCAGTAATCCCTAACTGCATAATAGGGTTTATGCATGATGATGTATTTATCATACATTATAGCATATTATACGTTTAATCTTGTTTCTGGTTTTAGGGTTTTCAACATTATCTGTTTCTTACTGCACACAATACACAGCCCCATCCTCTGCATTGACAATCTCCAGATTTCACTTCAGCAGCCTCTTTTATCTTCACATTCCTACCTTTTATGCCAGGATCGTTACTGAGACTACTAAAAGAGATCCTTGTCCCAAAACCAGTGCTTGAGGAACTAAACAGGTAACCTTATCCTAGCTTAATAGTTCCCCTTTCAGCACAATTTCTTAGCCTACTGTAGCGTTCTTCTAATATTCCTTACTCTGTAATAGCGTCTCATATGGCACTAGAGGTAATGTTTTACTGAAATCCAGACAAATTAGTTCTGCATTTCCTTTGCCTAGAAAAATAATGTGCTCTTAAAATGGCAGCCTCTCTGGGCTTGATTTTCCATTGGCACAATCCATGGTGCATTTGAACGTGGGTTTTTTTACTCATTTAATTGTCCTTTCATTCAGAACTTGTTTTCAGACACACATAACACGGAGGTCAAGCTAACAGATGTGTTGTTGCCTGGATCACTCTGTTTCCCTTTCTTCAGTAGAAATATTGTGTTTTCTGTTTTCCAGTCCTGATTTGACAAATTTGTTTACTGGCCTGTGTTATTGGACTTGGGAGTTTTTCATGCCAATTTCTTACTATTCTGGGACATAGTTTGTCTGTCTGCCTGTGTTCAAGTACATTAAAACCTTTGAAGTGAGTTTCCACACCAGTTGCAATAACCAATTTTCACACTTTCCACACACTTTCAGCCATGAGTCACCCTGTCCTGACCTATGTTTTTCATCAGAGTCCTTGTTAAAAACTGAAACCAAGTACTCATTTAGTTTTCAGACCCTTTTTCCTCTTCCAGCTCTTTGCTTCTTGAATAATAATCACAGCCCTTTTCTTTTTATTTATATTCCTTATTTCATTATATATTATGTGTGTTGTTATATATTATTTATATTTTCCTTTGATTTTATATAAAGAATAATTTGCTGTTCAGTTTAATTTGCTTTGTCAGGGCTTGGCTCTTGGGAATTCTCACTTTATCCCGGTGCTTTCTATCTTTCCAGCTGTAGCTTCCTTCACTGAGCAGCACTTTTTCTGATTCCATATCAGGTTTTATAAGCAGTGCTAAAATCTCTCTTCAGAGGTTTTGGGTTTTTTTTTTGGTGCAGGTTTTTGCTGGAGGCTTTATCTAAAAGTTCATTTTCTTTCTTTTTTCATTCTTTTGGGATGCAAATTCTATGCATTTTTGAATCTCACCTTCAAGTAATTTTATGTCTCATCTATATCTAAGTATCTGATGACTTCAGTTTTCCTGACCAAGTAATTTCAATAATGTCTCATTTTGCCCCTATCACATTCAGAACCTCCTTTGAGGCTGCTTATCTGTCTGTGCCACATAAATTTCTAATCCCTCTGACCGGGGTTTCTATCAGTCAAAGTCTTCCATCATGTATTGTATAACTGTAAAAGCTGTTTTTCAGATAATTATTTTATTTGTAGCAGGTTTTGTTTGGCTTTGGCTCTGATGTTAAGGAGCAATTGAACCTAACCATTTCTGTTATCTTGGTTTTGCTTGTAGGAAAGTTATAGTATTTATTTCTGTGAGAGTGGTAGAAAAGTATCTGGTTTTTCCTGCATAGCTACATAGCCTGTAGCAGAATCTCAGCAACTAGTCCTGCTTGTTTTGAACATCTCACTAAAGAGATTTCAATTCAAAACATTTCTGTTTTCTTCACCACCATCTCTCTTATATTTATGTGTTTTCTTTAGCACATGTTTTCTATTTGTGGTTATTTTTCTACCACAGACTAATGTCAAGCGTCCTACAGAGGCTCTAATCCCTCTATTTTGTAGCCCACGTACTTTGTCTTAGCTTATAAACATCTCTGCTTTTTCCACCCACTCATTATCCTGTTTTCGATTTGGATGATAGCTGGGATGATATAACTTACATAACAAATGCTTCTATGAATATTGAACTTTTTATTTCTCTTGATACACATATTCCTAACCCTCTGCTGTTTCTTTACCTTGCTGACTCCTCATCTACCTGACTTATGCTCTTTTCTGTCAAAGCCAGGGATAGGAGTCATCTCTCTGTGCTCCCTACTTCAAGCATCAGCAATGCCAGGTAACATGCCAGAGTTTTCCCGAGTCCTTGAAGGAATCGTTAGTTGAGGTGATCCTTTCTTCTGGACTCCGATGACTGGAAGACCTCCAGAACTTCTTCCAGTTACTGACCTTATCAATGCAGGTCCAGGACACTTGTGAAAGCTAAAGCAGCTACCTTTGTTTATACATGAGCGCCTGATATTCCTGGCGTCTCCATCACTGCCCTCCTGTTGAAGAGGAGAGGCAATTGCATGGAAAGGGTTCTTGGCTTTCTGCAGTATAAGCTGCAGACTACTTAAACCACTGAGAAATTAGGAGTACTTCCTAATTCAGTATCACTGTTGTGAGTTCAATTTTCTGGAAATTTGGTAACTCCCAATATCCAGACTGAGCTTGGCAAATCAGTTAAAGTAGGTTCTTGGAAAGAAAAGTCACTTACTTCTTCAACTTCCCTGTCCTCATCTTACGAGTGAGATGCTACCCATTGACCTCACAGAGTAGTGTGAAGTCTTAGCAAGCCTCATAACAATGCTGAAAATCTGAGGTCTCAAAGTGGAAACATAGCTTGGTAGGTTTTACAGTAAAACAGTTGATTACCAAAATGCACCTGGTTTGGTGTAGCATATCTTACTATGTAATTTTTTTTTTTTTTTCAAGCATGAGAGCGGGGCAGAAAGAATATTCTTTTTTCCTCATGAAAGTCTCAGTTGGCTGCACCCCGTAGGCCTAAAAAGGTTGCATGTATATCTTGGAATGTCTTATTAGCTGAAGCCTTCCTTGTATTTGTGTTTTCTCATTCTGCTTTGACGATTTTACTGTTATCACAAAGGTCTCAACATGCAAACTAGCTAATTAGACCTTATTCTGAACTTAAGTTGTTTTATAGCAGTAATTTAATAATGCCAGTCCTATCAAGCTGCCAGCCTTTCTGGGTACACAGGGTGTTGTTGGTACATATATCATACAATAAACTGAATTTAGCTGCTTAGTACTTACTTGTTATTACTTGTAGTTGGCATATGCCACCAACTACAGGCAGTTCCACATACGTGCACATTCGCATCAGAAACAAAAGACAACAAACACTGATACCATTATATTCTTGCTGACAGCTATTAAATATTCAGCACATGCGTGAATGCTTCTGACATCCACCTAATACTCATTCCACTTTATAAAAAAGAAAATGATTTCTTGCATGTAATTTATCTGAGTCAGTGATGAGTGGAAAGATGCTAAAAGTGCAGTTTCCCATGAAGACAGCTGCCATGTGGATGTGTGGTTCAGAGTCCAGTTGGTGTGTGATGCCTTCAACACTTCCCTCGTTTCCAGTGGAAGATGATACAATTGGCCCCAGCCCATCAGCCCAGCCTATCCAGATCCCACATCATCATGAGCACATTTTGAGCCTCTGTCTTACTGACAGTCCCAACATTGGAAATTCTTTAAGTTAGTTTTCAGGTTGCCATGAAGGAGGAGTAAACCTGCCCCAAATGGTGGCTCAAAACGGAATGGTTTAACACGACGGGCTTGATAGTGAAGAACGTGTTTTCATTCACAGCTACAAATGGATTCTGCTAGTCTTAGGTCTGCATGGCCTCTGAAAATTAGGTCCGGAAAGAAGTTTTATTGCTAGAGAAAGAAGCTTTCTGGATGGGATCAGAGAAGTCTTTTCAAACACCACACCACCCCCCAACTGAGGAAATAAAGTGCTCAGAAGTTTTGCTGGATTCACTTTTATCTGCAGTGGAAATAAGGCTTATGCACTGCAGTAACCCCTGCTTTGAGGCACAGACCTTTCTATAAAATGGAGGCCACCCATTGGAAAGCAGTCATAGGGATTTTTCTCTATTATCTGAGGATAAGTTACTGCTAACATTATCCGAGGTCATTGATCTGGGTCTGCCTCACTGACACACATGATTAGACAGCGGTATTTTTACATGTGGATTTTTAAGAATAAATTCGTGTTCAAGTGGAGCCTTTTTTGTCTGCCAAATTTTAAATTGATTTGTCTTTACCAGTTCATTACAAAGTTATTCTTTATCCCCAAATGCACCTGTTTAAGGATGAAAGATTGCATCTCAATCTTCATGAGGAAATAAACAAATCTGTTTATACTGAACATGGACAAATGATTACAGCTGGTCAGATTATTGCCTCTGAAAAATTTATCTCCAGAACGTCTTTCATTCTTTCTTTCATCCTAAGGAGAAAATCAAAGAAAGGGCTTTGAATTTTTATTAATGATTCATTACTCATAACTGATCAGTGAACAGTTTATGCAAATACACTTTGCAAATTGCTCACTTTAACTATTACTTGGGGTTATATCTGGATATTGCCTTCCCATGAGAAGCAGAGGTGTGAACATTTGGATTATTGATATTTAATCATGGGAGAATAATGCATATCAAATGTTAAACACTCAGACAGATACAGGAATCATTTGCAATACACTTGCTCACGCTGAATTGCACCTTAATGGAGTTCTTGTCAACATTAATAAGTTACAAGTTAAGATCAATGAGTATAAATTGCAAGCTAACTAGCTCATAGTTGAACATATTATTCTTTGAGGCCAGTTAACCAGCAGACCTCGTGTTCCTGAAGACTTAAATGTAATATACCTCAAGGAAATACTCCTTTGCATGGTGGAATTTTAAAGGAAAAGATTATTTACCTTCTCCCCCTCTGCCCCATCAATGCCATGAAACCACATTGGCCTGTTTCGTGAATTTGGAAGCAAACCTTTGGCCAGTGACAAATGCAGTGCAGGGGTTTTTTTGTGCCCAATGACTCTCTTGGTGGGGAAAAAGAAAGTAGCTTTATTATTTTTTGACTTTGGAGGGTCCATGTAGGGGTTGGTGGGGGAGTATGTTATCCCTGAGATACAACTTATTCATCGTTGCGTGATTTAAATGCTTACAGGCAAAGCTCTTGTATAAATACTTTTAAAAAATATATTGTAAACTATTAGATGTAAAAATGATATTAGTAGGAGAAATCTAATTTTATTAAAAAATTGCATACAGCTGAAAGTAAGTGTGGTGCATAGTTGTCAGAAGTGTGATTTTTTTTACTGAAAGGCAGAGCCCTGAGGAGCTGATAATCTGCAAAATCAGAATGTGTCATTCAGACTGATTTGAGTAACAGACTCAAGGATTGCTAATCTTTTGGTGCAAAAGGGGAAGATTTTTCTAGATATAGGTAGTGAGCAAAGTTACCAGTTAGAAGTTCACCAAATTGCACATAAGGGAGAGATGCAGAGGGACATTTGAGAAATAAAAATGGATTGATTTATTCATTCAGTTTTCTCCTCCACAAGTGGCCGTTGTTCAGGCAGCAGATAAGCATTCTCTTTTCATTGTGTGAGAAACAATCATTGCTCATGAACGTGTAGTGTGCCACTAACAGAGGTAAAAAGGAGTTGCTGAAGTGGTGAGAGTAGGTGTCTTATTCAGAGGTCTATAATTTATTACTGCCCTCCTAGCATTTAAATTCTTGGCTTACTGTAGCATACTCCTGTGCAGGCAGTTATGCAAAAGTTAGATTATTATGAAAGCATAGTTTAATGATAGAATACATGCCTGTTACAACAGGCTATCTCCTACTTATACTTACTTGCTTCAGCGGCATTCACCATGTGAAGCAAAGATATTTAATCCAAAGGGAGTGTGTACCTGAGGTTAGTTATCTGAGGATTAGATCCTGTTCCAAAGGTTTTACTAGTAGAGGATCAAAAAGCCTACAGATAAATGCTCGGTCTTGTGTGATGCTGCCTTAAAATTCAGCTGTTGGTGTTAAGGTGACCAGGGTTTCACCCAGTTAAGAAGGTGACTAATACAGACAACTGGCAAATTGCTAAAAGCGAAGAGCATTGTCTGTGGGAAACAAAGCCAGACCAAGGGAATCCTGTCCTCTGGAGAGCCACAAACACCCTGGAAAGGTACCTGAGAACTTTGTCTCAGGAGGAGTTGATAGATGTGCTGAAGAGCAGAACAGGGCCCTAAAGGTTTCATAGACTGGTAATGATGTTTTTTAAGTTAAAGAAAAGCAAAACAAATATAGCTGCTTTTGCAAATGTTGGGTTTTGATGTTGGAAAGCAGTGAGACCAATTAAGATCCATTCTCCTGCTAATATCAGAGATGGCAATTACTAACCTAAGAACACAAATACGACTGAAAACAGCCTGTTCCTACAGCCATAAGCTTGACACTGTATACCCTTGGTGCTATTGTAATTCCAGTTAGAATAAACAAGTAAATGTATGATATGTAAAAACTAAATTTGCCAAGACAGTTGTTTCATGTGGAGGTAATATGGAATATCTCTAAGACGTGAAAAATAGGATCTGAATGAACTACTTTTAAATGCATACCAAGAACCTCTCTGTATTGTTGTACTTTTTAATTAGATGAAAATAAATGAATTGAAAAGATGAAAGGAACTCGTGTAACATCTCACTTCAAAGGGCAGCTCCACTCTTGAGGAGTGTTTGAAAAAAAGAAAAAAGAAAAGAAAAGCAGCTTATTCAAGAAATATGCTTTCTCTGTGGATTTGGTTTCACTCTTACCTGCTTTAGAAACTCAGGAATGACTTCTGCTCATTTGACCTAAATGGAGTCATTACCACAGTGTAGAGGGGAGTGGAAGCTGGCTGACAGTGATGTTCCCCGCTGCGCTCCTTCGTTGCACTTTGCATTGACTCAGCAATGCTCTCAAATGAGCAGGATTATTTTTTGACCTTGTGATGGGATTTTTATCAGAGTTTCGAAGCTCTGGACCGTGCTCTGGGCAGAAATTGCACGTGCTCTGTGTCTGGACTTACTTTGTCTGGGCAAATGAATTGAAAAAAAACCAGCTGAACCACTCATCTGCCTGCTAAGCAAGTCAGCCTTCCCAGAATGCAGAGGCAGGCGCTCCCACCCAAAATACCTAAAAGCCGTGCCTTGTATACTTTCCATACACAGAATAGCTTAGGTATGCAAGATATTTCACCACTTCAGCATTGGCTGATTGGTTTTGAGGGCCCTTTTGTACTCCTGACTTAAGTCAGTGCTGTCCAGCTCCAGGGTATTATTTTTGCCTTCCACCAAATTTTACTCATAAATCTTCTCTTTAAACAAGAGTTGTTTGTTTAGCCCTTAAGAACTTTATTTCCAATCACATCTGTCCAGGCCATGACTCTTGTCATCTTATTTCCGTGTAAAGGTGACCTGGCTGAGGAGAGGACGAATTCAAACTGCCCAAGATGTCACAGTTTCCTTCCTTGTTTCAGTTGCCCTGAAGTGTGGGATGGTGGCTTTAGAAAATAATGTTTGTACGCAGAAACTTAACAGAAGTGTCACAACAACCAGTTGAAAAAGGATTCAAAGAAAGACTAGCCTGTCTCCATCTCTAGGAAGATCCTAAAGGTGGGACCTCTCTCTGTAAGCAATAGTCTTCTCTCATGACTCAAAGGAAAAAGCAGAGGTCTTGTGTGATTTGGAAAAGAAGAGCAGCTCATCAGCTTCATAACTCCTTGATAGATTTAGGCAAGCTGCTCTGGTTTTTATTATGCCATGAGCTGTTTAACCAGTTTGTCGGATAGCAGGTTAATGTGAAGTGCTATCAGCTTTTCACAAACACAATCAGCTAAGCAATTGAGCTCATCCCAGATGTGATTAAGTGGGATCAATTATAATAAGAACTAGATAAGAGAGGTAAGCTTGTTGTTTCTTGGGTTGGTATTCTGCAGTATTAGCCTCTCTAAGTATCCCTTATAAAGGTTTTGCAGCTGATGATGTATTACTTCAGGAAATGGCTTCTAGACCGGCATTCAAATGAACTTCATCCTAAACTGATTATTCTGACACTGGAACTGGAAGTAGGGAAACAATTCATTTGAAGCATCAATTGCATCAAGCAGAAAAGTAGCCATTGAAGTCAATGTTTTGCAATGTAAGGAGCATGTTTGCTCTCAATCTTAAATACACTTAGATATTCTGAGAGCGCGCTCTTTTTGTGTCAAGAGGGGAATAGCTACCTTTCATAGCATCATGTTTTGCAATGTACGAAGTAGAATTGCTGTAGCACTGAAGGCTTAATTTGCTAAATATCAGAATTTATAGATTTGCTAAATATCAGAGTTTATAGATGATTCCTGTAAATTTTTACATGAAATGGAGAATCAGGTGTTCAGTAAATCTGAAGAACATACGTGAGAGTCAAGTGCGCTGAAAGTAGTGTAAATATACATATTATAGGAATAATGAAGTGTTAGTGCTTTCTTTATCAGAAATGGAAAGCTGGTAATGTAGAAATAGAAGGGGCCATATGAACATACAAAATACAAGAGAGGAATGTTGCAAAATAGTCCATATCTAAATTGTAAAAAGAGTGACTTGCCCATATCTTCGAGCAAATATTTTTACCATTACTTTCAATTCTTTCATGGCTTCTGGTTCTTGCAATGGAGCTCCCAGCAGGCAATTTTTTTGTGATTCAGAAAGAATAAATAACACGGGTCTGACAAAACAATGCAGGATGCATATACCGCCACGATTGTGCTGTTCTGGAGCATAATGTTCGACCAAAACCCCACAATTGTGTTTGCTTTCTTTTTTCTGAATGGAAAGAGATTCCTAAGCTCTGGACTATTTCCATAAAAATCTTTAAGATCTTAGAACAGTAACATGGTTCATGCATCTCTTCTATTGCTTAGCAATGGATGTACTGCAGTTGTCTGCTTAGTTAATAATCACATCTACTGCACAGAAATCCAATTTTTGCTTCCCCTTTTACTATAGGTAAGATTTGGAGGCCTTTGAAGATCTAGGCTGGCACCTTTGTTGCCCTTTCAAGTGCTTTTCTATTCTGATAATGATAAGGTTGTTGAGGGTTGTGCAGTCTTCTTGATGGGCTCAGTGCCAGTGTCTCTGATCTGGTCTTTAGTTCCCGGTGTTTTATTTGCTTTGCTGGCCATTGCCAGTAACTGAGCAGGGCAGGTCAATTCACCCTCACAGATCCTTTCTGTAATCTGTCCTTGGCAGCCGTGTCAGACCACTGTGACATTTCCTGCAGCCAGTGCAAATTTTTAATGTTTTTCTGCATTTAATTCCAAAACTACTGTTAGCCTCTGCCTTATCTCTTCTTCCTCCTCCTCCCCCAATTTTTCTGGCTTTTTGTATAGAGTATTGCTTCCCTCAGATACTGGTCCGCAGGTCTCTGTGAAAGCATACCTGATGTTAGGTCTCTTTCAAATCACAAGTGACCACTTTAAATTTCATCACTGACAGCCAGTGAGGTTTCTTCCCTGAAGTTCAGGAGCAACAGACTTTGCTATTAATTGTTACTAGGCAAGATTCAGAAATTCCTTAGAAGGATTCTTTGGCCTATGTTGTGTTGAAATATGTGAGCATGAGTGGTCTCTTTTGGGCCATTCATCCTTGTAGCAGACCACCACTTTTCTCTTACCACTTGGTTTATATTTATTTGCTGCCTCTATCTGTCTTCTTTCATCCCAGCTGAACATATTACCATATATACACAATACTCTTGCATTATTCTTTTGTGTGGAACTTTACCAAATATTTTTGGGAAGCTTTATATGTCCTTCACCTGACAGTGTCACTTGCAGCGTTTAAATTATTTGATAACTATAGAAAAATTAAATGGAATATAAGTAAGAAAAATCACTGTAGAAGTGAGAGCTACTATGCTATTCTATTGAGGTTTATTTTATTAAAGGAAAAGCATTTGAAGTCTGACATTTTTAACCTTTGAGCCTTTTCATAATACATATTTAATTGTGGCACCAAAAGCTTTTTACGTGCATTGTGAAAAATAATATACATCCAGCAAAAAAAAAGTAATGCCCTATTTTCTTGTCTATTATGTGTGGATGTAAAGTCATCTTGCCCAAGAGTGCTTCTATTGTGCTCCGTGTTGTCCAGTGTCCTGGTTTCGGCTGGGGTAGAATTAATTTTCTTCTTAGTAGCCGGTACAGTGTGTTTTGGGTTTAGTGGGAGCATAATGTTGATAACACACTGATGTTTTAGTTGTTGCTAAGTAGCGCTTATCCTAAGTTAAGGAATTTTCATTTTCTCATGGTCTGCCAGCAAGTAGGTGCACAAGAAGCCGGGAGGGAGCATGGCCAGGATAGCTGACCCGAACTACCCAAAGGGATATTCCATATCATAGGACGTCATTCTTAATATATAAACTGGGGGGAGTTGGCCAGGAGGGGTGGATCACTGCTCGGGGACTGGCTGGGCATCGGTCAGCGAGTGCAACTGCATTGTGCATCACTTGTTTTTGTCTTGGGTTTTATTTCTCTCTCTTTTTTTTGTTCTATTCATTTTCATTAGTATTATTAGTATTAGTATTATATTTTATTATTGTTGTTGTTATATTTTAATTTTACTTTCATTATTAAACTGTTCTTATCTCACTTTTCAATGTGGGCATCATCAGACCTTTCTGAGAAACATTCAAGGAACACCAGGTCCCCGGGAAGGTCTCATCCTCATGGTCAGAATTTAATTTTAAACTTGAACCATGAGATTTGGGGTTGTTGCTGGTGGGTTCATTTCCAGCATTAACTGTTACAGTTTTGGAAATAGCTCCCGCCTTCTTAGAGACTTGCTGTGACCCCAGGTTCAGCCTTACATGGTAGTGAGTTCTGTACAGTTTTGACTTCATCAGTTGTCAGCGTTATTCTGCGTTCCCCTTTGTGGTGAAGCAAGCTGAACGATCACTCCTTAAAACTTCTTGTGGGCTGCGGTGCACACAAAGCCTAAATAAAACATGTTTTGATGCTTGATATGGTGTCCCTTCTGCCCCCTCAAAATTCTCTTGGGCACCATTCCCTGAAGACATCCCCACCTTGGAGCTGCACCTTCTCCTTCTGAACTGTGGGAGTGGCTGCAGTAGTTCATCAAATCCGGCATTTTTGTTTCCATTTGGTGTCTCCTTTAAAAGATGTTGGTGGGAGATGCACCTTTTCCCCCACCTTTGTATAGTGCTCATGTTATAGGTCAGTTATTTTTAATTTCCAGGAGGAGCACGTGGAGGGAGATTTATTAGTGATCTTCCTCTTTGCTCCAGATAAGGAAGGTCTCTTCTTGCCTTCTAACTCAACTGTGTTAGATGTAATCATGTTGGAGTGGGGGGGCAAACACAAAGTCTCTACCTGTCTCCTCACCTATTCCTGACATTGTCAGAAGGTCATTTAGGACCTTGTGACATTAGCTCATAAGACATAGCTGTTACCCATTGCTTTAAAAATCCAAAACCCACAAGTAGCCCACGCAGGGGAAAATACAACTTTCTGTGTGCAAGCAACTGTTCATATGAACCTCTATAGCTTTGAAGAATGTTTTTGCTTTACAGGACACCACAAGACTGAAAGATGAGTCCCTAAGGGAAGAGTTCCCACTCTGCAAGTTAGATTCACTGAATATAAAGCAATAACTCAAAATAGATTTAAAGTCTGTACCGTAGCTGCATGATTTGTTTACTGTGCTCATTTATTCCATTCTTTAGGTTTGAAGATGGCACAGTCTCTTTTCTTGATATCATTGCTCTGAAACATGGATTTGAAGTTCTGGAAAAACTCACAGGTCAGTTAACATAACTCTAATACTGAAGAGTGAAGTTCCAGATTTATACTCAGGGCACAAGCCTGATCATATTTTCTATGGCTGTAGCTTAATTTTCCTTTCTAGATTTACTATCCATGTTCATCAGTGTGAAGATCAGACTTCAGTGTCACTGGTTTATTCAGGTCTTATGTATTGAATTATTCCAGCCTTGTTAGGGAAAAAAAAAAAGTATCCACACTGTTCTCCGCAAATACACACACAAAAACGCTGAAGTCCCAAATAAAACTTTGAGCTGATCTTCAAGCCAGAAGCCCTATGTGAAGGGTGACACTCATATGCCTTGTCGACTCCGGGTTAGTCTGCTGCTGGTTTGGCTCAGCACCCCAAATGCACAACCTCTCTGTGATCGCTGCCGTGGCTCCGGGATTCTCCTGAAAGGGGCAGGAGATGTCACCTGGCCAGGGAAGCTTGCACCACTGGCTCTGCAGGAGGCTTGCACGATGTGTGCCAGGTTAACAAAATATGTTCCCGAAATATGTGTTTCATACTCAGGTATGCGCGCGGTTAATGTGCAATGTCTGCACCTCCCTTCTCCGCTACGCTCTTTGATTTCCTATATAAAGGCATAAAGTGCGTCATGATGTAAAAGAGGCCTGAGTCCACAGAGACGCTAACTATGCATTTTTCAGGCTGGTATAATTTCAGCTAGTGTCTGTGGAGGTTTATTGTCAGGATTTATCTGATGGATTCTAGCTGCTTCTTCGTCGCAGAGGAAGACTTTTGCGAGGAGTATTCTGTTAGATGCTTGAGGTCTTGCGCATGTGGAAATCAATAGCAGAGTTTTCATCCACTTCAGCAGGAGTCTGACTGAGCCCCAACAAGTGAGGATACTTTGCTTTATGATGCTCTGCGTGGAGACCAGAGATCAGAAACCAGCCTTTAGTATACGTTCTTGTAGTATAAAATGCTTCTGAAAAATGTGCAATCTTAAACAAACGCATTCCCTTGTAAAGAGGGCTGACTGCTTTGGTTTAATGTGTAGGAGCGTTGCCTGCCATAACAGAGGAGTTGATGATAGCATTTCCTCCGCTGCATTTCTCATCCATCTAAACCTCCTATTGGTACCTATTTCACTAAACAATTGAAAAATCTCTTGATACTAGACTGAGGGGAATACTTAGCCCTGAACCTGAATAAAGTGGATATCAGTGGATGAAAGGGTAGAATAGAGGCATGAATAAATAGTATGTTGAGACCTTTCAGGTGCCAAGAATGCCAAAAATGTGAATGTGGCTTCAAATTTTCACACTTATAATCCTTTTGTAAAAAATAAAAATTTAGGAATATTTCTATTTTCAATTTTAAAATGTATTTTTTCCACAATGCTAAAATGTAGAAAGATAAAGAAAGATGAGAAAAATATAGGCTGAAAGAGTAAACGAGAAGAAAGCTACACTGAGGAGAAATTTGAAAAAATAAATAAAAAATGGTTTTGACAAATATTGGAATTTTAAAGCTTCTGCACTGCTGGTGTAGCCTAGGTACTTTGGTGGTCTCTAGTCAAATTCTGGAGTGCCATCCTGAAAAGCAGAAGTGCCAGCACTGCCTCTTTACATCTACAAGAGATGAGAGTAACTTACAGGAATCCACAGTGGAAGAAGAAATTAAATTCTGTAAAGGATTTTAATCACCACATGATCCAAGAATTTTCCGCAAAGTCAGGCTAGTCCTACACCATTATCCGTGACCCGAGATGAATTAAGCTTGTGTTCCAGATGAGTAGGAACTTTCAACATCTCCCTTCATGCTAAAACTTAGTGATTATGCTTACGTGTATGTGCATGTAAGTACAAAAATTTCCATCTGGTGTGGGTTTTTTAATTAGAATTTAATCCTACGGAAGAGAAATCAAAAAAAAAAAAAAGCACCATGCATTTTGTGTGCCCGCTCTTTGAAGCTTATGCGAAGGGTGACCGCAGTGCTCCAGCTTCCTCAGCCCCGTCACATCGCTGTTGGCCCTTCTGCGTTGGCTGCGAGAGCAAGGCTGCCCGGGGGCCTGCGGCGTAGCACCACAGCCTACAACAGTTTACCTTACCAAACGTTTAGCTCCTCAGTTTGTACAGGCGTTGAATATATCTGGGCCTGGCAGGACCGATGCAACAGGAGATTCAGTGCTTTGCAATTGCCATTTTCCTCTCACCATCCTTTTCTCCCCTGCACGTCGTTGAGAACGTTGGAGTTTTGCAGGTTATTTAATTTCTGTCCAAGGTCCGCTGTTTCTTTTGAACAGAGATTATTGGCATTTGTGTGTGTACAACAAAACTGTTGCATGCTCTAGAAACACTTCATAATCCAGAAGGACTGCAGATTTGTTTTAAACCACTTTATGCATATTTTTTCCACTTCAATGGTCAGAGTTTTCAGTGGCAAAATGCACTGTCAGGTATGAACCACTTCTGAATCTCCCTTTGCTCTAGCTCCTGGAGTATTTGCTTTGCACTCCCCCAACACAAAGATTCTCATTCTGGGTTGGAAATAGCCTGGAGTAGAAACAAGCAAAAAAAAAAAAAAAATATTGTTGTTATTAATCGTGTCCTTCTGTGTAATGAAAGCACTGCTGAAGTTCTTCTGGGGTGTACTGTAGCTGGATTGTACCAGTGTAATTACTGAAGATGGGGAGGGAGATAACTAATAGAAGGTAAATCAAAGTTTCAGGATTAGGCAGTGGTGTGAAAAATAGAGATCTGTTTTTGAGTCTGATATCGTCTGACTAAATCCTTGACCTGTCTCAGCTTCCATTTAACAACAAGGCATATTTCATGCCAGAGTTACATCATGATGTGTGTGTATATTTAAGCCATTTTCAGAGGTCTTGCGTCTATATGATTTTTAAATTTAACCTTAGCTGGTATGTGTTTTTATTAGTAAATTTTCATCAGTTTTACAAATGAAACTAAGGTACATCATTTGCAATTATGTTACAACGAGCACTTTAATTACAATGTCTGTTCAGGAAACATTCATTCTCTTCACAAGAAAATATATGTATTGGAAGAAATTTTAAAATGCAATCTAAGTCTCCTAAGGATCATGAATTGAAAGTTGTTTTTAAATTCACTGGATGCTTCATTGGTTGTTGGAGAGTTAAGGTTGTGTTGGCTTTCATAAAGGCAATTATACCACGTAACAGCCAAAGCAAAATATAGTGCAGGATGCTAAATGGTGAGGCTAACTTTGATTTTTAACTTGGTCTTCGGGACTTTTGAGTTGTGTTTTGCCCTGTAATAATTTTTATCATCCTTTGGTAGATCAAGGACTGGTTGCAGCCAGCGACGGGATGTTGGGCAGCCTGTGTTTAGTGGTACTGCATAGATTCTCATGTGTGTTGTGCTTAAACACTTAGGGTTATGCAAGTCATCCAGTTTAGGGCCAGAAAAGAATTTTCTCCTCAGTCAGATTGGCAGGGATTACTGGGATTTCTTCTCCTATGTGGAATTTGTGACTTCATCCTCCCATTATCTGGGCATGTCACCTAAACTTGGACCATGGGTGTGATGCTTGTGAATTTTACTGCTTTCATCCTTGGTGCTGCTTTCATTCATATTTTTAATGCATTTGGAGTTTTTCTTTTAAAAATCATAAGACTGAAGATGGCATTAATACGTGTGTTCTGGCTTATGATATATAGGTGTGCCAGAAGTGGATGTTCCATTTTGGCTGGCATTTATGAAATTCTTCATTTTAGGGGGAAATCCTTCCCTTGGTTTAAGAGAGAGAATGAATCACTGATGAAATTTTTACTTTCTCTATGCCAACCATTTGCCACAAGATGAACTTTAATGTAAAAGAAACCTGGGCAATTTGTACTGACATCCTCACTTCACTGCTCATAATTAACACCTTCTCTAACTGTACTTGAGAGAGTTATGGGTGGTTGGATTTTTTTTTTTTTTTTTTTTTTCCCCCCGAGAAAAAATGTTTGATGAGTTGACGGTAGGGAGAAGATGCTCCATCCACACTCTAAATAGGAAAATATGGATACACTAAAAAGAAGACATTTTAAATTCTGGCATCAGAAAGAAAAGTTCGACTTCTAAATGTGAAGGGAGTGCATAAGAGCTTAAAATCCAAAGGTATTCTGATTCCCAGATAATGACACTACTGGTATGTCAAAAGACAAAAATCTCTCCTCTCCTTTCGTGGGTAGTGAGGTGACTGTTTCTGTTTTTAAATTTCTGTCCCAAAATGAACTTGGTTTAGACAACAAACTAGAAAGTAAGTTATTTATTTACTGCTAGCAGTTCTTGCTGCTAGCATGTTACGTCAGTCCAGGTTTTCCTAGCTTTCTTTTGTGACTTGACTAATGCAAACTAGACATCATCTGTACCCTTGAAAGCAGAGCAGAACAGCTAGAGCATGATTTGAGAAGCTTTAAAAAAGTGAGTTGCCAGAAGAAATCCTGCCAAGGCTGCCTTTGCAGAGTTTCATCTGTATATAAGGTTTCTTTCTGGAAATAAAAACTGCTTTTATGTTTTGGGTTTTTTTAGTATGCATTTGCTAATATTGATGTGGATTGCATTCACAAACTGCCTAATCTCTGAAGAGGCCGAGGAAAGAACCAAAAATGTCAGAGTCATTCCTCAGACCTGTAGAGATAACACAGGAAGAGGCAGTACTGCACATAAATGTCTTGGGTGTTTTTGCATAATACAGCTGGAGAGAAAAATATGCTTCTTAGGAACTAAAAGAAGGGGAAAATGTCTTTATTATAAGCTGAGCTGATGAAGAAAAAGTGCAGCACAGCTGACAGAAAATATACTCTTGGCAAGAGATAATTGTTCTGTGTTCAGACAAAAGAGTTAACAAGACTTCTGCGGTGAAGGCATTTGATGGCATCCAGCCAGGGGGACAGATTTGCAGCAGAGTCTTTTCATGCTTGGGAGACTTCTGGGAAGAGGGTTCTGGGGCAGCTAATAACTGGGGGATCCCCACAGGTGCTCTTGCGTTGGCTGCGGCTTGCCGAGGCAAGAAATGGCACGGAGCTTCGGTGTCCAACACTGGCAGGCTTCTCACTCGTCCGGTGATAACTGAGCTCTTGAGGTCTGCAGCTACCGAGAACTTCTCCTTTGGCAGGGCTGTGTACATTGCAGGTCCCAAATATTAAAGGCTACAAGGAGAAACTTCAGGCAGATTTGGTTTGGTGGGCCTTATGTGTTTCCACATGAAAGGATGTGGGAGTCGCTGATCTCATTTTTTCTCACCAAGGAAGCCTTAACCCTGCCCTGTTGGCAGCAGAAGAGTCTCTTGTATGCTAGTTAGTGTAGCCTGTGCCTGTCTTTCCTCTTCCATCCTTCCTTATGTGTCTAGTTTAATCCCTAGATAAGGAAGAGTATTGGGTGTCCTACTAGTTACACTTCCATATCGTAGATCAGGAATTACTTCTGAAGTTACTGGAACCTGCAATAATTAAGACCACAGTATGCACTTTGCTTTTTGTATGATTTATACACCTTCATCTAACTGTTGGTTAAATAATTAGAGAAAAAAAAACCAAACCAAAAACAAACAGACATGGGGAAGAAATAGGAAGAACAGCATTTGCACGGGGAATATGGCAGCTGCTGGACATGTTAGTATCCTCAGTTATATTGTGTTGTGGGTCACAGTGTTGACTTTACTAAAGCCCCCAGAAATGCCAGAAGAGCCAGTGAATTAAAAGAACTATTTTTCTGGATCCTGAGGAGCGGCAAACTGCACTCCTACACTGGTCGTTCCCAAATACAGGATTTAAGACAGGAGTATGGTCATTAGTTGCACATTCTTGTCTGTTTTCTGTCTCTGCTAATCCTTTTTTTCTCAACCCTGGTTGGTAACATAAGAATGTGGATGTCCCCATTGAGCTGGGGTAGCTATAAATCAGAGTTGTTAATGAGCTGATAAGAGCAGAGTTTGTCCATGTTAGTTGTTCAGTTTCTTCAAGATAGTGGGTGGTGATCTAACAAGAATGATAAAATCCTGGGCCTGCTCTCTCACTGCTCTATCACTGAAATCAGGAGAGGTATACAATAGTATACAACCAGGAAAGCAAGATGGGAGAGCATTTAATGAACTGCAGTGATTAATCTATTTCTATATCTACTCTATTTATTTAGTTAAAAATAAAACATTGTGTTCCTAACCAAAGAGATTGAGGGGTTTTTTTTATAGTAGTACAGCAAATGATTAAGCAATCAGTATGTTTTTTAGTACATTGTATGTGAATCCCATTTATCCCTGACTCAAACTGTGGAGCCTCATTCCTATTCAGATCATCTATTGAACGAGGTTTTACTGATGTGAACACCAACTATACAGTGTAAATTTCTTGCAATTCTGTGGACCTTACTGCACGTGGGATAATGTAAGGCAGAAAAAACACCTTTCTTATATCAGATGGTTGCTGTGAAACTAAGCCCTGACCTACTGATGAAGCAGAACCTCTACACAGTATTGACCTGCACTTGTTCATTTTTAGGTTAATTTTCAGAGATTGTGTTTCACTGTGAGGACCTCATATGTGTGGACACTGTTATGAATGCTTCCACTGAAGTCAATGGGGCCATGAAAAGAAGGCTAATGTAATAGCCAGGGAGCTAGATGAGGACTTGGGAGACTTGAGTTCCTTTCCTCGGCCACAAAATTTACTTGACTTTTATTAAATCCTATAGATAATCTTCAGGGGAGCAGGGAGTTGGGTAACTAAATGTGTTTGCAGATCTGCATTTAATCTCTGGGTGGGATTTATCTTATGTTGCTGTCAGCACCTACATCTGAGGTGACCATTTAGATTCCCACTGCAATCAGTGGAACAGACAGTACTTCACCAGCTCGATCCCTCTGACCTCTTTTGGAAATTTAGAGTGAGAGGAGTTACAGCCAGCAATACCAGTTCTTCTCATTGTCTATTAAGGGAGCTTAGATGATTAGCTTAGTGTGGTACAGGACATTTCTTTACTTCTACATAACTTTCCTGCTAATGATCCCATTGGGACTAGAAAGCTGAACTGTCAGATTAGTTGAGGTGGAAATAGTGGTTTGGGTTTTTTACCTTCCCTTAGATCTGTGGCTTGTGTTGGGAAGGGCAGGTTCTACGTTTCTCGTGGTTGAAATAAACCAGTAAAGCAGAACAGGGAATGCACTGGAAGAAGCCTGAGGAGTGTGAAGGCTCAGCATGAGGTTTTCTATTTGTGAAACCCTTATCTGTCTATTATTCTGTGAGTGATTTCTGATTTGCAACATATATTTCGTGCTTCAAATCCAAGCTTATGCAGGTAGATGTTGCTTTCTCTGAGAGGGAAAAGCTCACAGTCTGACAGCAGACAAACTATCCTGCAAAGGCAAAAAACTTTCTGTCTCCAGGGTGAGAACGTCCCTGTTATGGTAAAACAGTCAAAAAGATGTCTTACATAAAGAGTGTATATGTACAGCTGACTTCAGAAGTCTGTGATCATTTTCATTTTCAAATGACTGGTTAAAGCGGATTAGGAGGAAAGAAAGCTCAGTTGGTTCTTTTGCATCAAAAGAAGCCGTTGTTGGGACTGTGGTTAATTTATTAGGAAAGACATGCTCAACAGAGCACACATTTGCTAACGGCTGTAGGTGAAATTAAAACAATTAAAGAATCAGTATTACAAAATAAGTGAGTAGGTGAGGCAGTCTTGTGCAACTGTCTGGAAGTACAGCCAGGCACATACGGTGTATTTGGAAGTCATTAATGGATGTGGCCTACCTTTTTTACTGTAGATACAGAATCTGTTCCCAGTTCTGCCTGAGGTAGCATTGTGAAATCCATCACTTTCAATAAATAAAGCGGGAGAAATTGTTGTAGCCTACGTCAAGAGAGAATGGGCGTAAGACCCAACTCTTCAATAAAGGCCATAGGAATATTAACAGCAGTCAAGAGTAATAAAACTCTGATCCCCTGGTTCCTACACCGATCCAGCATTGCCTACGCATGGCCAAAGGATGTCTTCGAGAAGAAGTACTTTCTGTCTGTAATACCTTTCTCCCTAGATCATTTTCTGTGTCAGATATAGTTAGGATCTGAAGGAATTGTCATTTTCACCACAAAGTTGTCATTATCATTGCTAAGAGATAGATATAAATTCCTATGGGACCATATTTTTCAAAGCAGAACAGAAGTGAGGGCTTTTAGACTTGGGTGCAGACCTTCCAAAGACTTTCTGATGCTTAAATTGATTGATCAGATTAGGGTCCTTGTTGTTCTTGGAATACCCTTTCAAAATGGGAAAAAAATAAAAATCTTGTTCAGTAGTATTTGTAAAACCTGTGTAAAAAATACTCAAGAATTGTCTCTGGATACTTTCAGCTAAAAAACAAAACTGAAAGGGAAATGGAGAATAAAATTACACATAAATTAATTCCATTACATTTTAAACAATATAATATATTGCTAATTAATTTTTGTCATATCTTGATATAGTAAAAAGGAAATAAATGTTACCTTGTAGATACTAATTTCCTTGATTCATACGTGAACAGTTTTCTTACCGACATGCACCTGGAAGATGAGCCTTGACAGGGCAGTGAAATAAATTTAGTTTTCCGAAAAACTAGAGCATACTGTGATTAGACAAGGGATCAGTGTTTTGGCATTTGCGGGAGAAGGTCTGGCTGGCATTAGGGATGTGCACTTCAGCCATCCCTCAGCAGATCTCAGGGTCCCATTCTAGTGCGTGCTGGCTACCATGGCAAGGATTACCTTATTTCATTTATTACATTTTTAATTTCCTAGCTAACTGGATCCAGCTGTTTCAGCCCTTCATGCAACACAGAGATTTTATGCTAAATCCAAAGGGGCTAAATTAAAGCGAAAGGAAATTTGCATATTGTGTGAAACTCTACTTGTTCAGCAGATCCAGATTATGTGGTACTAATCACAAACACTAGATAGAGTAAATCCTCTTGAAGTCACCCTGGGGTTAAGTCAAATGCTTTACACTCTTTGACACATACCCATGAAATATGTAATCAAGTCTGTTTGACGTTCTCTTCTAATTATGCGTGTGTATTTTAAGCAGATGCTTTTCCAGCTGATCTGCGCCTTTTGAGATCTTTTTTTCATTATTAATCAGAAAATCACGCTGTACGTTAACGGCAAGTGCCAATTATGAGAAACTAATATTAGTTTCTTTGCTTAGAAGCTGCGCTTTTGCAAATAAGACCATTGCCAAATAACATATAGATGTTAAGAAACTGTAAGAACCTCTGAATGTTATCCATTGGGGCATAATTATTCTACCATGTACTGCACTATTTCAGCCTAAAACTAAAATTTATTCTTCCACGTACTGACTTTTTTAGTTTGAAGAGAAAAATTAAGTAAAGACAGTTCTGTTGGAAGTAGGAATGGACTGCTTGTTTTCACAAAAGCTAGAATTTAAATGATAAAAATATTTTTTCCCGCAAGACTACATTCATAACTTCTGTCAAGAATATTAATACATAAGCTTAGCCTTTCGTGAATTCTTCTTACTCGGCGAGATAATATCAGGAGACAAAATTAATATTTAATTAACTTGGGAGTCACTGAGTTTTTAAGCAAACCCCATTTTTATTGTGGCTATGTAAGAACAGTCTTCAGAAATTGCTAGTGACCTAGTTGGTTCTCCCCCTGCTCTTCAGCTGAAGGATGCAAACTGCCACTTGCAGTTTGCTGAAGTTTCAAACTACTGTTCCCTCCAGTGTGTTTAGCAGAGACATCTACTGGCAAAACGTTAACTAGCATTCTCTTCCTCAGGTCCTACAACGTCTTTTCTTACACCTCTGAAGGGAGACCTGCTAATATAGAAATGAGTACTTTGAAGCTTTTAGATGTGCTGGAGCAATAAATGTATTATTTGGGAAGAAACATTAAGTAGTATATCAACAGATACAAAATTAATAAAAGCAAAATAAAATTTTCCTATTGTCTCACTAAGGTTACTTCCAGTTGAACTACTACACTACTTTAGCAAAGATGTGCATATCAGAGAACAAGAGAATAAAGGAGTTTATGATCCATTGTAGATGAACAGGACTAATTGCAAATCATGTAATAACTGCAGTTAGTCTCCACCGATTTTGATTCAGTCAATATAGAATGGAAAGAAAGAAATTACAGGATATAATCAGAAGAGTTCTTCTACCTACAGTGACTGGTTTCACGTCTAATGCTCCACACTCGCAGTTTATTTTTTCGATAAACATCTGCCTCCGCTGTCACCTTCGCTGAGTTTTTGATGGCTCTCAATAGAGCCGTTCTAGGTACGGTGTCAACGCTTGTACGCTAGCTGCTCTAGTTGCGGTTTAAACACTTAGAGGCGGTCAGTGGTGGAATGAGCAAATGCCTGGCGCTCGCAGAGGCGGAGATAACGGCAAGTCCCCCTTGGGCTCAGGTTGCTCCCGGGAGTCTGCCCGGCAGCCCTGCCTCTTCTTCTCCGGTCCAGCCTCGCTGCCCTCCCCGGAGACACCCACGTACCTTGGGGTGGGCATAGCCTTGCAGAGGTGGAAAAGCTCTGAGGTGGAAGAGAACTGAAAGAACACAGATGATTACGTCCCCCCAACAGAAGGTCATTAAATATTTAAAAGTCAGTCTTGGCGTTTTCAGGTAAGCTGTGGATTCAAAAGACTAAGAAGCATCTCATACACCTGGTTGGAGTGAGCATATTTTCTCACAATTGCTACTGGTAAAATATATTTTAAAAAGCACCTGTCTTCTAATGTTCATTTTTCAGGGGACAGTTGAATCATTTTAAAAGAGGTGAGTCCCTCTTATAAGAGGCCTGCTATAGCAGTGAAATTTTTCAGATTGGCTTTATTCAAGTAAAAGTTCACTATTCTCAGAAGTAAGTGTTCACTGAACCTATTTTGATCAGTTCTTGTGCTATATTGCTAAAAGTATTCATTTTGCTTTACTCTAGGTTTATATGCATTTATAATGGCCATTTCAGGTCTGTTATGCTTTCTGGTCTACTTGTGCACCTCAGCCAAACTTCAGATTTAAGATCCACACACCTGCTCACCCATATCACATCCCCAGTTCCCCCATTTTCACCCACATCCTAATTTCCATGAAAAGAAGCTTTCACTGGGCAAAGGATCTCCACTTGTGAGCTACTTTAATTGCAAATGTTGCAGTTCTGTGACAGCTGGAAAAATGTTTTTGTAAGTTTTTCCTCTGCTCCTCCTTTCTCCTCCCCTTTCTTTTTTCTTTTTATCATTTTATCGTTAATAAATAGTACAAATCACAGGGATTTAGGGAGGTAAGATCGCCGATGCAAATTTTCTCAGCCTAACTACGTCAGTCAGAGGACTGTCATTTTTTACAGTCGAGCGATGTTGGCAGAAGGTCTGCCAGGTGTATGTAGTTATTTCACTAAGCAAACTAGGTTGAGCTGTTGTCACAAGAGCCGATGTAAACCCTCTTTATGTTAGAAGGATCTTGGTACCATAGCCACACTGGCAAAACCTTTAAGGAATAAAAAGGTATTCGCTCCTGAGTATCTAGCAGCACAATTCTATATTTCAGGCATGATGTTCCAAGTCAGTGTAAAATAAGGTGAAAATGCCACAGTTCTGACATGGCAGCATACTACACCCCTTTTCTAATGACCTAAATAATTACAGCACTGTGCAGGGCAACCAATATTCATGATCCTGTGGGGAGTCCTCACCCAGTACAAACTGTCATAGTTTATTGATGTTAGCGAAGGTATGATAGTTGACATCACTTGCCCCTAAATCTTTGGCCAAGATCATGGAGATGCTGTTTGAAAAGCTGCCATTTATAGGTGGGTTTGAGAAATATCTTCAGAGTACTGACCCCTAAGAACTGAGCTAGTTTCACTCCTTGGACATGGCTAGGAGTTCACACCATAAAAGAACTTCATCCCAGAAATTAAAGGGCAAGGCTGGGGATCAGAATTATTGAGCTGGTTTTATTTATATAAATAAATTTTCATAAATTTTGGCAACACTGTAGAGTGGTATGATTTTCTTTCCATACTGTATAAAGAAAAATTGGAGCAAATTGATTCTAGATGAGTGAGCAGATGACAGGGTATGTTGGATGATCACAGTTATGTTGTGTTTGATCCTGTTTTGGGACAGAGGAGGATGTCTGTTTTGAAAGGCTTCTTTTTCAATATAGATCCCATAATCACAACAATAGTTTATTTTCTTTATTGTGACTATATGTTAAGCAGTGAAACTCAGCTTCTAACTAGTAGAAAGCCTGAGCCCAAGTGTATTGTTTTCTTAAAGTATACCAAAAATTATGTTATGTGGGTAACTGAAAGCAACAGGCTTTTCAGAGTGCTTCCAGGCACCTGTTTTTAATTTCTTACATTTATTTTTCCCTTTTTCCTCTTCACATTAGTGACAGGTTTTTTGTTGTTTTTTGGAAACTAGGATCATCTGTGTTCATGGAGATGTTTTTGACTATTTTTTCAACCCGATTTCATTTAGAACAAGTATCATTAGATTTTTTGTTATAATTTCTTTTTTCTCCACTGTCTTTATTGATTTGATATGAGAATATCTACTTTTTATTTTTATTTTGAGATAAATAAGATGATCTTCTAGAGGGACATGAAACTCAGTTAGATTTCACTTAGGCTCTGGTTCGCAAGATCTACCAATTCACCATCATCACTGTTGATGAAGTGATTAAGAGATTTTTGTTTCCAGACATCCACCCCAAATCTTGGCCAGAGTCGATGCCTAGAGGCTGAGTAGTCAGCGTACCTACTTTTGAGCTCTGGCAGTTGGCAGCCCAACCTACTAACCTAAGTTTCATCTGCCTCTGCCTCCATAAATAAAAATCATCAAATACTCTGGCTGAATGCTCGAATTCACAATCCTTGTTAGGGCTATGGGTGACAGTTACAGAGTTTGCCACTTTTGGCTTATAGTCTCTTCTATAGCCGGTGTGTTGTGTAGTCTGACAGAAGCTGCTAAGCAGAGGCTTGAACTTCATATCAATATAATCTAAAAAACATGAGTCAGGTCCAAAGGTATTTGAGACATAAAATCTCCCATAATTTTATATTAAGATGATATGGGTGGAGAACAGAAGCTGCATGGACTATCCTGGAGAATAGTGTGGAAAATACTCAAGTGCCACCCTATAAATCAGTTGTTTCTTATAATCCAAAATATGTAATGCAGTCCTGATTGCCTCATCACACAAGTACGTCCACAGAATTAGAGGGTGCTCAGGGATGAGCAGCAGCACAAAAGAGTGCTCGCATGAACAGAGACTAAAATACGCAATGGCATCCTTTAGGGATGTGTTTCTGCCTATCAAAAAAAAAAAAGGATGCTTGTGTGGATTTAAAACCGTGCTTAGCAGAACACAAAATGTGTGTTTTCCCACATATGTTTGATTTTGCAGTGTTTGCTGTGTTTAAAGCATTCCCATGGTGCCTCCTGTTCCTGCTGTTCCACAGGGTCTTTGCTATTCTTAGAAGCAAGTCACCAGGGGAATTAAACCACTGTTCAAGAAAGGGGTGGGGGGGGAAGGAAAAGAAACTGTGGGGACAATCCAATTGTTCCTATGCCACTTGATTCAATAAGAAAAAAAAACATTAAAAGGAATTGGGGGCTGCAAGCTGCTGTCATACTGACTAATTTGCCATGCGTGCAAAAGATCAATGAGGGGGCCTTGAGCTAGCCAAAATGCATTGCTGATCTGGGCAGTCGAACTGCTGGGTACATCCAATTATTAAGGAAAACAATGAAGTTCAAACTCCAGAATATCTTTTTCTTGGTGTGTGTAATTCTTGTGGATGTTTAGATTCTGCTAGTTTAATTGTGAGAAACGTAATGCAAAGATAATAATTACCCAGTTAAATGGGTTGACATGTTTCTATTAATCAGTCTCATTAAATTATTAAGCCACTTATCTATCTTTAGCACTAATACGCACTACATGACTAGTGGACATTACATTGATAACAAATCTAGAAGGAATTTTTATCCTTTTCAAGAAGTATCAGTGTCATGGTTTAACCCCAGCTGGCAAGTAAGCACCACGCAGCCGCTCGCTCATTCCTCCCACCCCCACTCCCCACCCCAGTGGGATGGGGAGGAGAATAAAAAAAAAAAAGTAAAACTCGTGGGCTGAGATAAAGACAGTTTAATAGGTAAAGCAAAAGCTGCGCAAGGAAGCAAAGCAAAACAAGGAATTCATCCACCACTTCCCACGGGCAGGTGGGTGTTCAGCCATCTCCAGGACAGCAGGGCTCCATCACGCCTGACGTGACTTGGGAAGACAAACGCCATCACTCCAAATGTCCCCCCTTCCTGCTTCTTGCCCCAGCTTTATATGCTGAGCACGATGTCGTATGGTCTGGGATATCCCTGTGGTCAGTCGGGGTCAGCTGTCCCGGCTGTGTCCCCTCCCGACTCCTTGTGCCCCCCCAGCCTGCTCGCTGGTGGGGTGGGGGGAGAAGCAGAAAAGCCCTCGGCTCTGGGTAAGCCCTGCTCAGCAGTAACCAAAACATCCCTGAATTATCAACCCTGTTTTCAGCACAAATCCGAAACATAGCCCTATGCTGGCTACTATGAAGAAAATTAACTCCATCCCAGCCAAAACCAGCACAATCAGCTAAGCAAACTAGATAGCTCTGCACAGCCATCATACGCTGATAATGCAAAAAGTTGAACCAGCCTTGCTGTTACTTGAGCAACTATTTTCATTAAGGTGTGCAGGATTTGACCTAACTTCTTGAGTTTTCTAGAACAAACCATAACTTTTTCATTACTTTCTGAGATTTTGGCTCCTGTAAAATAACATTTCTATATAGGTAGCAGTATTATGTGCGATTTGCAACTGTGCTTTATCTTTTACGCTGCAACAAGCTAAAATATAATGGATGATTTTTAAAGTCCTGGTTTTGACAGGCCTCCAAATTATTTCACTCTCCAACATGAAAGATCTCAAGTCACGCTGTAAGCGTATGTATAGCATAAAGGGTTGTGGGAAGGGGATATGGCTGGCTTCCTGAGTTGTGGTTGGAGAGAGCTGGGGAGCAGCATCTGTCGCCAGCTAATCAAAGGATGAAAGGATCAGGCCGATGGCTGCATCCAGCACAGAAAGTTATAGAATGGGAAAAAGGAAGGCGATATGCTGAAATACTTACAGTGCAAGCCCAGTTGCAGGGCAGCATTACATGGGAGTTACTTGTGTAGAACTCATGATGAGATTTGATATTTAGTGAGTTGGATTTGCCAGGTGTCTTGAGCTCATGGACAAAATGATTATTTCCATTATGTTCCTCCCCCACTAATTTATTTGTATACATAAAAAAAATACTAAATCTTCCTACTTATTTCTGTTCCAGTATGTGAGATGCTACTGGGAGGTGATGTCTTGCGGGTGCTTATGTCTGCCGCATGCTGTCCTATGATGGGGCTGAGCCTCAGGCATTGGGTCACAGCTGGGAAAGGTGCCCATGGTGTTCAACATGTACAGTTCAACAACCTCCTCTTCACGCTCTGAGCGCAGGCACAACTGGTTCAGCAGGATGGCTGTGCTTGGGGTGCGAGGCTGTGTGTTCTCCCAGGTTTCCATTTTCACCATGACTTTGTGTTCATATTTTTTCCAAGTACGGAAAACGAGGGTTTCCTGCTAGTTAGCTGGTGGAAATGCGATCAATGGGAGTTGCGGGACGGTATAACAAAGCAAAGGAGATTCTCAAGTGCTGCCAGACGTTCAGGTGGCAGGAAATACGTCAGGTATTCAGATTAGAAAACTGATGTTAAAAAGGGTAAGAGTAGAGGCAGCATTTTTTGTTTAGTTGTAGTTTTTGTTGTTTCTTTCAGCAGATTCCAGAGAAGAAACTTGCTGTGATTTGATGCTCACAAAATCTAAAAGCAGTGGGGGACACAATTAACAGATCGCTGCGATTTGTGAGGTGAAACAAGAGATGAATTGGACTCATGGGTTTTAGTAGCCCAAAGATATTTTTATGTCATCCTTTCTCGTGCTTGTGATGTTTGATAATAGCTATACAGAATGAGATAAAGTGCGGTAAATTTTCTGCCAGCGCGGGAACTGCTAGAGGAAGTCTCTGGGATAGAAGAGTATAACAACACAGAAGCAAAGGGCAAACAATGCCAAGGGCAAATAACTCCAGTAAACAACTCGGGCGTGTGGTTTTTAGTATAAAGCATTGTAGGTAGAGCAGCTGCTGGATAGAATGAGGAACATCAAGACGGATCTGAATAAAGCCCAGAAATGAAATCTGTTATTATTTCTCTGTGGTCTTATTTACAACATAAAGTCAGATCATCAACTGATGTAAAATGGTTTATGACCGAACAATATTAATGCAATTAGGACAGCTGAGCACCGTTAGGAATCTGTCCACTAAAGTCTACACCCATCCCTTAAGAACAAGACTGAATTCCCATTATTGCATTAAGCTTGCCTAAGCACCATGCATCATCCAAATGGCGAGCAGTGACTAAGCAATGTTGTGTTTTAATGAATATTCAAACATAGATACATCATTTTATTTCTGTTGGCTTTTTAATTTTCTAATGCTTTTTCAAGGTCTGTGCTTTTGGGAGGGGGAGGGAGACGTTTGCTCTTAGAGGAAAGAAAGGCACATTGCCATTTCATTTCTTAGTAGAGGTTCCTAATGCGATTACCAAAATGTGAATAACAATGAAATAATGTAGAGGCTTATTCCCTATGGATAGCAAAAATAAATTTCAGTCAAATGTTTCCGGCAGAAATCTCAAATTTGTCATGCAAAGTACTTCTCTGCATTCAAACATAATGTATTTATGTGAGTCAGAAACATCAAACATTAGGATAAATAGCCAGATTATAAGTACAGTCTGCTTATGAAATGATTGGAATAGAAATGCAATTAATGAAACTGGCGGAATGGCTATGAAGCAGTGTTAATGCCCTGAGATTTAAAGAAAGCATCCATATCTACTTTACAACATGGGGTGAAGGAGACACTTAAAGACTGCTTCCCATTCTCCTGTTAACAATCTTTGACTACCTTTTCATTCTTAGTGTCTTATACTCATGTCAGAGGAGAATTAGGAGCAATTTTTACAAACTTCTCCTGGGCTTATATGTAAAAGGGAACTGAGGCCTGGGAGGACAAGGGGAAGAAAATTAAAGCATGGGCAACATCATCGATACTTTCCTTCTACCTTGAAGGCAGTGTAACACTACATACTTCTGAAAAAAAAAAAAAAAAAAAAAAAAACAAAACAAAAAAAACAAACACCAGGAGCAGGGAAAGATAGTACGTGCCTATGTCTGACAAAAATGCTGCTGTTAACTCCTCATCCCAACTTTCCCAACAATACTGACCAGTCAGAAGTGTTCTCTAAGTTGCTGCAGCTCTTACTTGCCCCGGAGGAGCTGGGTGAGCAGTGGTACCTTCTGTCTCCTCTTGTCACTTGATTTCTCTGCACCCTTAAAAGGGAATGGATATAATCTGAGATACCTGGGTTGGATCTATAGATGTTTGTGAGAGGTTAGATAGGAGTGGCATAAAGCATATGAACTGACTGGTTTTAATAATTGCGTGGGTCCTGTGTATTTCTGGGGCTGAAGGGTGCAGGTTTGGGAAAAAGAACGGGAGTAAGCATCGACTGTGAGGTATATGAGCCTTCTGTATTGGTTTGTGTGCATGTGGTTCTTTACTGGGAAGATTTTGTGGAGATGTGCGTCAGCAGTCTGTCATCAGCGGATTGTTCGGTGGATTTTGGCAGTTTTCTGTGTCCATCAGCTAGCGGTGATGGAATAAAACATTTAAATTTTGTAAGGACCTTGCAGGGCGCGCCCAAGCAGAGGCTGCTGAGTGCAACGTGAGGCTGATTGTCGCATTGTCTGATGGCAGTAGCTGGCATTGCTTTTAAGCAATGAGAAGTGCTGAGATTGATCTCCCCCTTGCCAGGACCCCAGAGACTAGCTTTATGGAGAATTTGTTGTGGCTGTACTTACTGCTTCTTTTGGGGGGCCAATTTTAATTTTTAGTATCTCAGTGTGACTTGACTAGCAGTAGCAGAAATATTTGGGTTTACCATACTGTACTGTTATGTTGCAGGTAAATTATAACACCCTGCTCCAAATAAAAGTGGCAAATTAATCCAGTATTCATATCTTAATTGAGCCTGCTTAATGCCAAGGTATCACAATACTTTGAATATGTTATTACTTATTTCAGTAAGTGAATATATAAATAACAAACCTCAGGTTGGTTTTGGTGAGCTGGTGTAGGTGAAACCCAGGTCTGGATGACCTGTACTTAGTACTGAGCTTAGGGCATGTGAGAATAAAAGAAGAAAAGTAAAAATGGTATTAGGACATCTGTATGATAATTTTGAAGCTGTACAGGATTTATTACAACTTATATAGCCTTGGAGCTAGCATAGTTTATGTCCAGTTATCCATGGCCTACAGATCTTTATGAGAAAGGTTTTACTAGGAAATAGATATCTTACTCTGTCCACCATAGGGGATGATTCCTTTATAAAGGAAGAAACTTTGTTAGTCTCAGCGTTTTGTTTTCTTGGCTTTAACTGAGCTGCAAGTGTTTTCCTCCAGAAAAAGCCTTTTTTCCTGTTTAACTTGGCAATAGTGATCCAAGGTGTCCAAGGAACCTCTGTGCACTGAAGCTAGTCTTCCAGGAAATGTGGAAAATCCATAAGGACCATGTGATTTGTTATGAGGTGGTATCTCACACAGGTGATTTCCTTCTTCCAGTAAGTCCATAAGAAGTCCTTATGTGCCCACATTGGAGCCTCTTTCTTACTTGATGAACCTGGTAGAATACAGCTAAAAAGAAAAGTTGGCAACTCTCTTCCTTGTCCCTCAAGCAGTGCCCATGGTGGTTTGTGATAAGGCATGTTCCCAAGGAATTGTGAAGACTTTCACTCAGCTGCTCTTAAATCCAGAAACTGATTTTCCTTCTGTTTGTGTGTTGTGGCCAACTGAGAGTCTACCAAATCTCAGAAAGGTAACTCCAGAAAGAGCTAAGTCTTCTGCAAAGCTTCTTGATGATACTGATATAGCCTTCATTTGCTGATGTTATTCATCAGAAATGTAGTTACTAAACAAATTATTCTCTGATATTTAATTCTCATGAAATTTAAACATTTTGTGTAAATGTGCGATTTCTGTTTTGTTTTTTTTTAAAGAAATGTTATTGTGTCTTTTATCTACAAAATGTGGAAATATTTTTATTTATGTGGGTTTCTTGTAGATTACAAGGTAGTAGTTTTCATACATCTTGTTAAATGCTCTCAAAATGTAATTAGCGAGATGTGGTTTTTCGCTAACTTTAGAAGTATACAGGAATCAGAACAAACCAACATGGTGAATTTTTGAGTTATGTCACTCAATGTGATGGAAAGACACTTGATTAGGCCAGTGAGTGCAATCTCTTCAGCAACCGCAGCAACTGCTTCCTTAAAGCTTGTTTATAAATTATTGAGAAGATGCTTGTTCATGGGCATGAATTGTGCGGGTTTTTTTAAATTTTCACTTCACAGAAATTTAATCACTTTATATTTGCAATTCAAATCAGAATTACTTTTTAATACGTTGGAATTTCATATATAAGAGGAATTCTGGTTCCTGATCAGCTGTATAGAAACCCTGCTTTCTCTTTAAAGAGGCTGAATTTTATAATACAATGAAGAGAGTTGTAATCAAGTCTGGCTGCTTACAGGTTATTAAAGCTGTTAGTCACTGTGTCTGTATGAAAGAACAATGGATATATCATTAGAAAACTAAACTAGCAGCATAAATAGGTAGGCCTTTTTGCCTTTTGCTTGTATCAATGAATGAGTCTGTAATGTCTTTTCTAGACCCTCATAGGGACTAAATGCATTGCTCAATGGAATGAAGACAAACAGCCCTCCCAGCTCAAGGCTGAGGGCTTTCTGGCAAGTTTTTTCTGATGTTTAGGTGGAATTTCCTGTGTTTCAGTTTGTGCTTATTGCCTCTTGTCCTGTCACTGGGCACCACTGAGAAGAGCCTTGCTTCATCTTCTTTGCACCCTCCCTTTGGGTATTTATACACATTGAGAAGATCCTCCCTGAGCCATCTCTTCTCCAGGCTAAACAGTTCCAGCTCTCTCAGCCTCTCCTCCTATTAGAGATGCTGCAGTCCCTTAGTCATCGTTGTAGCCCTCCGCTAGGCTCACTCCAGTATGTCCGTATCTCTTGTACTGGGGAGCTCAGAACTGGACACAGCACTCCAGATGTGGCCTCACCAGTGCTGAATAGAGGGGAAGGTTCACCTCGACCAGTGCAATACAACCCAGGATACCATTTACCTTCTTTGCCACAAGGGTACATTGCTGGCTTGTGGTCAGCTTGTTGTCCGCTAGGACATCCAGGTCCTTTTCTGCAAAGCTGCTTTCCAGCCAGTCAGACCCTGGCCTGTACTGGTGCCTGGGTTCACTCCTATCCAAATGCAGGACTTTGCATTTCTCTGTGTTGATCTTCATGAGGTTCCTTCTTCCAGTTCTCCAGCCTGTCAAGGTCCCTCTGGATGGCAGCACAATCATGCGTTGTATCATCTGCAAATTTGTCGAGTGTGCATGCTGTCCCATTGTCCAGGTCATTAATAAAGTTGTTAGACAGCAAAGGACTCGGTATCAACACCTGGGGTAGTGACTAGCTTCAGGGTGGACTTTGTGCCATTGATCACAACCCTCTAAGTCTGGCAGCTAAGCCAGTTTTCAGTCCACCTCACTGTCCACTTATCTAGCCCATACTTCATCAGCTTGTCTGTGAGGATGTTATGGGGGACAGTGTCAGAAACCTTACTAAAGTCCAGATAAACAACATCCACTGCTCTCCCCTCGTTCACCAAATCGGTCATATCATTGAAGAAGGCTATGAGGTTGGTTAAGCGTGATTTCCTCTTTGTAAATCCATGCTGACCACTCCTGATCACCTTCTTGTCCTTCATGTGTGTGGAAATGGTTTCCAGACTCATTTGCTGTATTACCTCCCCAGGGACTGAGGTGAGGCTGACCAGCCTGTAATTCCCCGAGTCCTTCTTGCTCTTCTTGAAGATAGGAGTGACACTTGCTTTCCTCCAGCCTTTGGGCACTTCTCCCAGTCACCAAGATCTTTCAAAGATGATCAGAATTGGCCTTGCAAGTGACATCAACCACCTCCCTCAGCACTCGTGGCTGCATCTCATCAGGGTCCACGGACTTGTTTATGCCCAGTTTATTTTAAGGGGTCCCTAACTTGATCCTGCACCAGTGATGGTAAGTCTTCCTCGGACTAGGCTTTCCTTCTGGCCTCAGGGCCTGGGATTCCTGAAGGTGAGGCTCACCAGTAAAGACTGAGGCAAAGAAAGTGTTGAGAACTTTAGCCTGTTCTGTGTCCTTCCTCACCAGGACTTCTGCTTGTAGAAGTCCTTCTTGTTACCCATTACATCCCTTACCAAATTCCTAATCACATTCCTGCATGCTCAGACCATGGCTCTCTATCCCTCCTGGGTCACCTGGCCCTGTTTCCACCTCTCTACTTTTTATGTTTTAGTTTAGTGAGGAGCTTCTTGTTCATCCATGCAAGTCTCCTGCTGCCTTTTCTTGGTTTCCTGCTTGCTGGGATGGGCCATTCTTGAGCTTGAAGAAGGCAATACTTGAAACATTTTGTTTGACATGAAACTGAATTTTTCTTGTCAGGTTAAAACCAAATTTTTTCAGTGACTAATCCTAACTGTGTTTTGGAGCATTTCTGAAAAGCTGGACAAGTCCATCAGCACCTGGGTAAAAATGGGCATTCAGGAGTGTAGACTACGTATCTGATTCAGGATTAATTTAAATCACTAAAAAAATTCTCATTGATTTCCATGAGCACAGAATCAGGAATTGGGTTATTCTTGTGGTTCATGGTGCCAGTGTACCATTTGGGGAAGAAAGAGTCTGTGCTACATGTATGGGAATGGTAGCAAGGGATGAAAATGGAGCGTGTAAGCTTTTTATGGGCATAGTAAAAAATGGTTATTGAAACTAATCTTAAGTATTTAGAGTTTAGCCCTTCTTGAAAAAGCTATCAAGGATTTAATAGAAAATAAAAGCTTTTCCATTACATTTTTAACCATGTGCTAGCAATTAGAAGAGAGTTATGAGCTGGATATAGAACCCCATATGAAAGCAAGAAAAGCCCCCAACCTCCAAAAAGGAAAAATTCTCTGTTAACCTATCTGGACTTTCACAGTAATTGCTAGGCAGACCAATGGATTTGATTTTATCAGGCTTTTCTATAAAGAGTCTCTTACAAGAATATAACTATTAATGACATTTAATAAATTATTTCCAGGACTGAGGTCTTAATGAAGTTTTTGATTTCAAGCAATTTAAGGGGGTGGTGTTGCAGTAATTTTTTAAGCAGAATATCTTCACTTTAGAGCCCATTTAGTAAACCTTTTTCTGGAAAATACACCTGTTTATACATCAAACAAAATTTGTTATGTACGTCATAATAAAGGGGGAAGAGGAGCAGTCTGTGGATAGCGAGCTTTGCTCAGACTGAGTAAAACTCGTATATGATAAAATAGACATAATTGCAAAGTGTGAAGGTATCTACATAAATATGCATACACCCCCTTTACAAATTCTTTTTTAAAAAGTGTCTTGCTCAAAGCAGCCCAACATATCTTCACAAAACAAGTGCTTTCATCTTTGTTATTGTTTTTTAATGTTTTCCTCAGTAAACAATATTTACAGAGATATGTTTTATGTATTGATCCTTATCAGAAGGAGAGTTTTAAATCAATGCTAATTTTGAATTGTCAAGCTACCGAAAAGAAGCATAACTATAAGATGTTAGTAGTCAATGGCTTTTGTGTGTTCTACTAACATCATGGAGCAGGCTATTCTTTATGGGAATTTTTGATGCAACAGCAGTTCCTGGCAGATAAACAACCTCAGCAGGGATTACTTTGTTCTTTCTCTATATAATGTGTGTAGCATTCCAGGTGTATTTGTCAATTTGGCAACGTTAACTAAGAGAGCATTCAGTAATTTTAAAAATAGTATTAAATCATACATGTCTGGAATTTTTGAGTAGTAAAATCTAAATATTTTCAAATGAACTAATGAAGACATCTCTACCTCAAGAAGAAGTTTTCGTAAAGGGATAAAATTCCTTGAAGGTAGGGAGCATTATAATTGTTACTGAAAGTCTGGGCAAAACTTTTTCAGGACTTTGCAGCTTGTGGGACACTTGTTTACTTCTCCTGTTTTTGAACGTGCTAATTGATACATATTTTGACCAATGGGGTTAAAATGATAGTCAATGTAATGTTACGAGTCTTTTAAACAGAATTCTTTTTCATCTCCAAAATGTTCATGTTTTAAAGTTATTTAAAGGTTTTGGCTGAAAACTCAAATACCTAGTTTCATGTGAATAAATCCAGTTGTCATTTAAATAGCGTCAAGTTTCAGCAGTTTCAGTTACAACTACAAATTTTGAAGAGGAGTAATAAAGAAAATGGGGGGGGGGGGAATGGTTTTTTATGTTAGCAGAGCAGAGGGAATTTTCTGTGAGGCTCTAGAGCCAGGAAATCTTGTAGCTTGTCTAGTTCTGCCTGACGGTAACAGCAGAAGCTGAGTAATTGAGTCATTCACCCATATCCTGAAGACGGGATCAACGCCATCCAAGGGGGAGCCCTCTTTGGGAGGTACAGCAGCATCAAGAAGGCAGCCCTTCAGCCAGTTCACACGTGGGAGGAGGCGAGGTGCTTTCCTTCAGAGATCCCCAGCACATGGCTTGGCATTCGTGTCGTGCCTCGGATGGGAAGATTTAAGCCTAATTAAACAGTAGTTGTTGACTTGCATGTTCTGTAATAGGCATGACACCATTTGGTACTTAGTTGTGGTCTAGCATCAAACAGCTCCCTTCAACTGCGGATCTGAAGCACGGCTCAAAGAATAATTACGTTTGCCTGCGACAAGCCAGGGACTGCCTGACAGAACGAGTAGCATTAGCGAGGGTGGAGACTGCCAGCATCAGTAATGATTATATGTGCCGCTTCTGCCTGTGATGGGCTGCCAGCTTGTGAGTGCTGAACAATTGAGTGACCTTGGACAAACCCTTCCCAATAATGATACAGCATTTGTTTTAATATGAAGGTGACAAGAAGGGAAAGATCACAGTGTATCTTTCTTTCATGCAGTCCCTCATCTCCAAAATGGATGCATCTCATGTGAGTTTAATAATTCGTTTCATATGCAAAGCCTCTTTCTCTGGTATTAAGAACATCTTCATTTCAAAGCTTAGAAAAGTTAAAGAAGACTGAAGGCTGGAGTGGAGGAAGAAGGATAGTTCTTATACCTGGCAGTAGCTGTCACCTGCTTAGAGATAATAAAAATATCCTCTGAAATTTAAAACTGTACTTTATCTCAGCTTAGGTACCTGCAAACTTTTTTTATTTAAATCCATTTTTTTGTATTGAGACCACTCAGTTAATTGGGCTAAATTGCCTGGTTTTTTAAAGAAAAAGTGTAAAATATTGGCAAAATTTGTGGTAAAAATATGAGCCAGAGCTAATCTTTTCTGCACAGTTTTGGGAGGTTTCTTTTACTCTTAAGTGTGGACCACCTGCAACAGTGTTTGAATAAAATCCTTCTAAGCAGAAGAACAAAGTGCAGGATTGACAAAACTGTCTGAAGGAAGCTAGCTGTAAAATATAAGCTGTCTCATGAATCGGAGGGGGGGAAACCTATATAACAAGCTACCTAAAGCCCCTAAGCTCTCATTCTCAGGATTCCTTCAAAACCCTGACAAATGGCACAGCTTTAGTATAATTTTTTTAAAGCTCATTCATCTTTTCCTCATAAATGTTTAATTTTTCTTTTCAGCATCGCTTTCCTGTTTGCTAGTCAACACAAGAAAGCATTTCTTCAGATACAGTCTGTGGGACACTGGATACATCTTCAGCCATTCTCTCTCTTTTTATAACATTATTTCTTCTGAACACCTTTTATTTAACTAGAAAAAAATGGTAGTTTACAGCCCACAATCCAGCAAAAGCACCCAAGTTTAATATTTGTCACTGTCACAGTATGAGAGATAATGCCATCTTGAATGGGAAATCATGCTGCCAACTACTTTTAGAAGTGCAGAGTATCATATCACCTGATACAGATCTAATGGCTTTCGAAAAGAAGTGGACCTTTTTTCTGGTCCGCTTTTTTCAACACATTCTTCTGGTGGGATGTTTCTGAGGACTGAAGCCGAGCAAGATGAGCTTTTGCAGTGGAGTACAGCAGCTGTGCGACTTGGCTGCTGAGAAACTCAGCTGCTGCTGTCTAACTTACCGTATGAAGGGCTTTTACCACCCTTATTTTGAGCACCTTATAAAAAGGGGGGTTTTTTTGTAGTGAAAACCTGCATTCTTATATTTATTAATCATGAAGAATATTAGTTTTAGGCATTGAATGCCTTTGGTTTCAGAAACAGTTTAACAGATGCGTAGCCGCGCAAATGAGCAGACAAGAAAGGGGAAGCTACAGAGCTTGCAGTCTTTGAAGAAGCATAGGTAAGCTGATTTACCCATGAGTCATGGAAATTAGAGCCCAGGCAAGAAAAGCCTTGCTCTCTTTGAGATTTTCATGCTTGTCCAAGATACACAGTGCAGCTGTGGTCATAGTCAAGCTGAAGAAGCTGAGCGTGGCGTGTCTCTGAGCATGTCCAATTCCTACAGCATTCAGTGGGAGCTATGTGCCTGCGTGGGAAGGCAAAGTTTCACTGTGATTTGATTCACTGCAATTGTTTTAGTGAGGTTAGGAGGAGATTCGGCTCAAATACTCTCAACTTGAGAGCGGTATTGTTTGGAGGTGGAAATTGGAAATTGTCTTGTAAAGCATGGTGCTTTATATTTTAAGAGAAATATGACTTTTTATGTTGTCAGTGCCATGTTTTAAAAACTTCCTTGGTGTTATGTATTGCATACTATTAATGCAAGAATTTACAGAGGTTTAATACTTGTATTTGGGCACTTGCTTATTGTCACACATCTTCCCTCTTACTTCAGTACAGAAAAGAGCCAGAGATCTCCCTCTTCCTTCCAGTCCTGTTTTCACATTTATATAGAAAACTGCTTGCAACATCTAAGTATTCTGGTTTGAGAGACCTTATGCTGTTACGCAGAGACCAAAATAGAGTTGCGACCTTCAACCCGTGAACTGTCCCAGCCCGGACAAGGAGAATAAAGCAAGGGCAACACAAGCCCAGGTCAGATTGACCGCTCTGCTAGGAACATCCTTGCAGGCGAGTGAGACGACGGTGCCGAGGGAGCTGGGTGAACCGTGGCAGGTCAGAGCTGCTGACCCGTCCCACGCGTGGCTTTTGCTGGCATTTAGGGCTTTCTGTGTAGGAAGAGCTTACAGCCAGCCAGGGCACGGACTGTCGCAGGCTGGAAGCCACCGTGTGTGTGTGTGTGGGTTGGTTTTGGGGGGTTTTTTGGGTGTTTTTTTTTTTTAATATTGCAGAATAGTCATAAATATACAGATTCACAGTTGTGTTATTAGGAACCTAAGAACAACTGTTTTGCGGCTAAAAACAGCCCTTGTATTAGTCGCGCAGCTTATCCCAACGCTGTGTGTTTGTGGGCAGTGCCTGTTTCACAGCGTCCTTGTAGAGCTCCTAGGTTGAGTCTGGCTAACCGCCTCGTCTCGTGAGGCTGTCCCTTCACTCCTTCCTTTCACGTCTCAAAGTTTTGATCTGTCAGATCCCCAGGTGTTTGACAAGGCACATTTGATGCCTCAGCCAGTGGGAAAGAGGGTATTCTGGGACAGCGTTTGTGTTTTTATGTTTATTGGGAGTTTTTTCAGGTTAGTTTATGGGATTAATAGAGCACAAGATATGAAATTACAATGTATATATTTATACATTTGAAGTAATGGACCAGCAGTTTAAGAATGCTTTCAAAATGAGTGCAGGTTCAGTGACCTCAGCAGTTCAGATTTTTTTCACGAGTCTGAGATAATTGACATGTTCCTTAAAGCTTTGTTTTATAGTCATGTGACTAAGAACATCCCTTTTTTTAAAAAAACCTTTAGTTTTCTAGATCGTTGTTTCAGAAAAAATCTTAAAAACATAAGCTGTCAATATTCAGAAAGCAGAAGGCGAGAAGTAACAGCAAGCCCTGAGGACTTGCTTTATGAGTTCTTTATGAGTTCTGCAATGTATTGGTATTTATTTCATCTCTCACAGAGCTATACTGGAACTTACATTTTCTGATAAACTCTTTTTTTTTTTTTTTAGAGGAATTATCCCCTGTTACTTTCCACTCACTCCCAGCAGCAGTGTGATCACATATTGGTAAACAAAAAAATCAACTGGAAGATTCTGAAATTATTCCAGATTTGGAATATTATTTCTCATTCCCATTTATTCCTCCCCGAGAAAAGCATCTAAAAAGTAACATTCCAAGTAGTCTATGAATCACCTTGCCACTTGAAAGTTTCTGCATTATGAAAATGCAGAGCTTTAGCAGTGTAGAAAGAATAAAGCCCATGCAATAAATAGGAAATACAGTTAAGGGAAAACCAGTAAAGGAATACAACCAAATCTGTATAAATAATTTAGAAAATTAATAGCCTGCATTTTGAGTAGGTTTAGAGTAGTTGTATGTATGTTAAGAAATTTTTATGAATGCAGCAGAAAATAAGGATAAGGTTAGATTTGAATCATGGATTTCTCCTAGATTGATACCACTTTAAATGAGATCTCAATATGGCCTTGGTTTGCTTTTAAAAAGACTGTGGTCTTTATTTGGAGGAACTGCCATTCTAAAAAGTATGGGGCAAGCCAGTTACAGTAAGCCACAGACTGACGCCTAGCGTTTCTAACTCTTCCACTGTTCTCATAGTCTTATGCTGTGTGGTATCCTTCCTAAATAGCAAATGCCTAGACTCTTGAGACTATAAATGCTACTTAGTTTTATTATGTTAACACGAATACATTTCTTGTCCTCGTGCTTCTAGAAAAGAACTTGAAAATGTGATTTTTTTCAACCCCAATGATTATTACTTGCATCATCTGTCTGCTTGAAAGCCAGTCTTGATTTATTTATTTTATAGAGTAGAATTGTATTTGGAATACGTGAGGTAAATAATACTGCATGGTCCATCCTTTAAGCAAGTATTTGAACATTTAACAGGGAAAAAAAGTGAATGTAGATACATTTCACTGACACACCTACGTTTTCAGGTGTTGACCCAGGGACTTAGGAGGGACCTCTTCAGAGTTTCTGACCCAGCTACAAGAAGAAATACATTGGAAGTTACATGAGTGGATTTGAACTTGATTTGTGAGATCTCCAACTCTGGGTTTGATTGTATTTTTGCAAAAAATGCTGCTTGTGAGGTTCAGAGAAAGGATGATTCTGTGGACATTGTTCATACAGTGTGAATTAGCAACAGAAGCAAGTAGTCTCACCTCTGCTGGTACATGAAAGGTCTGGAGAGGAGCAAGAGTACAAGAACAGAACCAATAGAAAAAATACATGAAAATGCTTGAGAGGGAGGGAGAGAAAGAAGCCTGGCAGAAGGAGAAACTTGACACAGAAAGTTGTACTGCTGAAAAGCTTAAGGATAAAGTATAAAATCTCTCCAGACTCTGGCAGCTCCCCTCTTAATCCACAAACCAGAAAGTGATTTTTAAATAAGTCTTTCTTCACTGAAGCCCACTAAGAAAACTTTTTTTTCATTTTTACTTACATGACATGTTTTTGACAGATGGTATTTTGTTTATCACAATTAGTGGGTTTCTGTGTGGGAGTGCATGTATACAGACCAGCCATCAGATTACTTTTTGTCTCCGGTTTTCTTCTGGGGCTGCTACTTTTCTTTCCAAGAATTGGTTGAATTTATCGTAGACATAAAGACAAGAGTAGATCCCTTAACAAACACAAGAGTTATTTAAAAAAAAACAACCAACCAAACAAAACCAACAAAAGCAAAAAAAAGACAAAGAGAAAAATGTTATAAAACCAAGCCAAACTTGAGTTATTTCTGGAAAAGAAGTGATTTTACATGACCTGGACATCTCCTTGAAATAGAAAATTAAACAAAAAGGGTGGAAATGCTATTGCAGATGTCTAAGGATTAATTGAGTCCCACATTCTAATCCTCTTTTTCCTAGAAGTAATGGTTTCTAAATATAAAATAATAGTAACACTAATAATAAATCAGCTTTCCCCCCTTTGATTTGCTCAATCTTTTGAATAAGCAAATGGACTGGGAGGGAGGAATAGACTAGAACTGGTTATAATTTTTACTGGAGAGCTGTCTGAGGGGTCATCTGTCTCACTGAAATGTGTTTATTTTAATATAACATTTTACAGGAGAAAGTCTAAAATTATTCTATCAAGCCATCTAGATATAGTACTTAGTATAAGCTATCTAGATATAGTACTTAGCATTTATTTCATTGTATTTTAAATGTTTTACTTAATAGATACTACATTTCACTATTCACAAAAAGTTTGACTGCGTGGAAATGAAATAGTTGAATGTCTTTGAAACAAACATTTCTTTGAGGTTTTATTAGCTAGGAGATCTGGATACTTCAGCTTCCTTCCTGATATGATAATTAGAAAATATCACTGTCATAGTTTCTTGATAAGCAGAACGCCATTTTCCAGCTACCATTAACTAAAAGTGAGAATTCAGTATAACAATAATGGATAAATTTCTGTCTGAAACTAATTAATGACATATTTTATGATTTTAGCATATTGATTTCATTGCTTTTATAAAAATGGACATGCCCTTAGATTGTTCTAAGTTCTAAATAGCTGTCTCTCCTCTCTAAGGGGAAAAGTGACTACATTATTTAAAATACAATTCAGTGTAACTGCCAGAGAACATTCCTGATTTTCTTTAATAATCTATAAAAGCTGGAGGTTAATAGAAGGGGGAGCACGAGAACAAGAAGGGTAGAAAAAAGAGGCTGAGAGTTTTATAAATTGGAATTTATAAATTGAGAGTAGCAATACCAATCCATTAATTGAATAACATCATAGGTGTTTAAAAGCAATATATTTTTATGGCTGTGTTAAGAGGTTTTAAAGATAGATTTTCCTCTCCATTTCATAAATTAGTCTTGAAAGTGTCTTCCTGTTCATGAAAGCAGAAATTCTCAAAATCTGTCTCTGGGCATCATGACATTTTGTGGTACTAATAGATCATTCTGTTCTGACAGGGAGAGTTTTAAATAAATGCCCGCTCCACAAGTAGCTGTGTGAAACAGGCTGATCCGGCCTCTGTCTTTGGGTCAAATACTCCTTTCTCTGCTGCAAAACAAAATACAAAAAATAAAGAACTAAAGTCGGATGGGGTGCATTCAGTTAACATGGAGGAATTTCAAAATGTCTTGAAAAGGTGGGCCAGCGTCTCAACAACGTGTAGCGTATGGAAAGATATTCTTGCTGATTGCTGCAGGAGAGCTTTACAGCTGCGGAGGATCCTGTCGGCTTTAATATGCTCTGAATACATTACTGACTAACCTGGCTTACAAGCAACTGACATTAAACTGCCTGACGCCCCCGACACATGCATCCGTCTCTTCCCTGCATATAGATCAAGAGACAAAATCTGAGGAGGAAACTAATACCAGCATAGTCAAAAAGCAAAAATAGAAGACAAGTATAGTGATGTGTTTAACTTCTGTTTTACCAAATATCTTCAGAAAAAATTACAAATATATCACACATACCCAAGTTCGGTGAATATTATCCATAAAGAGTTGTAGAAATGAGGGAAGAGAAAGAGCTGGATAAGATGTAGGAAACAAATTAATCCTTCATGACAGAGCTCATCATATGTTACAAGAAAGTGTAGTGTGAGTTGAGTCAAAGTTCGGTAGGTTGCAGAAGAAAATAAAGACTGCGGTTGCTGTCTCTGGCTGTTGAACAAAGTGAGCCTTCAAGGTTCAATTTTTAGTCAGAAATAATCAGCACGCTGTCTTGTTACCAACACATCTTGTTATCTGCTCTGATAGAGAAGGATCTAAGCTTTTATAGTAGATCGAATACTGAACTTGACAGCATCATTCCGCTAAAGAAAGAAAAACGGGAAGAGGTGTAATGAGTACATTTGGCAAGACTTGCATTGTCAAGGCCTCAAAAAGAAAGCTTTTTTTTTTTTTTTTGATCGATTGATTGGTTTGACCTTATGAGTGAGCCAAGTCTGGGCAGGACCATAAAATTATAATGTTTCTGACCCTTCAATTTATAATACCTTCCTTTTTCCTTTACTGTTCTGTGTTCAAGACAGGTGAAGTGTTCCAACTTCACCGCTTCTACTGATCCTAGAAAAATCGTGTGATTCATCATAACTTGAGGATATTAATCAATTTATTTCTTGTGTGTTCAGAGACACAGAAGGAAAGAAATGCTTGAGCCAACATTTATTTACTTATCTATTTATTTATCTCTTTGTTCTCCAGCTTTATGAGGGGTGTTTTAATCCTGTGAAACATCTGTCTTAAGTTGGTATGTGAGAGAGTAGAACTCTCTGAGTCACTACAGAGTCTCTCTTAAGAGCAAAATGTAGGTTTTCTATCACTTCTCACACTGTGTGGAGGTTATGATCTTAGAATAGCTAGGAAGAATAATTAAAAAAAAAAGGATAGAACACAATGCTATTAGAAAGAATAGAGAGCAAGAGGTATGTCACGTGCTAAGCCTCCTCGCACTCTGGAGAGCATGGTCTTAAAAGTAGGTGAGAAGACAAAGAAAAAGCAAAATTGCTGACCAGTGTAAAAAACCTCTCAGACCAGTTCCAGACCGCTGAAGTTTCAGCAGCTTCCTGAAAAAGGACTTGCTATGTAGCTGTCAGTACTGCTCTCTCTCCTGGGGAGTTCAAGTTGACTGCCTGCCATGGCCACAAAAGGCCAGCGTATCGTGCATCTTTCTGATCTCTCTCCATAGTTATATTGATGCCTTCTCATTTGAGAGCGCTCTCCGGTGAGAGTCATAATGGGAATTATAATGAAAGGGAAAAGGGTAGAGAAGCCATATCACCATCCAGGCTAACATTATCTGATAAACACTTCATCTGATCATGGTGTCACTTTAGGACACCCTAAAATAGAACGACGCACCAAGGTTGATGTGCTAGCAGTTGCATTTTGGTCTCACTGATTTAGTAAAGTTTCGCTGTTGAAAACTGCTCAGTAAGTTCAAACCATTATAATAAACATTGAAGATGTTCTTGAACTCTTAAAAATTATTGAGGAGGTCCTTGGAAAAATGTCACTGAGTACCAGTAAAAAGATATTGTGGGTGGGAACCCGCAAAATATTGTAGGACCGTTATTGTTCTCATAAAATGAAACAGGACTGATCACTTACATGTTGCTTTCCCTCATATCCTGCCATATGCAAGAAGGCAGAAGAGTTGCAGGGAGGTAAATGAATGTACTAGTTCTGCATGAAATGCACCCACATGAATGTTTGACACATGCAGTCTTTAAATGCATTGCCATGCATTTAAATTCACACTTCTTAATTATCAAAGTTTTCCTCTTTGGTTTGCAGTCAAATGTTTGAACGGTTTCATTAATCACTGCAGTCCTAATCTGTCTGAAGTTAGCTGTTGTTTTGAATTAAGTGTCTTGTATCTCTTGCAAAGTACCACGGTGGGGTGATGTAGTTCCTGTAGAATCATCTCCTGGAAATCTAAGACCACCAGAGGCCTGGTCAGCCCAGAAAGGTTGATTCTAGAAATAGTAGAAGCTCGGGCAGCCTGAAATAGCCGTTCTGGTTAGTTCAGTTCAGAAGAGGATACCTGTTGCGTAAAGTCACCTAATAAACAAAGTAGACTAAATAATAATCTTTAAAAGGATTGAGTCATTTCAACTGCAAAACAGAGCTCCCAACCGCTCAGCTAGAGAGACTAAGCCAAGGCAAGGTTCTTTAAGAAGGGGTCTCGTGTATGATCGAAGCCATTCAAATTGTCTCATATATTGAGTTAAGCATCTTTCAACGTGGAAAAAAAGGAGGAGTATTAGATGAAGATATTTCAACAAATTTTTGTAATTCAAGGCTAAGGTAATAAAACAGATTCTAAAGATTTTTACTTCATGATGCTTTAAATATGAAGCTCTTTTCATGGTCATACTTTTCATTTATAGTAGCAAGACTGCACTGTTCATTGGTGGAGCAAGAATGAAAAAGAAAGTTACAAGGATTATCTTTGTATTTATTTCCTTAAATTTCTTCATTCCTTGGTAAAGCCCCCAATATTTTCTGAATATTTCCATTTATCAAATAATAAAAGGGGGCTGTTTCTGCATTCTAGATTTCTTTAGCAAATATGCTGCATCAGAGAAAGAAAGAAGTGTATGGCAGATAATACTAAATGACCAGAAAACACAAAAAGAGCCGTATTTCTGGTTTTTCCCTTCATTAGACCCAGTAGTGTTATTTAACATCTTAAAATGTGGATCTTGTAGCACAGTTTGAATAGCAGTAACCAGTATTACCACTTTGGTAATATTGTGTCAGGATGTAAGAAAAAGCATTCCAAAAATTGAGAGCTCCAAAGAATCCAGGGAAGTAAAATGTATTGCTTTATTGTTATGGTGTCAAACTAGAGTCTGAAGCCTCTCAAGGGAAGAGATAAGTGAATCTGGGCCCTCTCACAACCCCTCATGAGTGTTGTAGCTTCATCCCTACTTGGTGGGAAGGGAACCTCTGCCACCTTGCCTCCTCTTCCTCACCTGAAAAGGGAAATTTGGGAACAGTGCCTTAAGTTGGACCTTCCTTTCTAAAGCCTTGCTATTGTTAAAAATACCTGAAATGGAAACGATGGGGAAAATGGGTTTTTTAAGCCATTTTTAATCTTTGTGTTTACACCTTAACTGCAAAGTCCCTCATTTGACACACCAGCAAGCAGCAGCCCCTACTCTTTTTGCCACGCTTCTGCAGGGCTGAGGTGTAACAGGTTGCCGTGGGAAAAGGCCAGGGCTTCCTAAGTGCGTGCTGCCTCGCTTCTCTTCCCTGACAGCGGCTCCCTCTGAGTTGGTAGCATTCATCCTTCACCGATGCCTTGCTCAGATCAGTATTTTCTTTTAACCTTGTCTAAGTCTGTCTTCAGGGGCAGTTCTCTAGTTTACCGTAGGTCTTGATTTACAGCATGAGACAGCATGTGGTACACATAAGAATTGCTCATGTCTTGAAGTACTTCAGCTCTTCTGAACCGAATCTGAAGTACAGATTCTGACTGATTTATGGTGCTATAGCTTATCGAAGCTGATGTAATACCAAGAGATTAATTCTTAATAACCAAGGGGTTAATTCTTTCTGAAGCACACGACCTACAGTCTTTAGAAGGAAGCAAAAACTAGAATAGATTACTTTATAATATTCATACTTTCTACCTTAGGTTTCTCTTCCCGTCTTCTGTTTAGTAGATCTGCACACTGGACTTGCAATTGATTAAAATACCTATCCTGTGCTTACAAAATTACAGATGTTCAGTCTTTCTCCACGACACTACCTTGTTACTCATCAGTCTCATGACTCGGAGGGCACACAATATTTTAGGTGCAGTGGATTTCAGAAGCTCATAGGAATGAGCAATGTAATGACAACCTGCCAAAAGTTAATTTATGCCAGCCAACACTGCAGGACATTATAAAAATACTGGTACTCTCTTACAGAGGTTATTGCTGAGTGTGCCACAGCAGTGGCCGTACTTTAGAAGTACTGGCATCTCACTTTTATTGAATGAACTCTTGAGAAGTGAAACTGGGACTGTAATATCATTGCTCAAACCTGTGTGTTGAGAGTGTTCAGCATTGTGGCAAAGTAGCCATTTTTTGCTCTCGGTTTTTCCTTTCACTATCTGTGAAACGTTCTGTATGTTCACACATCTCACTATCTAACAAACCTTGCCAATGACCTTCAAGAGATCTGAGCCAGCCGCATCCAGGCAGAAAAAATGACCACGTGAAGGAAAATGTGTCAGCAGGTCACCCTTTGGTCCTCACAAGAACAGTGAATGATGTAAAGCAGAGTTAATGCTGTGACCTTGAGGGAGGGTCGATAAAAATGGCAGTAAAAAATTAAAGAATTCAGGGGTTCCTGAAATGTGTAGCTAAAGGTCTCTTTTGTGGTGTTAATGTAGATATTTATTAAAACAACATTTGCCTGTTTAAAAAGCTTGGGACAAGTCCTGGTATAATTCAGTTTAGGATGAGGTCCAAGAATCCTGAGCGCTTTTCAATATTGACTGCATGCTTCCCTATGATTAAGGCATCAAATCAAGGAAATTTCAAAGCAGTTTTTAGGATTCATTGTAGCTGCTTTATTACCTCTGTTTCATGAATGACACTGTTTGTTCCCTCCATGGTAGCTATTATTATAAAAACATTACCCAGCAGAGACCTAGTCTGAGAATGCAAAACAAATGGCAAAGCATCCTTTCAGGCTGTGATAAAATTATGAATATCAATAAATCCAAAATTTCACTAAGAATAATAGTGTTCTCTTAATAATAATGGCTAGAGCTTATTTTATGAACTTTCAATATTTCTGAATGTTACAGATACAGAATGGAAAAACTGAGTATATTTTTAGCTTGTTCCATCACTAGTCAACGTCATGCCTTAGAATTTGTTGTCTGGAAACTTTTCTTTTTCTGTATCGTATTTCTTGGTTTAATTAAACGAAGTTGGGGTATTTCCTGTAATGCTGTGATGGGCAATTTCTGTGGAGCCTTAGAAAGAGTGGGATACAAAGGCTGCAGAAGAGCAGACATAGAGCATCCCCACTACTTCATACACTGGCAGCCACAGCCCTGGTTCAGAGATTGCCAGAGAAAAAGAGGAAAGGTGTCCAACCAATATTATCAGGCAGGGAAAACCTGGAATGCAAATCGATATGCTGCCTTGGGCACCAAAGTGTTTCACTGACAGAGAAATTCCAGAAATGTTACGTAAAAAGGATTGCTAATGTAAAACCCGTAAGAAGGTAGAGTCAAACCAGTGGGTACTGAAGTGTAAGGTTTGAGCACACGATTACCCATTCTTCTTCACCTAATGCAGGCGTGGTGAGCTTTGAAACAGAACTGATTTATATCCTAGCAAGACTTCAGATTGGGATCTGTCATCTTAGGGAGACAAAGACAGAAGTTGGCTGGGTTTTCAGAATATTTTAAAGGGTTCTCTTGATGCTGAGGGAGAGATTTCCTCCTAAGAAAAACACATTTGGATTTATCTTTATATTCAGCTTATTTTTGGTGCAGGTTATTTGTCTCCATTGGTCTGCAGCTCCCCTCAGGGGAGAACAAAAACCAAAACAAACCACCCACAAAACTGCGGAGCCATTAGAACATCATGAGACCATCAAGTAGTACCGGTGACTGGCTCTTATAGAAAAGTTATTTGAGGGAAGAATTGTGCTTAGCTGCAGACCTGATGATAGTATCATAGTCTCTGGCTGAGCAGAAGATGAGAAGGGTTTCCCTCCTACTATGTTAAAGTGATTAGAAAGTTGTTGCTGACTCAAATAAGTAGATAAATAAATAAATCAGTAAGTGTTCATGCAAAGTCAGTGCTGAATTAGTCTTATTGACTTGAAAACATAAGACTTACTGCCCCATCTTACGTTTTCTAAATCCCCATGACTGTAGCTTTGAGACAAAGAAACAGTTTTATGCTCTGCCTCATATTAGCAGCCTAACTGTTGAGAGCTGAAAATACCAGGAAACAAGCAGTAGTAAAGCTTTCACATGCTGACTTCAAGGAATTGTGCATAGCAGGCTCCATTAAACAAAGGACAAAGCCACTTTTATAACAAAGCAGAAAACAGGCCTGTATGTTATATTCAGGTTTCTAACAGCTACCAGGAGAATTCATGTGCTTTTATAGTACGAGCTTCTCTTGCATTTAGTCATTAAGATGACAGAATCATAAGCAGAAGTTGTTCTGCTGGACTGAGAAAAACCTTGGGAGATAAAGCCTTTAGAGGTAAAATGTGAATATCACATAAATACGTACTTTTAGGGATGATTCTGTTGTTCTTGCAGAAACCTCTGTGGGCTCATGTCATCCAGCACTCTGGAGCTGTGCTTTGAATGCTGCTTCCATGCGGTGTGCAAAACAGTCTACCTTTTTAAGAAAGCCTCCCCATTCGTCTTTTATGTTGCTGGTGTTATGGTTTGAAAAGTCATCCTGAAATTATTTCCTCTGCTGAGAGTACGGCTTGGGCTCATGGAAGAAAAAAAAGGATGGACAGACATACACACACACCCTCCTCTGGCTCAAAAAAGAAACCTCATAACAATAGCAAACAGTAAATTCAATGTATCTTACCTGGAGCTTATTTGAATTATTAGAGAGTTTTCAGTCTAACAAGCAGTTAACTGAAATTGGATTGTACCTGTAATTAAAACAGCTATACTAAAAGTGAGTCAGCCAGCTGGCACATACAACTTCCCCTCTCTTATACTACTCCCAAGAAATTTTAAAAAAAGGCGAAGTATTCTTCGTTATGATGTTTGAAAATTAGGAGCTGCTTCTTTCAGAATGTGCTGCTCGTTTTATTCAGAACAAAGACTTCTAACTTCCCTCACTGTGTGAAAACAGAGCTTGAATTAGCCCCTCTAAAGAAGTGGGAGATGGGGCATCAAAGAGCCTTCTGTTCATTAAGATAAACACCGAATATGTGTTTCATGTTTGCTTTTGGTATAACATTCTGAATAGAGGATTAAGCAGTTGCTTCCCACAGTCTTAAACTGTTGAGATGGTGTGGGAGAAGGAAGAGAATAAAAAGATTTAAGCTATTATGCAAAGAATTAGTGTTGAGAGAGTAAAAGGTCCCCCTATTACCCATTGAATTCTGCATGGATTTAGTAGTGTTGAGAGTGTAACATGCCACTCCATTTTGGACACACAGAAAGTACATAATTAAGTTGCAGGAGTCCATCTAAAGTTTCAGTCTGGACACTGATCTTGTGAGATGGACTGTTGCAACTTAATTATGTACTTTCAAACAAAACTATGTACTTTTCACCCCCCAAAATTTACATAGTTTCATAACTGAAATTTCCTTTTAATGTAATTCTTTTTGTTATGTGGAAGCCTGCTCTAATCTATGCATGGCAAGGTATTATTTTTTTGGAAGTACAAATGACATCTGGGGACACAGATTTTTTCCCTTCTTGCTCACCAATGCAGTCACCTCAGTTGCAGAAAAGGTCGTGGTCCACCCCACTTTGTGTTCCCCAAATCAATTTTTGTTACATGTGTTTTATAGATCAAGTTGGTTGGACTGTTCATGTGAGTCAGTGTGAATACGGGGTTTGCAGTCTGTCCATGCTCTCTGCATTGTCTGTGATTGTGGATGATGGATGGTTTTACGAATTTGCTGATAAGCTGGTTACAGTGTTTTATGTTGAGTTTTATTGAACTAGATTTGCTAACGGTTATGACCAATATTGGAATGCTATTACATTAGAAGAGCTCCTTTTGTTGACTCCAAGGAAGTGATAATGTATTAAATTCAATGCTTAAATTCCATGAGGGGCTCTTATACCCTTAGTTCTGTTTTTAAAAGTAATGTTTAGTTGCTGTTAGCCAACCTGTAAGCTCATTTTCATGTATTTTTGATTTATATTCTATTTATTTAATCTTTAACCTATCAGTTGTAGCTGCTTAGAAGTTACATAATTTTTTTCATATATTTTTTCCTCTAGGCATCTGCTACTCCTCACTGTGGGAGACAGGCAGTAGCTAGATTTGGTCTGACTTAAGACAGCTGTTCCCATAATTTAGGGGAAAAATAACACCAGGAAAGCGTATATTTAATATTTTTATTGATGAATGTAGGAGCTCTACCAGAGGACGAGTAAGCAAGGTTTCCTATTAAGTTTATTATATTTTTTTTCTTACTATTTGTTCTTCTAGTATTGTATTTATAACATTACAGGGTTGCACACTGGGGGCAGGGGGTTGGATCATCATGTGAATATTTCATTGTCATGTTTGCAGTGTTTTGTCTGAAGCAGGATTGCTAAAAAATAGCAGTGGTTAGAATACATTGTTTGTTTAATGTGATTTTAAGCCAAAGCACTCACATTTGCAAAGGAGATATATGAAGCTACCATTACCGAGTTCATCCTCAGGAGATGTTCTTTGGGAGAATAACACTAAGTAGGTGACAGACTTCAGTCGGAGACATTCAGTTCTACGCATAAAAGAACACCAAAAAAAGCCCAGAAATGAATCTTAACGTACGCTTCTTGAAGGAAGTGAAGGAAGGACTCCAAATGTTTGACAGGATTTACAGGTTCCATGGCTTCATTAGCACATTGACTCACAGGTCCCACATGGTGATCTGTCTCGTTTGGCATTTATTAGAAGGTGGCTACCTCTTGGTTTTCACTCCCTGCTGATTGGTTTGCTGAGATTTCAGCTCATCATTTCTCTGCCTCTTTGCTATCTGTTAGGTAATGCTGAAGAATAATGAATCACATCATTGATCTTTTTCTTATCCAAAGATATATGTGAGTTTGGATTTACTAGAGTAACAGAGAATTTGTTCACGTAAACCTCAATTTCTGTGGTTTTTTCCCATCAAGTTAGAAAAATAACTCTATATTTGATTTATGGCTCCCTTCTTCCTTATCTCCAGTATTTAATTTCTCATAAGAGAGATAAGAACTGTACGTGAATGCAGATCACAGAGGTTTCTAGTACAGCCTGAAAACCTTAAGCACCAGAGCTTTCATTCTAGAGGCTCAATTTCAGTCTCTGCTTTATCTTAATCTCTGTATTCAAAATCTTTTATAGAAGTTGACATACGCCTATCTGTCTGCAGTTCTTTCAGGAAGAACTAACATTTGAACATCTGAGCTACTGAAATCCTGGTTGTTTCAGAGAGGAGATTGTATGCCATTACATGTTTGCCATTTATGTAATGCAAAACCAGGTCTACGCTGGCTCAGAAGCATTCTATACTGAATACTTATTGGGCATCTGTGTATCTCATATTTCTGTGATTAGATAAAATTCCACTGGAAAAATAAAATCTTACTCTATTTTGCATATAACAAGCAGATAATAAGACAGAGGTAAGGCAAATACAAGAAGTTATCACCAGGCAAGCCAAGCAGTGGATTTACAGTACTGTGGTGACAACTGTGCATAGTTTGAATGCACATAGTTTGAGCCCTCTTAAAAATGTGAGATAACTTACCTTTCTCTTATAGATGATTGAACTGTCCCACAGTCTCTACGGATAGGCATATGCACACATGCAATTCCTGGGGAAGAGCTGACATTGTACATGTATCCATGGGTTACCCAATGCACTGGCACTCTGAATTTTCCATACTGGAACAGTATCAGTTTCCGTAACAGTACCTAAATGGAAGTATAAGATGGGACAGTAGGTCTGAGATAGTGCTAATCTGTCAGGATGCAATGTGCAAACATACATCAGCAATATGAGGTTTAACAGCGTCTCCACAGTTTCACTAGAGGTCTTTGCCCAGGAGGTTTGTACACAAAAGTACAAGCTTGCTTTGTGAATCTCTTCTGCTCCGTAACTTTGCTACTGCAGAAATATATGGCATTCATTGTGGCAACAAATAGTGTGAAAAATGAGGTGCTATAGGGAAGAAGAATTAATTAAATGATCATGTCTGGCTTAATGTAAAGTCAAAACACATACACGGTATGACAAATTAATAAGGGGCATATTAATCCACAGAAATGCAGGAGTTTCCCTTTTGACAGGGAAGTCCTTACATTTCTACCACAGGAAGAAGTAAGTCATTAATGAGAGCATCCTTTGTGCTGAATGTGTTCCTACACGCATAAATACAGTGAATGGTATTAGATAGACTTCAACCGGTGTAATTTAGACTACGTCAGATTCATTCTGATCCAAATTACAGAGCACATAAATTGTTCTTCCTTTTAAAATCATTTTTAGGAGCAACTAGATGCAATTCACCTTAATGAAAAAATGCAGTGATAAGGAATAAAATCCATAAAGTGAGAGGGAGTCAGGGCACTTGAGTCCTTCCCAGCACCTTTGCAAGACGAAGTACTGATGATTTTTCCAAGCTGTAAGTCTTCCCAAAGGCTTAAGGTGTGCTACTTCTTTTATCCCTAAACAGGCAGCTAGGGAAGAGCCTCCAAGTATTCAGAGTTAAGGAACTGGGCATAAAACCAGAGTTTAAAATGCAGGAATGCAATAAGGTAATAACTAACAATTCAACCATGATATAGAAGATTACCTTCTCATTTACCTTAGACAGGCTCAGTCAAGCAATGGGTTTTATTTTTGTCACCCCAAATATGAGACTAGATGCAATAATGCAAGTCCTTAGATCATGTTAGAGACCAAAGATTTGTCCTGGGTTTTATTTTCTCTTCTTCATATTCTTTTCCTTAGTAGGGAGAGGGAGATGAGGTAAGCACTGGATTTATGCAGGATACAGTACAGATCATTTTGTTTAGCAAAATAAAAATAAATCACAACTATTTTCTGAATATACCCCTTTTTCTGTCAGAACAAACTTCAGATTGCCGGCATTTGTTTCACAGGGTTTTCTGTGACATCAGACCTAATCACAACCTATTCTGCTACTTAAAAATACGGGACCCTGGCAACACTGCTTCCGCTCTCCAGTCACGGGGCAGCAAAGCAACTGCAGGCTATAGCATTTGGATTTGTCAGAATAAATAATTAAGAGGCTCATCAGCTTCTCACTAATGAACAAGGAAATGTGATTAAGCAACTTTAAAAGAGAATGGCTGAAGACAATATAGAAATGATAGCAGGATGATTGCTGTGAATGAGAGACTGAAATTTCTGAATAAGAGATTTCTTCAACAAGACACAAGGACAGTAGTTTAATCTTCCATTAAAAGATTCCTGCCAATTTGGAAAAGCTCTGAATCAGGACATTACAGACGTCTCAGGAGCTGACAAGGCAGTCACTTCTCTTAAGACAGCTACTTTCTGGCAAATGCTGAGAAATAACTTTTTTTTATTATTTTTTTTTTTACTATTTCAAGACTCTTAACTTCTATCAAACAATGACTAGGACATCTCTGACTAGGCAATCTTTTATTCTCAAAAACTCTGAAAATACAAATCATCTTTCAGACCAAAATGTTCTAGAGATGCTTGCCAAGTTTACTGTGGCTAACATCTAGAAATTGTACTGATTAGCTTCTGGCAACCTTCCTTGAAAGTGCTTTGTGTGTTAGTATCTCATTAAATATCTTATTCCTCTTTATTATTCTTTAGCACCAAAAAAAGTACTTCCACCTTATATCTAATCTGTTTCTATGCTTTTACTGTCTGCTCTCCTAGCTTATCTAAAGGAGATAGCACATAATATAGAAACTTGAAGGAATGTGAAATAACAGAAGTTGCTGTAATTCTTCAGTATGTCAGGAGAAAGATATCTTATTTTTTTCCTTTGTATACATTCATAAATGACACAGTCTTTTTATGAGTAAAGGCAGCAAGCAGATTTATGACAAAAGTCAACAATCAGATTACAAGATTTCTGTCCAAGGGTGGTTACATCAGACAGTAGAAGTTTCCAGATACTTAGATATAAAAATGGTATGTGCGGAAGTGGGAGACTCGTAGTTACACAGTTTAAAAAAAGAAAGCAAAAGAAAATGTCAAACTTCTTTTTAGTTACAGAAATGCTCATGTACCTCAAATAAGATACTCAACGTTACAGAAAATACTCTAGGTCTAAAACCCGGGCAGAAAAATATTGTGCTACTTCAGGAGGCTTTTGAGGAAATTATTTCCTTTTTTATTTTCCCACATGATGTAGGCCCACCATAGCGCAATGCATAGTATGCATAATAGAAAGCACTTTGGATTTTCAGCCAAAATTCCAGCTGTCTCCAGCAGAGATTTGATTGGGTTTAAACATGTTGTTAGCCTTCAGGTATCTCCCTGTGTTTCTTACAATACTTTGAGATCATATTGTTATCTTCTAATTGTCTTCCATAAAGATGCAAATTCATAGATTTTCAGTTTCTACGTTGAAGATTGCCTGTACTTTACTTGTTCTACGTGATAAATTACTGTTTGATTAGGGTTAGTGTTAGGGTTATTCCTTTTCTTGTACCATATTTATTGTCATACCCAGTTACTTGTCTCCTGTCAGTGGTTTATCCCAGTGAACACCACAACCTACTTCTTCATTTCAGATTATATATGTTCTCCTTTGACTGAAATGGCTGGTTTTGTACCTGATAATTCTGTTTTAGCTTCCTGCAGAGAACCAAAATATCCCCAAAGCCATAGGTGACCATGGTGTGTCATCCTATGGCATATCCTCTGAATACAAGAATGAGAAGTCATTTCAATAGGGACATCTAACAGAGCCACAACGTCCTCTCAGAAAGCAGAGATGTAGAAGAGGTCTCCATCTGTCAGGAAATCTCTGCAGTCCTCTTTTCCGAACTCCTCAGTGTAGCAAAAAACAACCCCCAAACCAAAGACAGACAACATATTTCCTCTTTATGCTTTTTCCGGGCCAAGTTCTGTGAAAACTTCTCTGCAAAGCTTCTCTGGAGCAAATAGATTGCATGGGTGTAGTCGATGAGGCATTCACAACATCCTCTTTCTTTTTCTTCTGCAAAAAGAAGAGCAGGCTTGGAAGAATATTTCTTCAGTATTCAAGTAAATTCCTTGTAGACTAACACTTGTATTTTGTAATTTCATTTAGAATTTTATTATTTTTATTTTGACAGAGCAACTTGCTCTCTGTGCTGTGCTAGAATTGATGCCTCGTTCCCATGATCTCCAGAGCCAGAACTGGAGCAAAACTTGCTTTTCAAATTAACTGTGCCAGAACGTCTTAGTGATATGTATAGGCTGGAACTATCAATGTTGTAATGCGCATGAATCCATTTCAGTGTAACTTTAGATTTCTACAGTAGATAAATTGTAGATAAATCCTTGGTACAACACTACTTCTGAAGCTTTTGTGTGAGGAAAGAAACTTCTGCAAATTGTATATTCATTTAAAGGAACCCCAAAATATCAATTTTTTGCTAGTTACCTCCCACTACACCATTCTGAAAAATCATCCTTTTTTTACATTTCCATAAAAATAAGGCATCTGACACATACATGCACTTTTCTTTTGTAGGTGGAATGGAGAAAATAAAACAGCATACCTTTGCATTAGCTCACTACACCTATACTGTGCTGTCTACCTTAAAATATGCCAATGGGGCTCCTGTAGTACGTATTTACAGCGACACAGATTTCAGCAATCCTGATGTCCAGGGTCCAATCATTAATTTTAATGTGCTCGATGAAAACGGAGAGGTGATCGGCTTTTCACAGGTATGTTTTTCTCTTGCCTTAACTAAGTGTTTTGTTTATATTTTAAGCATATTCACAATGAGTTCTGTATTCTAAAGGAAATACTTTGTCCATAGTGGTCCCTTCTGAGGTTTTGGTTTTGTTTCTTCGTAGCTCTGCACAATACATACACACCGTTTTTAAAGTAGTAGAAAGAGAATCCAATAAATAGCACTAGCACAATGCAAACTACATAATAGCCAAAGCCAATATCTTACAAATTTAATGCTCTATATATAGGAAGTTTGGAAGTGGACCTTTTTAACAGGATGCATTGACTAGGCAGTTTGGTTTCTTGCTGACTTCCTTCTCTAGAGTACTCAAAACTGGGAATTGAAGAGCAAATCTAGAAAAGCTGATATAAGAGACTGCCTTGGAGCTGTGACATACAAGTGAAATCAGATCTCAAAATATTGTAGTCACTCATGAAAGAGGAGTTCTCTTTTCCCTTCAGTTCTAATAATTACATTCTTGTAATATTCCTGAGGAAGCATTGAATAAACTTGAATGATCAGTGTAAGGAGTGAGATTCAATCTCAAAAAATCCTTAAATGCTGTCTTTCTCAACAGCTTTCGCTAGCCTTTATCCGTCAGGTATACTGAGTATCTGTAAGACGAAACTTTGTGAACCTTTTCTACCTTCAGTAGAGAGATAATGGTGTATGACCATAATCATGTATGTCTGTGCACTGTGTAGGCAGTGGGCAACATAGGGTAACGTAGCTCACTTGCTCATCAGCAGAAGTCAGAAAAGCCACAGTGCTCTAGTTTTGCTTATTTCTTCTGGTTTTCACTGGCTGATGATTGAATAAGCCCACAAGTCATGTTCAAGTGTATGACCTTGATTTTTTAAAAGCTGTCAATAACTGGCACCATCTGTCTCAGCGACTACCTCCCTCTGCCAGCAGTAGTGGCAGCTGCATTGCTCTTGGTAGCTGATAATTCTGGACCATTAGGGAGAGAGTGGGAGTGCTGCAAAAGGTGTTCCTCAGCACTCCTCTGCCGGAGAGAACAACTGGATAACGAGGGGAACGCAGAGACATGTCTAGGAGAATACAAGAGGGGATCCATATATACACAAAGGAGAACAGAAGTGAACTAGTTACTTTGTAGCCTGTCAATATGGAGTTTTACAATTTTTTTTAAGGCACTTACCACATTGATGAACATGGGGTGGGCAAATGTATGGTACTGGAGAAGCTCTTCTTCACATAGGCCTTTTTTTGGACTATGGTACCAAATAGTCTCAAATATTCAAAACATTTCATTTCAAAGAATCCCACATTTTAGGAGTGAATTAGCCATTTATACAGTCTTGAATACGTGTGGCAATGTTCAGAAAAGACTGGAGATACTAACACAGCTGGGTGGGTAAAACACTCCGCAAATGCTCTGATGTTGCCTCTGTCCTTTGGTTAAAACCAAAACCTTTATTTGCACTTCTGATTTGCACAATTTCTAAGTAAAAATGGCTCTTGGCTGTTTCACTTCTTTAAACTCAACTGTACCCTCAAAGAAAAAAATATTTTATAGTCTTATGCCTCCATTGTCCCTGTTTGCTGCAGTGGCTGCTCGTAAAAAGTTTCTTTATTGATCTGCATCATCTGGATTGTGCTATTCACCAGATTCTTGTCATTTCTGGCATGAGTACGTAGAATAAAGAACTATAAAGTTTTCAAATGCATACCAGTCACATCTGCAGTGCCTGTTATATTACTTTGTTTAATTAAAATAATGCGCAATTTAATGACTTTTAGAAATTAATAAGCAACAGCACTATTCTTTCCAAAGCTATAATACGTGTGATATATATATAATTGTCTTCTTTATGGAATGAAATTCTTTCATAGACATCTTATAGCAGTTATGGGGGAGAAAAATGTTTGCTGCTTCTTTATGATTACAAACAAAATACATACAGCAGAGAGTAAGCTTCATCAAACTGACAATACAATCTCATCTTCATACCTGTGTGCATGTCTAAAATTAGATAGGTTTATTCAGATCAAATTTAAATCTAATACTTCTGTTAATGGTTTAGAAATGAAATAGCGTCCTCTAGTTTGGTCATGTCTGTGATCTGCACATTCATGTGGATTCACTGGTTAGTCTCCAAATGCAATCTAGTGGGGTTAGGAGAACAGTTTCAGAAGGCTCCCAGAAAACATTTTGGGGAATTTTTAATGAAGGGAAAATTGGATGACATTTCTCTCGGACATACCTACTACTAGTGGACACCAATTAATGACTCAGGTTGTACTTCAGCTAGTATATTAAAAGAGAAATGACAGAATGTCCTATTCCTTTATGGATGATATCCCATCTATAATTAATTACTTATAGCCAGGCATCCAACCAGTTCTATTTGTCTTTCTGACAGGCAATTGTTATGTGCCCATTGCCTATTAGAGGGCACAGTGTGGCTGGACATTAGCATTTGGTAGCCTGAAAAGGACAATCTGACTAACTGATTCCAGAGAAAATATCATGACGAGGTTTGGAGCAGTTTATTCAGACCATTTGAGATTGGCAAGAAAGACTTCATAAGTAGACAGTTTCTTCAGAGGATACCAAGCTTACATTTAAGCCTCAAGATTTACATAATTTACATGATATTCAAAACTCTGAACTAAGTCCAAGATATTTAGAACGTGAAAGGCGTGTGTTGAAATACATGACATTTAACACCGCCACTGAAAAATGAAAGCGGCGAAAAAATGATGTCTTTCATCTGTGTAACGTTTGGGAGGAAAGCTGTTCTTACCTGCTTCTATTATTGAAATCCATTTCTCACTGTTATCAGAGTTTAATTACCAGAGCTAACAAGATTGTGCCACTAAACACAAACATGCTTGAATTACATACGTGGGGTCAACTGCACCAATAGGAAATAGCCACAATCTCAGGTTCATCCTTGAGTAAAACCTTCATTGCCGTACTCAAGATCAAATGAAAGCATTTCATTAAAGTGAGGCGCACAAATGAAACGATACCATGATTGTACTCTCAGGGATGGCAGCGTTTTTGACAGCCTCCTGTCCCAATATATATGATATAGAACACTTGGATGTTAAGAAGTGATAAGGTGGGAGTGAAATAATTGTGGAAGTTGAATTGCTATTGCTTTTTCATTTAACTGTTTCTTTGCGATTGTTGGAGGGTGTCACTGGTTTAGGGTATTATATTTGGAATAAACTTTCTTTATATACTATATGTATCATTGATTTGATTGACAGTTTAATTACCGGTTTAGTTAGTTTAATCTAAATGGTAATTAAAACAATTAAAGAAGAGGGACTTGCAGGCTCCAAACACCAATAGTCACTCAGAAGTTTTGGGTTTTCTTCAGATTTTTCATGAAACGTTTCTTTATCTAGGGGTAAAACTACTACGGTTTTGAAATCTCCATAAACCTCTTGTCTTTGGGCACTAAAACTACATTAAATTTCCTCCTTTGAGCTGCACCAAATACTTCCCATGAAAATTATTTCCTTCAGTAAAGCTGTCTTGTAGACTACTATTGGTAGTAATTTGTTCTTGAAATTGCTTGGGAGGATACCTGTATTCTTTTCACGCAAGCTGCCTGTCCTCTGCAGTAGCACGTCTGTCATTTTATGTTATGTGTTTATTTGCACTGCAGCACCAAAAAACCCTGGTTATGAACAGGGGTTCATGATGAGTACTTGACAGGTCCAGGACATAAACATGGCCTTTATGCCAAACAGCTTCTTCATATTTACTTGTCTAGTTAAGAATGGATAATTCTCCAGCGTTATAGTTTTTGCTATTAATGAAGTGTGGACAGATGACAGGCTGGTGATTTTGAAAGGTGAGAAAGTGCAGGGGTGGAGACGAAGGACCTCTGCTAAGTCAGTGGTGCAGGATGGAAGCAGCAGAGTTGACGTTAATGCAGCGAGCTGTCGATCCTCTGCTCCCTCGTGAGGCTACCAGAAAAAGAAGCAATTAGCCCTAGATATTAAAGGAGGTTTGTGATGTCACAAAAAAAAAGGCACTGCATATATGCTCGATGCTGAGCTAATATTGCAGACTTCACACAGAGAATCACCATTAGGTCATTTATTAACAGTGAACACCTGCAGTCTTCAGCATATATGAATGTCACGTGTTTATACATCCCCAAGTCCTTCCAATCTCTGAAACACTGTTTGACAGCAATGACTCAGCTTCAGCTTGCATCCTTGCCATCTTTTTTTATCAAAACCTTGCCTACGACTCTATGAGGTTCCAGCCTTGTTTGAATGCCAAAGAGGAGATGGAACAGCTGTAAGGGAACAACATTGAATTGAAACAACAATCATACACACACAAAAAGTGGGATTTCTTACCAATCAGGTCAAAGTGTAAAGTTGTATGTTCTCTTCCATTTGCAGATTTGAAAAAAATCACCATCTCTGCTACGAGGGACCTTTTGTGCTAATATCATTTTAAGTTTTCCTCTTTGTTCTCATAGGGAGAAGAGACCTCTGAAGCATTCTTTGTACATTCAGTAGATAATTGTAGAGTAATTTTGTAATCCTTTCACATTTCGTTCTGCAAAGTCAGTTTGGGAGCTGGAGGAGGGGAAAGGCGTAAGAGGCAGGGATGAGCAGATGGAATTTCACCTGAAACATTTGTTGAATTGTATGCCCTGGAGAGCTCTTACCCAGTCAGACCTTCCAGTTCAGTGTTTTCTGCCCCCGGTGAAAAAATAGCACTTCCCTTATCAAACTTTTTCTTTTTTCACCCTGGTCTTCTGAGACAATATTTTTTTCCTCCTGTGTGTCATGGGCTTAAAAAAGTGAGCAAACCATCATAGCTATCTTTTGAAAAATGGCCACCATTTCAGCTGTGGATTACCAGCTCCCTTTCCCGCTCTGCTTTTTCACGCTGCCTCCTTAGCCTGGAGCCTGAAGCTAAACAGAAGTAGCTTGCTGTGATTGTCTCACCTGCAAAAGTTCCCTTGGTATCCACATAAGCTTGCCACACCTCCTAAAAATCCTCTCAGGAAGGGAACGAGCATCAGTCCATTAGCAGTCTCAGCCTTGTCTGCCACTGCACACTTGTGTGTGATAGACAAACTGCTATAACAGGAATCAGCTGCCAAAGATAGAGAACGTAAACATTTTGGTTTGCCTAAGGAAGGCTCTTCTGCAGCGTTGCATATGGATGAGTTTTGCTTCTCGAGACTGAGAACCCTGCTCAGATAGATTATGATCAGTTTTGTCTGGGAGCCTACATTAGCATGTCCTGGCTCACTCTCATCAACCCAGAGAGAGTGAAGGGAGGTCTAGACTTTGAACTTACCTTTCTTCATCCATTTCTCAATAAAAAAACCTATCAACACTTCTCAGCAGATAACTTCCAGTGTGTGTCCCTTCAGCACAAATCTATAATGCAATTTGATGACTGCTCTTACTTTAGCATCTGCCCATTGTGTCACCCACCTTCCTTCTATCTCAGCCTCCCTTGAGTTAATGTAAGGATAGACTCAATGACCCACTGTTGTTTTTTTCCTTTCCTGCCTTTACTTTCTATCGTTCTGAAGTGACGACCAGGGTCTTCCATCGGAATGTGTGGCCCCATGGCACCTTCTCTACCCTGGTAGCCTCTTTCTGCCAGTGTTCACGTGCTAGCAGGATAAGAAGAGTGCAAAACCAGAATGAGACTCCCCTAAGAAACAAAAGAAATTTTGCTTTCTTTTTAACCCCATTTATCCTTCTGCATGCAAAGCATCCTATGGCAGTGAATTGTCTTGTAAGCAGCTTAGCAGCCAAGGCAAATCCATCCCTGTGGTTTGAGATGTGGAGGGGAAAAAACAGATCTTAGGGTTGCAGGGACTGTGAGATGTTACCCATCATCATTGTGTGCCAAGATAGGATCATCTTTACCTGAACATTTTTGCAGCCTCTGGAGGCAGTTTGTTCTGGAACTACTACTTCACTACTACAAAATATTTCCTGATGATTAACCTAAATTTCCCACAGTGCAGCCCAAAGTCCATTATCACACGGATTGGGCAGAGAGACACCAGTTTAGGCAGGAAAGCAGAAAAAAAAAGAGATTCCAGCCATCAGAAGCAGAGGAGAGTTGAACAAATAGTCTGAAATGGTGTTGTATGGGAGAGGTGTGACTGGGGAAGAGACGGAGCAATATAAGCAGGTAGAAGTTATCCTGTCTGTTTGGATTTGGACAAGTCTGCAAACAGAAGTAACGTGGGACAAAGTGGTGTGAGGCAGGATGGGAAATGCACATAAAAGTAGTTGCTCAAGATAAATAAAATAGTGATAGCCACTTTGGTCAGGTGAAATCCTCACCTTCTGCTGTAGTCTTTCGGTGTCACCTTGAGGGATTCAGTGTCTGTCTTCCCCACTTATTCTAGCCTCACAGGAGTGCAGAGAAAATATGTTAAATACTGGCAAATCTTCATATATCAAGTGGTGAATACATTTGTATATACTCACTACTTACCGTTACACTACAAAAGGGACCATCCAACACCTGAAGTGGGTAGATTGCTTGAAATAATTGCTGTTTGTGTCTTAGACAGTACCCTCTGTTTCATGGGTAGATTAGCTCCAGGGCACTGTACATCTGGTATATAGGTACAGAAATAGAGCGATGACAACATGTGAACTAGAGGAGTGGAAAAAAAAGGAGCTACAGCATTTCACATGCACAGGAAGCTGTTACCAGGTCAATTTGATCAGATTACTGGCCGGAGCCTGGTAGTAGCTATCAGTACCTGTCTGGAAATTCATACCATGTCCCTACAGGAGGAAGTGAGTTGCTGTTAAGCAATGAGGAGGGATATTTTCTACTTTATTTAATCTATGTGAAATAAATCTTCATAGAAAGTTATTACGCAAGAGATCTTTGTTGTTCTTCAAACTTTAATCCTTTTATGTTTTTTCCATCTGTTACTTTTTACTTTTGTGGGAAACAATCATTCTGTTTTGCAGGTGGAAAAGTGCAGCATTTTTTCGTCTGGGCTATAGAAAATGGAAATCCAGCATTTGTTAATTCCAGCTAAGAACATCTTTGCAGAGATGGTCAAATGACTCTGCACTAGTTACACTAATGCTTTTAGAAGCATAACCACTCATTATATTAATTTTGATGACTCAGGGAAAGAAAAGTGTTCTTAACTTTCCTAATGGGATTTTTGGCCATCTTCCCAATAGCTACCTAAAAATTGCTGGGGTGATTGCTCACTATTGATTTTAGCTATGGATTTAGCCATTGATTTCAGGAAGCCAGGGACAGGAGATGGACAAGCACAATAGAATGCAAACAGGATTACAAGGAGAAAGAGATTTTTGCGAAGATTCCTGTTTAACGTCCACTAATTTCCTTGGTTCCAATTAGTTTCCGATGGCTCTGTGGATGTCTCGTAAGCAGGGAGATAGCAGCAATGCAGCAAACCACAAGGGCTTGTCAATTAATGGCACCTTGTTGCTTCAAACTGGCAAGAAATGCCATTACAGTCTGGATCTTTGCTTACATTTGGTTACATGGCCCTGGGTACTCAAAGAGAGCCCTTACAACAAGGGGTTCGCAACACAGGAGACAATTTCATTGGTCTAGGTAGAGGATCACTGACTGAGCATAAGGAGATGCTGTACTTGAGAGGCTCGGTGTGATAAATGCAAACCTAGTTAGTAGGTAATGAAGCTCTCTTCTTGCTGAGGAAGTAGTGACAGAGTACAGGCTGAGTTGCTTTCTGTAATATCTCATTGCGGAGGGACAGAGATGCATGTGAGATAGTATGCTTGAAATTGCCTAGTATTAAACTGCTCATCAGAGCTGGTCAAGGTTAGAAAGCTTCACGAAAGCCTAGACTGAAGGTGTAGGCTGACACTGCTTCTCTGGAGTGTCCTTGCATGTTGCTAAGGAAACCAGAAAGGACATAAAATAAGATGCTCATAGTCGTTCAGATGAAAGAATCTCAGATGAATGAGGGAGGCTAAATATTTTCTGTTTAGTAACAGGGCCGAACTGTGGCTCTAAACTACACACCTTGTTACACAGGGGAGAGATGTGAAAAGAAACCGCATGGTAGCAGCAAAAGGACTGCACTTTTGACAGCTTCTACTGGATCCTTTTTTCTTGATCTTGGTGAAAGCAGATCAGCTGCTTTTGAATGCCTGCAGTGTCCAGTTTCAGTCCACCATCTGAATCCTTCGAAGACAAAGAGAGCCTGGCCCCACCTTCTCTATTACCTTGCTTGCATCTTCCTACCCCCCCCCCCCCCCCAAATCCTATGTAGGACCCTGTATGGCCGTAATTAAAGTAATATATCGACACAGTCCATAATGGGATTTTAACCCCACAACCTCCCTGTGATATATTGTCCCCGTTTTTAGGAGACAAATACAGACAAAAAAGGATTTAAGTGATTTAAGAGAAAGAGGAAAACATGGAGAGGGTTTTGGCTGGGACATGAATTAAGTCTGTCACTAGATTTTCAGTATCATGCACTGCACCTTTTTATTCCTAGGCATTGTTTCCATTTCTATTAGTCTGCTACATTCCCCTTTATCCCTTCTTGGTAGGAGTTATAGCTTAGTCTTCTGTGTTGTTTGCGTCTCGCTTCCACTTCTCTGACTAGTAGTAGTCTGACCCAAAGCCTTTAGCCTACAAAACAGCTAGGGATGCTCAATGGTACCTGTAGAGATACAGACCTTTTCCTATGAGTCACGAGGGAATGCTCTGTTAAAGTTAGAGTTAGGAAGCCACGGAGGGCTTGGGTTCCTTTGCTTTGCTTTTCTTCCTGGAATCCATCCTTTCCCTGATGTCATTTTATCAAACCAGACTTTGACTGTCAGTGAATGCAGGTAAAAAATAAAATAGATAAATAAATAAAGCTCAGAGAAAGTGCCATTGATTGGAGAGACCTGTGGCCGTTGAGATGCCAAATCAAAGAAAACCAAGCTGTTTAGCCTACTCATCAGCCCTTTCAGTTTCAAATAGCTGGATCTTGGATTCATGAAGTTTATATATGTTCCAAATAAGTCCATGCCCTAATTCACCACATGTACTACAGGGAAGAAAAAAGCAGTTGAAAAAATGTGAGGTCATCCATTAACAATCAAGCCTGTGTTTGATTTCTTCCTTTTAGCCACCCTGTCCCCAAAGTATCTTCTAGCTTCTGGATCTCAGAAATGTAAAATTATTGTTACTCCTTTAAGCATGGAGGACCTGCAGTTTGCTATGTATATGGCATCTTCTAAGTGAGAATACCTGCAGAATTGCAAACCACATACTCTGAATTATGCTGATGTTTCCAGCTTGCTTCTCTCCCATGCAATCTTACCTGCTATTTGAGTGCCTTTGAAACTAGCAGAGAAAATTATCACATCGACTGCAAAGTTCCTGATAAGCTAGCATTTCCACTACCGGGACACCGAGTTTGACAATTTTAGTAAATTGCAGTATCTCTGTCTAATACCTCACTGCCTTCTACCAATGAGATTTTGGTCAGAGTGAGTGATGAATGGATGTAGACTGAAGAGAGATTTACATCCACTCTCCAGTTAGCTTAAAACATTGTCAACAACTAGAGACGCAATAAGAAGGAGAGGATCAGATTCATCAATACTGTGGGAACCTGCCCATGTAGAAATTTTTTCCCTGGAATGGGAAAAAATGGCTCTGTTGCAGGAAACCATGCAGTTAAAAGGGTTTAATGATACTGTAACTCATCTAAAATGCTTTTTTCCCCCTACTAAATGATATGGAAACAAGTGCTGATATATTTTTTTTTCTTCTGACCTACTTCTTATTAAATTGTATTAAACAAGATTAAGTATGCATTTGCATCAGCAACAACATTTCACAGTCAAATGCTGGATGACAGAAAGAGCTAGCTTACTTTCTCTCCAATTCCGTGCCATGAATCAGTGAATTAATTTACCAGTGGATGTGGAGAACAGTGTCTTGAAGCCTGTTTTATAACCAGCCATCAGTGGTGTGCAGTGAAATTCTTGTAATGAGCAAATCCATCAGACAGACAAACTGCTCTGAAATTTGGGCATTGTAGAAAGTAGAATGAGAAGTCCCAATCCCAATTCCTGAAGGACAGTACCTGCCAGTATTGACTTATATCATTTGGGGGTTTTGGGGACACTTCGTGATCTATTAGAAAAACTTCCTTTATTCATGTGAATAATTCTTGTGATACTCAGTAAAATAACTTGCACAAATAAGAAGTACTTGCTTGAATAAGAGCTACAGAATTGGATCCTATAGGAATGACTTCAGCAGGGGCTCCTAAAGAATCCATCATTCTTAGTGAAAATCTTAGATTTAGTTGATTAGGTATTGTGCAAAATTATGTGCTATTTGTAAATCTTTACTATCATTTAGTATATATCTACCTACAGTAGGCATCATTCTCAGACTTATTTCAATGGAGCCTGAAGCCAGAGAAAAGCTTACACCCTTCAGCTGGCTGCCACACAGGCCCTGAAGGGAAGGGATAGCAGAAGTCAGTCATTTAGCAAAGGCAGAGAAGTCACCAGTGCAGCTGTGTGACAGAATGGGAAATCAGAACACACCAGAATCTCACTTCTTTTCAGAGCTATCCAGCTGCTCAGTGTGAACTAAAATACCAGATATCCAAGAGGGGACTATTGTAGGGTAATACATTAAAACCAGGGGAAAAAAAAATGCTCTCGACCTCAATATTTTTTATATTAAAAAAAATTAAAATTTTAATAGTATTTATCAGATAGAGCACTATGAAAAAAAACTAAATGTGAGCATTTGGTCATTCTGGCAACACTAAAGGAAAGCTCACTGAGGAAGGCAGCTGTGCTTAAATTGGAAATTATCTCTGAAAAAAAAGAACTATTTTAAAATTTATTTAGATGAACTCATTCATGTGTGTTTATTAAACTTGAAGACCACGGCCTGGAAGTGCGAAAAGCACCTTTTGCTTGTCAAAAATCAAGACAACCTGACATCAGAAGTGTTGGGGTGTGAAGCAACCTGCAGGATCTGGCCCGCAGTAGAGAGCTTCAGAAAAATATAATGAATGCCAAGGGGACAGAGGGACAGAAGGACTCTAAGATGTCGTGATGGCTTCATTACCATGTCCTCACCGACTGACATCAGTAAAAATGCTGCAAGATTTCTGAATGTGTTTTGCAGTTTAATTGTATTCTTTAAGCTCTGAAAGACCAAGGCACAATAGTTCCAAATATCAGACCCGTGGAAACACCAAAACTGACAATCTGAGTACATTAAGCTGTGTACTTACCATTAGTACCATTCATGCTTCACTGATGAACGTATGCCTGGCTCCCAAAAGTCAGCTGCCGCTGTTACACAGCGCTGCAAGCAGCGTTCTGTATTTCATAACCCTGAGCTCAACACCCATTATTGCTCCTTATGGTAATTTTAAAGATGTGCTTTATTTAAATAAGCTTTTCTTCATTGAAATAACTGTAACAGATGTTTTATGTTCTGTTTGTTTTGCTGTGTGGTAGCACTGCAGAGAGAGATTAAATTAACTCCCCAAGTAGCATATTTCTAGGGTGAAACTAAACAAGAAGAAATAGAAGCATATGTCCAAGGGAAAGTCGAGCACGCATTCAAGGGACAGATAGATTTCCAGTGCTGCCCACACTGATTCTTTTCATGGTGTCATCGTTTGCAAGGAAAAGTGTGCATCACGCTCCCAAGACCTGTGAGCGTTACCACATTGGTGATAACGGAGTTTGATTAATACTAAAGCTATGGATAACTTATCTTTGTTCTCCTGAACCGCAATTCCCTATATTCCTCTGATGTTCTTATGTTTTTATGTATCAATAATCCTTGTCTACTGTACAGATTCATATATATCGCAATTAAAAGTATTGTCGGAGAAGGGCATTGGGTCACACCGCTAGAATGAAATTACTGTTCATTAAAGAACAGTAATAATTTATTTGACAAAATTAAAAAGATTTTTAAAAAAATCTTGTTAGCAGTTCCTTGAAGTTGTGTCATGGAAATTCCATTACACTACATACACTTTGATAAGCAAGGTTACCCCATCAATGTTTCTTCAAAAAGTAATAATAATAACAAGATTATATATTTTAAAGGTTTTTTGTATACTGAGAAAATAAGCCCAAACACTGTACGAATTCAGTAGTGAAGTATGTGTCATGATTTTTGCCTTGCTTGTCATCATTAACAGAACAATAGATCCACCCATGAGTCACTAGCACCATGACAAACCGTGTTATGCCAGGATGACAACTTTTCTCATCTAAATGAAAAAAGAAGTCAAGAAAATGTCACTGCTCCCAGATTGAAGTCTTCTGACAAACCAAAGCTAATGACACCACAACAGTCTTTCTCAACAGATGCCTTTTACTATAACTTTGATTTGGGAAACATGCTTTGAACACAGGGTATTCTCCAAGGCATTAATCATGAATAGGGATCTTGGGACTGATTCTATTCTCTGCTGTCCAAGTCTGGATATATGGAGTTATTTTGATTGTGTCTCCATTTGAGAACCATACCATTTTGAACTGAACTGGTGGTGCAGAACATATTTAAGTGTGAACTTGAGAACTTGTGCACTATAATGATGTAGGATTTCTTCTGTGTATACAGCACATTTTTGTGCAGAGTACCTTGTGCTCCACACCTGAAAAAAAAAAAAAAAAGAATGCTGTTTGAACTGTTTTTAGCGGAGCTAAACACTACTTAGGTTGAATTATTTCAGCCTGGAGCAAGTTCTAATAGAAGGCTTGTTTTTTTAAGCTACTGAGATAGTGAAATTAAAGGCGCTTGGTATCTCACACAGTTAAACTCGGAGATGTCAGAAGATATGCTGACATCAGAAGATTGATGACATCAGAAGATAGGAGACAGAAGATATGCTGAATTATGCCAGAAAGTATTTGCTACACATATTGGGCTATTATTCTCTACAAAGAGAATTTCTGGTAAAAACAATAAAAGCCAATAGAGATTAAGCCGGCTAGAAAAACTAGGTTGAATGTTTACATTGATACCTCAGGCAGATAAAGCATGAGCTCACAGTTAGGGAAGTGGCTAGTTTGAGATGGTCGACACGTCCATTCCTGCACCTTTCGGCTGAGCTGTCTCTCCGCACGTAGCTGAGCCTGAGCTCCCCGCGAGGAGGATTGTGCCACTGGCGTGGCGGGGTCCTCTCGCTCCGCAGCGTGGTTCTTCTCAGAGCTCTCAGCTTTTTTGCAGAAAAAGGAGCAAAAACACAGAGAGATGAATGCAGCTTGCGCGAGGTTGTTCTGGAAGTCTGTGGTAGTGATAGAATGTGCCAGGTTTCATGCTATCTTTCTGACCGTTTGACTGTCCTTTCTCCCAGTCCTGACCGGGGAATGTTCATCATTTGTTGTGAAAGAAATAACTGGCGCTCGCCGTACCTGCTCAGCTAACCTTACCAGCTGCTGTTGTTGCTTTTTGAAATCAACACAAAGCGTTTTCAGATCCCTGCAGTGTGCTTCCATGGTTTCTTAGCTGTGCTAAGAGGATCCCCGTGGTGTGCTTCCGTTGTTTCTTAGCTGCGCTACGAAACCCTGGCAATCTGTGTCTCTCCTCTGCAGTGCTGCCCTGCCGGTGCCATCCTCCCGGTGCACGCATATATGCGTCTCCTGCCGAGGCACAGACAGACATGTGCTTCTGTTCTCTTTGCACACCTTTTTCATTCCTTCACATAATTTATTCACGCCAGTTTGTCATCAAGTATTGTATTTCTGCCCATTCATTATTTAGTGGACAATAAAGAAATGGTATAACACAGAACAGCACAGCACAAGGAGAAAGTACACCAGGGACTTGGTAGACTGGGTGGTTGTATGTGGAAGGCTCAAGGAGGTATTCCAGTTGAGTCCCTGCCCTGTCAGATGTTCATGCCTACTGGGGGGGCTGATTCTTCAAGCACTCATGTGCCAAAATCCCACAGATATAGTCAGTTTCTGCAATGAGGACTTTCCGTTTCAGATCTTTGGAGAGGAAGGTTTTCTTTAGGTGACTGAAGAGGTGCCCCAGGCCTCTCTTCGGTCTCTGCAGAGGCAGTTGTAGGTGATGGTTCTGTCAAGACACTGAATGACACTTGACTGCAGGCCTGTAATTAGCACTACTGATGTGAATGAACCTGTTCACAGGTTTAAAATTGAGCACATCTACTAGCATTAACAGGATCAGGACCCGAACTGATATGCTCTGTGTGTGTGTGTTGTGTGCACTCTTTCTCGATGCCAAGGTAAGCATTTCTGTTTCCACCACTGTTTTCTTTCAGCTGAAATAACAAGGCTGAAAAATCCTAAATGTGAATGGGAGTGATAAAAGCTACAGTAAGTTGTTAATAATTTAGAGAGGTAATTTACCTCCAACTGATTTGTACCTTTAAAACATTGTATCTTGTTGACCACAACTTTAAAATGTCTGTTTTTCATTCTTCTATGTCTTATCTCCTGCTGAATCGGGAAGGTGGACAAGATGGCCAGTCTCTACAACATACATGTCCGCACAGGTTGCTTCTGTAACACAGGAGCCTGCCAGATGCATTTGGGTATAAGCAATGAAGACATCCAAAGGAACCTACAGGTTAGTTTCTGAATGAGATGACATGATAAATTGCCCATGGAAAATACCTAGATTCAGTGACCCAGGAGACATCTTCTGGCAATGAGTTCTGAATTTCCTAAAGATGGGAAGTTTGAAGGGGAGAAGAAAGTGTGGCTCTGTATCAAAAAAAACCCCTAAGTAGTTAAAAGCTAAAGTAGGTGTATCACGTCCTGTGGTTTTGAGTCTTTACAACTTTAAGAATGATGGTAAATATGGTTTGCTTTCTCTGACCTTTCAACTCAATTGCCATGTTAAAGAACTAAATGAACTGAAATTCAGTTCATTGAAATGGCGTGTTGAAAATAAATCATTTGATGGACCCAAAGCAGTATGCGTTGCTTGTTTTTATTTCACTGGAAAATATGAAATTGCGGCTTCTTGTTCTGATTTGGAATTACATGAAATCCAGACTTCCTGCAGAACAGAAGTTCCTGGACAATTCATCTCATGTTGTTCCTTAAGTATCCTTAATTGTACTTAAGAATGCTCAAGTATTATAGACGTATTGCTGTTGGACGCTACAGTTTAAAACGCATACACAAATTGGACAAGAAACAACAAATGAGAATACACAGTGAATCTCAGAGAGTTGAAGTAAATTTAGATGACATTTACCTAGATTACTGGTGTGTTAGATTGTTAGAACATGAATGTAGTGACTTTTTTCCTAGATGACTAATATTTTCCATAAATTGTCATTAAAAGTTGTGTAGCAGGATGTATTACAATGAAGCGGGGGAGGCTTCGTGTCTGCATATTTGTCAGAGTTTGAAATCACAGTAAATTAATACAGAAAAATCTGAAATTTTATTAATGGTGTTCTTCAAAAGATAAAAAATTATAATAGCTGTATTGATATTATAGCTCCCTTATAATTTCACAGAGACATTTAGATAACTTCTGCAAACACATTTACGTGCAAGACTGATAGCACAAGTTCTTAAAGGGACAGAGCTCTTTAATACCTTCCTTGGCAAAATGGTGCTTTGATTTACCATGGAAGCTCTCTCCTCTGAGAAAGTAAAAGCAGGTCTACCCTTCTGCTGAAGTGCAAAATGCCAAATGACCAGCTGCAACGCTCTTGGATCTCCTTACGTAAGGAGGATTTTGCTAAGGACTGGGTGGCCTCTTACAGGCCTGTATCATTTAATTGGGGATAGGCAAAACTCAAACCTATAAAAAGACACTTAATCTGCCAAAAGTTGTATGATGAGGTGGTGCAGTCAAGCAGTCATCATTATTTTGGGACATTCCACTCCCACCAGTCCTTTGAGAGGGATCTGGATGAGTTATTGACAACAGTACTGTGTAGGGGAAGACATCTTTTATCACGTTATTTGCACATATACTTTGGTTTTGCCTTTTCCCAGGGTGCTGAGTGTATTCTTCCTTCCCTGATGAAGATTTCCATGTATAAAATGCCTGTGAGGGAGGACCCTCAAGGGTCCCTGGAGAAGTGTGGTTAGTTTTCTTAGGAAGTTACGTAGGAACTCGTTTACTCACTTGCACTGCAGGAACCTCTCTCCTCAGTCAATCAATCAATACTTGGCAGAAGGGTTACATGTATACTAACAGATGCAACCTAATTTTGCAAATGTTGCTTCTGCTCTATTGTCAAGGATAAAAACTACATCACGCTGCATTAAAATATTTACTACTATATTGCATGCTTTGACATAGAGGGATTTTTTTATTTCTCCTTGCATAAATGGCATCTGTGTTCATTGAACTGTGACACTTCTTGCTTAAAAAAGCCCTCATGTAAATAAACTATTCACACTTCCATTTTTATGTAACAGAAATGCGTAAATAAATGAAATGCTGAGGGAAAAAAAGAAACAGCTGCTGCACTTAGAGGAATAAGGGTGCTGATTTAGGACACCGGTGACCTGATATTAGATGGATGAGCAATGGGGTCTCTAGCTTACCTCGCTGGAGGTGAGCGGCAGCGTTCACTGACCCACTTACGGAAGGAGAAACTTCTGCTCTAAGGAAGAGTTTTCCTGAAAGTGCTGTATGAAAGGTGTATCAAATAGAAGGCTATCTACATGGAGGTCACTATTAGGGTGTTTGAGGGATTTTTCAACAAAAATATTCCACGAGTGGAAACCTGTGTTCTTCAAAGGAGGACGTGCTGGGAGGAAGGCTAGTTCCCTCCATCCTGAAAGCGATGTGTTGACTGGAGCAGCAAGACAGATTTATTGCATATCTCAATGACAAGGGAGGTCACTTTGGATGTTGGAGCTCTAGATTCAAGTCTCTGCTTTGCTAATATCCCAGACCAGTTCTCAGCTGTATAGCTATCCATTGGACTATTTAACACGAGCCATGAACAAACCACTGATGGTATAAAATGGAACTGTTCTGACAGCGAATATCAAGCAAACTGCCCCAGAAAAATCAGCAGTCTCAATGGTTTGTTCACTTATCTGAATGTAATATCCCAGTTTAAATCCCAGTGAACTATGCAGATGAGACCGGAATATACCTGGAGACTGCCCTAGCTAACAGGCCATCCTGGGACATACAACCTTTTTGTGATTCCTGACGTGTTTTTGAGAAATCTCGCTTGCCTTAGGGTAGAATAGGACAAGCATCTCAAAACAATTTTCTTCCCAGTTTGAGTAAGTAATAAGATAGTTGGGATTTTTTTCTCCTTTTTTTTTTTTTTTCTTGTATTCATGAGTTAACATTGTGTTTTTGAAAACAGTTTTTCAGGTTAGAATTAAGAGACTTGTGAATAACTATGTAAAATTAGAGGGAAATAAAACAAAGTCTGTCATAATAGCTCTCTGGTTTTCTTCCTATTTCAAACTAGGCTGGCCATGTCTGTGGAGATGATATAGACCTGGTTGATGGACGTCCCACTGGTTCTGTGAGAATATCCTTTGGCTACATGTCTTCTTTTGAAGATGCACAGTCTTTTTTGAAATTTATCATAGCCACCAGACTCTCCGAATCGGACACTGAGATTCCCTTCCAGTCGTCTTCTACACAGCTGACGACGGAGTCTGTCCCAGATGACCACCCTTCCTTTAACAATGCAGATAAATTGTCTCCTGTACCGCACATCTCAGACACAGAACTCGGGAATAATTCGTCGGCAACAAAGACAACTGTCAACTGGCAGCCACCAGAGGCTGAAGTGGAAAGCATAAGGGCAGCTGTTTCTGAGACTGCAGTACCAACATATAGAAGAGGTGGCAAGCCCATCACTGTCACCAACATTTACCTCTACCCAATCAAATCCTGCTCTGCATTTGAGGTACGCGCTTTGAATCAAATGTTCATCTCAACGTTGTGTTTTTCCTTACCCCTGTCGGACATGTCAACCAGGAATAGCATGTACGTGAGATATTAGGAGGCAGTGTGTAGGTACCCATATTTCCTTCTCTCCAATTTCTAGGATACCCATTTTTCCTTTTCTCCAATTTCTAGGATCAAGTCCTGCGTGCTAAGGTACTTTGAAGGATTTTCAATTAGGCTGAAGTTACAGGATGCAAATATGTTTTCTGCTCTCCCCTACCCCCCAATAGACAAATCTGCACATAATATGCAGTCTTGAAGAAAATAGTTGGTTTTACAAAACTTGACTAAAATATAATCAAGTAATTAGTATGCTTTTACAGAATGACATGTGATGGACTTGTAGGCAATGATGGGTAGGCAGCAATTGAGAAATAACTTGATTAACATGTTATAATTGAGAGAAGCTGATTTACATTACAAAGAAATGTTATCATTAAAAATACATTTGCAACAGAAATATGACATTTAAGTGTTGCTGCACTATTTGAAAGTTCACTCTTTGAAGATTTTAATTGCTTTTTTACCAAGTTAATAATATCGTCACCTTAGCTGTGACTTTTTTTTTTAAATAATGCATGATGAAATAGGTGTATGGCCCACACATGACCTAGAATGTGACTCTGCTTAGTACCATACTGGGAAGTGATTAAATGAATGTCAATAACTGTATAACTTTCCCTATGAAAACTTACTGGTGTAGGTCACTGTCTCACATCTGAGTGAAAATTGGGGTCAAATCCGGTGATAAATCACCTGCATTTAAAATATGGCTTCTCAGCTGATTTGATCATGATTTATCTTTTTTTTTTTCTTAATGCAAAAAGAGGCTGGGGAATTAAGGCAAACACTGTTAAATGATCAACAAAACATCCGTATTTTTAAATTTGTTTTGGCTTATGATGTCATTAATTCACAGGCACAATCTTGAGCATTAGATGAGACCTGAACAAACAATTTCCACTCCTTATTAGCCTCCCACTAAATCAAACTGTTTAGAAAATTAAAGTAATCCCACATTTCATGTGAAAATGTTTTAACCTTTGTTTAAGTCTTGCATTTATTATAGCCGTATTACAGAAGCCCACTACAGAAGCTGCTGAAATATGTTGTAGCAGTATTCAGGCCCCTTTGGGGTTAAGTTCTATTTTTAACGTGCAGGCTGGTGTTGTGAGATACATACTGCAACATTCAGTGCTAGGAAGGCTTTGAAGTAATTGTGCCCAGGAACAGGTAAGATGTACCTCAGCATGAAAGAAAGCTTATGTTTCGCTACAAGCTGAACCAGGTTTCTTCTCTTCAAGCTCTGTGAGGGGAAATGACTCTAGGTGATAAATTCATATAAACCTGGTACTCCCTGGCAGACAGATGTAATTTTAGATGGAGGAGGAAAATCCCCATGCCTCATGCATACTTCTTGTGCCAGGCATGTGTTAATGGCGTGAAAGCAGGGTTCATCTTACCTCAACTTACCTCTCTAAAGTTATATATTATTCTGTAAGCAGTGAGAGATTGATACCTACTAATTCATTTTATCATAAAATAGGCATCTGCGGTAGGAAAAATGAATTGTTTCCGGATACTTCTGTCTCTTTCCATTGACTACAAGAGGAGTCCAAGGCAACTTGGATTACACAGCTAACCCTAGCTGATTTGAGTAATTTAAAGATAGATATTAAAACTGCAACTACATTATGAGGTTTAGTTTTGCATGCCTAGTCATTTTTTAAGTCTGTTTTGATATTTTTTGATAACAAAGCATCAGCCACATTAGAACCCAGTAAGCTAAGCACTGACAGAGCCTGTATTGCCAAAGACTAATATACAATTAAGCATATATTGGATTTAGTATATGGTATTGGAAGGGACTGGAAGTTCACTATAAATAGCATTTAGTTCTTCTCCTCCTCCTCTCAAAGAACATTTTTTGTGCATTTCCACTTAGTTCATAGAAGATACACAAATACATGTGAAAGAACAGTGAACGCTGACCTAATAGATACTGTGACAAAGGTCTTTCAATGCATAAGGAGAGCAGGCCAGGAGATGAAGTCAAAGGAGTATTTTGATTTTCGCAATTTTCTATATTGAAGTAAATCCCCAAAGAAAATGTGTATGCTTTTGTGATCTTCTTCCTGTCCAGCAGGCATTCTTCATTTTTTTCTTCCCAGAAGTCTGAGTGGCACTTCTAGACCTGTCGTACATTTATAACCAGCCTGTGAAAGGTCTGTCAGTCTCACTGTCTGCCTATAGAAGAGGTAAAAATGGCAATTTACAGCCCACTGTTTGTAATGAGCTTTAAAACTCAGTTAATCCCATTCTAAATCAGGCAGTGGCTCGGTCTCTTCCCAATGGGTAAGCGTAGAACAGAAAGCCATCGCTGCCAGAACCCACACCATCGCTAACTGCAGAGTGCACTAACCTCCACAAAGCTACATATGTCATTACTGCAACCTTGGCCTGTATCAACCTGAAACAGGAAAATAACCCACGCTGCACTGGAGTTTGAAGCAAGATATCCTAGAGAAACCTTACCACAATTAAATGGAATCAAATGGTGAAAATCATTTTGCCTTCTAAAATATTGATTATACCAGCATCATTATGATGCTTTACCATGAAAAGACTGAATGCTATAAAAAATTATACCTTTGCCATTCTCTTAGTGGTCTTTGTCATAGAGACTTCACACTTAACATTATATTATCCCCTTACTTTAGTAAACTCATAGTCTTCTGAAGTAATAATCATGTAGCTTGTAGTTTCCTTGGTCTTCGGTTAGAATCCAAGAACTGAAATTCAGTTTCATGTTTTAAATCTAAAATACCTTTAGATGCTTTGTAGTTGTTGGAAGTCTAGAAAAGTATTTTCCCAATTAAAAATTTGATCTCCATTTTTATCAGTTATAGGGTAGCTCTAAGCTAGCTGATGTGAAAAGGTGAAAGTGGTTTAGATACTGGGCAGCAATAATTTCACTCATCTTGTGATACTTGGATACTTGAGATCAGAATCTCACAGATTTGTAAGTTCAAGTGCAGGCCTCCAGCTGGTATGGGAGGTCAGACGTTTAGCATGTGTAGTAAATAGGCTTTATTGTAAGTACATGATTGCTTGCATTTGCCTAAAATAATATGTGCAGTGGAAAATTCCAGCTAACTGTGTGTGCAGGACCCAGCCCATCTGCCAGTGAAATCTGCCCGCTGACTTACTGGTTGCAGGATAGATGACTTGATTAGCGGCGGGAGGACAAACTCGATGAGGATGCGAATACAAACTCACAGCTGTTTAATCTCCTCTTTAGAGTCACATAATCTCCTCCTCTCCTAAACTCTGATTTCTCTGTTCTATTCTAAGTGGTTTAGTATGGGAGGTGCTTGACCTCCAGAGAAAATAAGAGTGCAGAGTGCTTTGGCAGCTGGGGGGATAAAGCTTGGCATGAAGATCATCAGCAGGTCAGTTAGTTCCTACAGTGTTTTATAAAGTGTTCCTTGCCATGGGACGGTCTCTGTTCAGTGTTGTTCCATGGGTTTTGTACACATGGAGCAGGAAGCTGAGGGCAGAATGTTCTATCTCAACTTCTTAAATGCACTTTCTTTTCCCTACGATTATTTTATTAAATGGGGACAGGCAGAGAAGAGGACTAACCTCCATCTCAGACCACTTTTTTCTTCTTTTCCAACATAAAAACAAGTTTTAAACATCCATTTTTAAACACGAACATCTCTCATGTCAATGAATTTTGCATAATTACATAATGCAATGTGCCCAGTGAAAAAGGTTAGGACTTTAAACATTAATAACTTTATTATTCTTGCAGTAGATTTCAGAGTATAAAAATTGCATCTCAACACAGAAGACAAATTAGCTTTTAATTTAAAATACAATGCAAATTCCTAGCGATCAGTGGATAAATTATATGTAAGACCACTAACAATTTTAAATTTGCATAATTTAAAACCTATTCAGTGATTCCTTTAATGTGTTCAAAAATTGGGTTAGCCCTCATGATGACATTACTGTGAACTATGGAGAAATGCAGCCTAAAATATTTTCAAGAAAATTCTGAAAAAAACAAAACCATGTTTTTGCAATGGATATTTTTACTTTACAGTAAGAAAAATGGACTAAAGCGGGTAGGACAATACCATGTATTGGCTGTACTATGCAATGATCCTCGCTTATGACAGGTAGAGAAGACCTTATGTTGGATGATTAGCCCACCTGCCGTGCTGGGAATGAAGGTGTATGCTAGCATCTATCAGTAAAATCATGGTGTCCCTGCTTTCTTTCTATCCTCACCTTCTAATTTATCTCAGTAGTCAGAGATGGTCAGACAACTTCAGGGAATCAAGTTAGGAGCTATGGAACGCAGTGTTGCTTACTGCGATGTACGCTAACCTGTTTTATTTTACTTCGCGGTAAGCTTCATTGGTTGCTTTACTTCGCTGTATTGGTTGCCTGAATATAGGTATTTAGTGACATTTGAGTGCCCTGCCTGACCTCCTGCTGCTGGACTACGGGGATGTGGATCGTCTTTGCAGCCTGTGTCGTATCTGCTAGCCTTGGGCAGGCATGTCAGACATAATCCGAGGGAGCCAGATTGAACCACTCTTCTCACGTCTCAGGTGAAAGCAGAGCAGGCAGACTTTGCTTGAACTGCTCTATTCAGTTGCTTGTAATTATTTAACAATCCCTTCAGCCTCTTTGAAATAATGGCAGGAGACGGTCTGCACAGGTTGCGAGCCTAAGTACTAAGAATAGAAATGTATATGTTCTCCCATGCTCGTCTCCAGTATCAGTATTAGCGACAAACCAGCTCTGTCCAAGGCAGGTACACAGTTATTTTGTTGTTGCAACTTTATTTATTGGGGTCCTAGCAACACGGGCAATACAGTAAGTTGACAAGTGGAGAGGAAGTAGGGCACTTGACGGTGTGTGGGGTCATCCACGAGAGGACAGGGACTCACCGCAGGGCACATGTATGTCTGACTCTTACTACAATGGCAAACACCCAGAGGAAGGGGAAAAATGGGCTGAGGACCTGTAGTAGTGCGCTGCAGCTCGGAGTGGAGCATGGAGTTACTTGCCATTATTTTGGATCTACCAGAGCTATTTTGAATGGAAGGTGTTGATTATTTCCAAATATCTGCTACGTAGTTAGCTGGGCTTTCCCCACAATGCCTATCAGCGTGTAAGAATTAGCTGAAGCTCTGATTAAGGAGAGAATGTTTTGTTTTGCTCATAAAACCTCTTGCCTTCAGTGCAGGGTAAGCAAACACTTAAGCTATTTCCTGAATAAGATTGCTGTCCTGAAATGGAACCAAAACAACTGAACGTTACAATAGGCAGCTAGGAATCTTTGTGCTCTTTTTCTCTTTTTCTGCTCTTTTAGTTTATTCTGCTCTTTATATCTCGCAAATCCTGTAAAGATCTGTTGGATCCATGGGAGGATATATAACTAATTAGTGATCTTCTGTTTTGGAAGGAAAATTTGTTAGCAGGAAATTCTTGCAGCTCTCAGATGATCACCAGCTTTTCAAATGGATTTTGTAATCTAATTATACAGGATAACCAAAAAAATACTGGCCTCTCCAAAGAATAATTTCCAGCAAGAACAAAAGTCTGTTCTTCAGCTGATATTGCAGTCTTTGGGCTATGATTCCTCTCCTAAAAAGACGGGGCAAAGGTTCACATCATTTAGGTGCTGACAGTTTGAGGTGCTTGCACAATGTAGTTTCAGATGACACCGTCAGACCTAAAGTTTCCGGTTTTGACTGAATTTTTCATCCATGCCCACTTAGAAAACTGCTAAAGAATATTATAAATAAAGTAGGTTGATAAAATACATTTCTTCACTTTAAAATTTTTCCATGTGTTTTCTGTATTCAGTACAGTTGATAGCACTGTGGCCAAATTATTCAGAGTTCAGCTTTAATGCTTTAAGTTTTCAGTTCCAGAGTGCTTGCCCTCAGCTTTCTCTAGTCAGGCCGTCGGTGTCAAGCTACTGCTGCAGGCTCCTAGAAAACCTGGAAAAGTTAATAAGAGTGGGATATTGTGGGTTCTGTGGGGTTTTGGATAGAGCACGTGCTAAACAAAAATGTGATTTTTAATTAATCTAACCAGTGCTTCCAGCCATGCTTTTCTTCAGAGCATCAGGCTGTGCTTGACATATATTTTTCTCAATACTTCTTGCTAAAGTCTTTTGCCAGTTAATTCGTGTGAGGTGCACTGAGCTTTTCTACAAGAATTCAACAAAGTTCAGCTCTAGTTAACTTTTCTCCATATTCAACTGTGACTAGAAAGCATATATGAGCTGAAGCAATATGTTTAAATGCCCAGCTTTATGTTAAAAGAATGGTATTAATATTTTAACATTCTGAAGGAGAAAGCAGTTATTAATATCGCCCAAAGGCATTACTAAAATTGCTCTCTTTTTGGATTTCAAGATTACCATCTGTGTAGCATCAGTAACAGATGTTCTTTTCACCAGAAAAATGTACATGAAAGCAAGGACAGTATGCTTGTATAGACTATTGGATGTAAAGAGTGTTATGGAAGTAATGGAAGAATGGATAGCAAAGACGACAGTGTGTTTTGTTGTAAGGGGATCTGGAGAAACTATTATGCTCCTAGCTAAACCAGAAGCCTCAGTGGTGGAGGTTTTCTCAAATAGATTAATGATAAAGTGGTTCCAGTTTTATGAAAAATAAGTTTTGTCAGAATTTTGAATTTCCCATTTTTCTTGCTTTTTGTTTGTTTGGCTTTGCGCTAGTTCATACAACTCTGTCAAGGTTTAACCCCAGCCAGCAACTAAGCACCATGTAGCCGCTCGCTCACTTCGCCCCCAGTAGGATGGGGGAGAGAATCGGAAAAAAAAAAGTAAAACTCGTGGGTTGAGATAAAGACAGTTTAATAGGAAAGAAAGGAAGCAAATAATAATGATGATAATAAAATGACAATAATAATCATAAAAGAATTGAAATATACAAAACAAGTGATGCACAATGCAATTGCTCACCACTCGCTGACAAATGCCCAGTCAGTTCCAGAGCAGCGATCCCCCCAGGCCAACTCCTCCCATTTTAGATACTGGGCATAATGTCACATGGTGTGCAATACCCCTTTGGCCAGTTGGGGTCAGCTGTCCTGGCTGTGTCCCCTCCCAATTTCTTGTGCCCCTCCAGCCTTCTTGCTGGCTGGGCATGAGAAGCTGAAAAATCCCTGACTTGGCATAAACACTACTTAGCAATGACTAAAAACATCAGTGTGTTATCAACATTCTTCTCGTACTAAATCCAAAACATAACACTATACCAGCTACGAGAAAGAAAATTAACTCTATCCCAGCCGAAACCAGGACAAACGCCCATGAAATGTCCATGCTTTGTAAATTAAAAGAAAATTGTTGGGGAAAGGTCCTAAAAATGGCTGAGTATAAAACTGAAAACAGTTTTCCAAGTGTTTCATAGGTTGTTTATTCTTACAGCTCTGTGAAATCAAAGTGTATGATAATATGTAACAAATTATAGTAACTTCATTTTGTTTTGTCAGCTTTGTGCAGTGATATCTTTATCTTTGATTTGCAATTAGGGCTTCTCTTATTAAAGGCTGACATTGGCGTGCACAAGTTTTCCTGATTAATTCAAAGAATTTCATTAATGGTTTCTTTTCCCTCACTTTTCTGCATGAATCTATTAATGCAGCTAACATTTTCTAAACCTTTGTATCCCCTCCTGATGCTTTCCCAGGTTACAGAATGGCCAGTAGGAAACCAGGGTTTGTTGTATGACCGAAACTGGATGGTTGTAAACCAGAATGGAGTCTGCATGACTCAGAAGCAGGAGCCAAGATTGTGTCTTGTAAATCCCTCAATTGATCTGAAGCAAAAAATTATGGTCATTCAGGCAGAAGGTTAGTAAACAATATCCATTTCTCCCCTTCATTATTGGCGTCAAAATTCTGGGCAGAGACACCTGCATGCGTTTCGCGTCCCAGGGTTGGAGTGACTCAGGTTCATGGATTTCCTTTGTCAGAATTAAGGTGAAACAACACCAGGGGAGTTCAAACAACAATCAACATTTATTCAACCAAGCTAACCTTGACCAAGTACAAGTGAACTTATCAATATGAACCTTGCATCATGTCATTAAGCCGCTGTTTGAAAGGAGAAGGGAGGTATAGAAAAAGAAACAGAAAAAGGAACATGAAACTATGTCAGTAAACTCTACAACGCATGCTAATCATACGTAAGCCTTACTTCTTTGGGGATCGATTCAGAGAAGAAAATAAGGAGACCCCTCCCGTCGGGTCAGGAGGTTCAGAGCAGACCCCCTTGCTTTCTAGACTCCTCAGAGAGGAGCCCGGGGGCGGCTGGATCTACTCCTAGTTCTAGACTTGGTCAATGGTTTATGTTTAAAAGGATGAGGTGTAGAGACTGTGGAAAAAAGAGAGAGAGAGAAAAAGAGGTGGGGGGGAGGAGGGGGGAGAGAGAAGGAAAGGATTTCACCAGTCCTGGGTCCAGTGTTGGTCCAGCCAGTCTAGAGATTCAGTTCTGGAGGGCACACCGAAAGCTCATCCTCCCTTCTTTTATACCTAGAGGGTCCGCCCCTGTAGGTGGGGATTTGCCATCATTGAGCAAGCGCAGTGTGAGCTCAGGAATGTTCCAGAATGAGTCGATGGTCTCGACATGCGCAGTTCACATTCCCAGGATTCTCTGGGAATGGGTCAGTGGGCTTGGGCGGTCATCGGGGAGTTGCTTCTCTCTCCCTGCAGGCATGACCACTATCTGGCCTTTCCTTCAGGCACATACGTTGCACTTCTTCTCATGGTCGCTTAAGATAAGGAATTTGGGCTTTGGAGAAACGTGGTCCCACCCTCCATGGGACCCTCTTCTTCAGCCACATTTTCCTGTTCACACAACTCCAGCGCCTTTACAGAGGCCACCTTCTCCACCGAAGTTCTTTAATGAATATTTGAACCATTGGCTATAATTTGTCAGACCATCACGATGCACCCACCAAACGACTGAATGCTGTGTGTGCTTACTGACTTCAGGGACAAATTCTGCTACGAGCTGTGGGCAAGGAAAGCCCAGGCTGTAATATACAGCCCTGGGTGGTTTCGTAGCTTGTTGTTGGGATGGGCAGAGAGTAGACAGTGACTCCCTATGTGCAATCATAAAGTGGATGCTCCAGGAAAGAGTAATGAACTGACAGATGTGGAAATTTACTGACTAGTGTATCTCTCCACATCATGAAGTCCACCGGCCTGAAGGGACTGTTATTGCAGCAAAGGTAAAGAAATAGGAGGAGTCTAACATCAAACACCCTCACCAAAGACCTTCCCATTTTATAGCTCTCCTCCTCCTTCCAGCTGTGGGATTAGAGGGGTAGAGTCTTCAGTGGAAATTAGCATGGATTAAAATAAGGACCAGACATTTAGCTCAGTTAAATACTTGCACTAGCAGGCAAATATTTCATGATGTTTGGGCTTCTTAGGATTCATCAAAACCCTTTTTATTCTCTACTGAGGGGAAAAAAAAAAAAGAAAAAAAACTTATCAAAGTATTACAGAAAGCCCTTTGCTATTTGGGGGTGCAAATTATTTATTTTGCTAACAGTGCTCTTAGCACTGAACGCTGGAACAGGTTTGTATTCCACAACAGTCATTATTAATGCCAAGTTTGCATGTGTATGAATGGTGCTCATCATCTCCCTGGGGTCTAACATTTACTCAGCCTGTATGTCTTAACCATTAATAATATATGTGCCCACATTTTCAGCAGCTAGAGCAAAACAGGGGAACCTATATTCAGATTTTTCACCCTTTATTAGAAATCCATGAGTGGATCTGTAACTACAGTCTCCTTTCTGCTTGTACATTACAGTTGTCCTCTCCATCTGTCTGAGCACTCCCCATAAAATTAAGTCTGACCAGTTGATTTCTTTTGTGTGAAATAGGTTTGTCAAATGTACGTTTGGGTACTTCCACTAGTTTTGTGTGATTCTGTGTGTGTTTGTCTCAGATCCCAAACACAATCTAGTCTCCTCTTAGGGATTCCAGACTGGCTCATTGGCACAAACGCTGCTATTTTCCGCTCTTCCCTCTATAATCTTTCTTTGAAAAGGTATTGTTAATACAGTTCAGTTCTATGTGGAGCACCTTGCACGTCAAATTTTTGTAGTACAGTTGCATAGACGGCCTTCTCTCACAACTTTTAGATTACTAAGTGCTTCAGAACTAATTATTTCTAGAAATTCAGTTCCTTACCATCTCTCTTCCTTTCTGCCCGTACCTCTTGCTTGCAGACACAGCGTGAAGTCTTGTCCAAACTTTCTCCATTTATCCTTCACATTTTCAGAGGTTCAGCTCTGTTGGGCCTTCTGATTGCTTCATTCTGCTCTTCTGAGTATGTTCTTCATTTTTTTCCTTGCTAGTACCACATTGTTCAGACAAGTGCATATCCATTAGTATGTTTGCCTGTCAATAATAATACCTGCACTGACATACTTCAGGGAGTCAGGAGGAAGTTTTCTCAGACAAAAATGACAGTCAAGGCACCCATTTCTCACTGAGATTTGCAATCTCTTGCCATAGTTAGGGCCAGGGTGAAATTCACCTTTAAATCCTACATTTTACTTTGTGTCATTTTTGGAGTTTTCACTGTCATTCACCTTCCTTCCGATGAATGCGAGAACCATTTCCACCCAGAAGTGATTGACCAAGTCTATGGATCACTTTTCTGCCCCAAAGTAATCAGATCAGATCTCCAGCATGCTCTAACAGAAACACGGTTGGCATTTATTTATAACCTGCTTTGGTACACCCAGTGTGTAAGAGTAGAGTCATTTTATTCTTTGTATAATGACTCTAGATACCAATAATCCTAGCCCATAAGGTGGTCTGGGCCCTCTTTTTATAATAGTCCTGCTATTTTTCACTCTCATGGTGTTCTTGCAACCTGTGGCATTTTTTTAATGCTCGACAGTGAGATAGTAGCTCTTATTTGCTTGGGGAGACTATTCCAGAGCTTATTGCTCATAAGATAGCACAGTGATGGGAACACATAAGAACCAGCAGGGTAAGACCGAGCAGATAAATCTGTAGGAAGTTGTTACAATATTTATTCTGTTCTCTTTCCTCTTACCTGCAGTCTAAATGCATGATTTGTTTGTTGGTGTTAAATTTTTAAATTTTTCTTTTATCCTTTCACATACATGGGTCATTGTTATGTCTCCCACTTAAATCATTTCATGGCAGACAAATTTAATTTAGTAAGTTGAGTCTTTCCTTGAAAGTCCCATGTTAATCACTGTTGCTTTTGTCAGCACTCTTGCCAGCCTGTCGGTAGTTTGTTGCTAATTTAGGACCTGAAGCTGAACGCCGCATGTGTAGCTGGAGCAGCGATCAGCGTGGTGAGGAGCAGTAGACCTCTGATGAACCAGGCTGCAGCTCAAAGCCTTCAACTGGCCTGTGTCGGTGGCTAACGTTATTTCAGATTTGTAGCACTTAGCCTGCTGATTACAGCCACCTCCAGGTCTCTTCCAGCTTTGTGAGTTATTTCTCCCACTGGATGCCTCCCACGCAAACTGCCTTTCCTCAGCCACAGTAGCATGCATCTTTCCAGGATGGGTTTTGTTTCTCCAACTCCCCCTCTGCTCCCCCTGCCCTCACAGTCCCCGTGCAGAGTTGCTCTGGTCTTCTCAGTGTGATGGAGACGTATCTGATGGTGAGGAGTGGGTGAGGGAGGCGACAGTGGTGAAAAAAAGAGAGACCAAACCTTTGAGCTGCTCATTTACTGAATCCCCCCGCTCCAGTGAACGTGAAAACCCAGCAGCTCCCAGCTGACTGGGTGACAACTGCGGTCAAGCAGGCTGCCTTCCTCCCGCTCCTCTGCAAGGAGGCCGTAACCGCTCTGCTTTCTCTACCAGTTTCTCTGCTATCGTCCGCGCTTTTCTCCTTGTGAGAGCAGGCTGTGGCAATGATCTCCACCTAGAGCGCGCTTTGCTGTCTGGAGTTGTCTCTCTCCAACAGAGAGAGCCAAAGGCAACTGGGCTGCTGCATTAGGTGCCTCCGGTAAGTGCCTAAAGCCGAGTGGGGCGAATCCCACCTAGCTGAAGTATCCGGCATTTTTAAAGAACATTTTGCTGTTACGCTATTTGATTATGGTGAAGACTTTATCTGTGCCGCTTTTAAAGCATAATAAGTCTGTTCTCTCTCCCCCTCCAGGCACGTGCTTTCCTCTCCCTCTAGAACTTTTCATTAGTGGAAAATTTGTTTACGGCTATTTTATTTCAATATGGTTTAATATTCTCTCTCTTCTCTGTCCAACAAAATAAAATTGTCAGCGTGATTCAGTGTGACAGTAACTACTTTAATACCTTTCGCTGAGTCCTCCGTGTGCTGAGACGCCACTTCAGGTTCTTTCTTTAACCCCTGCGTGTTGGGTGTCTCCGTAGCCCGTCTAACAACCAGCCTTGGATGGGCAGACCCGCTGTCTGACTGACCCAGCCCTGCGATCCTGCCACCACTGTGGGTAGCAAGGACATGAGACTGGGGCTCTAGACATGGCCAAAACTGCTTGAAGGCTTAGGATCTTTCCCTGGCTTGCCTGCAAAATTAGTTGCCTTGCGTGGCAGCTGGGGAGCTCCAGGTATTCCCCTGATCCCTGAGGAACGGGGTAAGTGAGAGCAGAGGGAGAGGAAGGGCTTGTGCTTGGTCTCTCGCTGGCTGTACTTGCCTTCGGGAGAGGGAGTAAGATTTTAATTTTGAGAAACTGCATTTATTAATGTTGTCAGAATTATTTTCTTAGGCTATGTGGTTATTAACGGGCATTTCCTATTCTTTTTGACGTGAAGAGTGTAATGAACCCTTGCTATCACAGGACCCGCTTTGAGAAAATCAGTGTAACTCTAAATAAGCCCCCATGGAGAAAAACAACTTCTTGTATATCAACTGAAGCAGTTAACGGTTAGGCTCCCAGCACCTTAAAGGTGGGCAGGAGCAAGTGCCTTTATTTCTAGAAGCTGTATTACTTGAGTGGGAATCAAGGGAAATCTTCTTGTCCTGCTCCATTAAATACATGGGGGCACAGATTACACAGGGTTTGTTCCTGACCTACACAAAAGTCAGCCAAACAGAATTTGGCTGAGAATAGATTTCTGTAGAAGGCTAATTTCTGTCTTTCCATTTTAGCTAACAGTCAGCATTACTCTGGCAAGTTGGGCATTGGTTTGCCACTGCATAGAGGGAGAAATTTTGAGTCTTGTGAAGACCCTTTAAAATACTGGAGTAGAATGATGCTCGCAAAACTGAGCAAATAATTACACTTTATGGAGTTTATTGTGCCTTCAAATAGTCATGTGTTACTGCCAGTAAAAATAATGGGAATTAAGTGCATACACTGATGAAAGAATATACATGAATAGTTTATATTTCAGTCTATTGAAATAACAGACCTCTGATTTTTCTCATTGACTGAAAATAGGAACTATAAAGACAAGAATTTTTTTTTTATATTAATACTGTGAGCACATCTGTGAATTTTATTATCAAGCAAATGACCATGGAGAATGACAGCTTTTACATTTTAGTAACTGGCAATATTCTGCTTTATTTTTTTGCCTTAAGATAGAATAAAATTGTAATTAACAATGTTTAACTGACCTAAACATCACTGTAAAATGTGTACTGTTCAATAAAAATGTGATACACTTGCTGGTGTATAAAAGCAGGGCTTTTTAAAGCCCTGAGACTATCTTAAGAAATTCTGTGAGTATGCCTTGCTTAGAAAGTATTCTTAAAAGGTATAACAGCTAAGGATGCATACAGGACGAAACCTTTTGAACTCTTTCTTTTCCAGAAGGAATGATGCTAATGTTTAATTGTTTCAAAGTACAAGAGCATTACATTAGTTCTAGTCTGTAAGATGATAACATTGGCTTCTTTTTCAGGTTGTTGCAAGTGAGTTCAGTGCATTTATTACATGTTTTATTTTCCTAAGTGAACCTAGCTTTTCCCCCTCTGTCCTCACTTCTGAAGTATACTGACATCATTAACTGAAAAAGGAGTAGACGACTTTCTGTTTTGTAAACTGTGCATGGAACAGAGCCGATAGTTGGGATATAGTGAGTCTGAACTACATTTCATTACTCTTCAGAAGAGAATAAAACAATTTGATTTCACAATATCATAGAGCTGGAAGAGCTTGAGTCTTATTCGTACTAGAATAATATAAACAGGAAGTAGTGAGTGAAATCAAAATGTGCTGTTATAAAGCTGGGATATGGGAGATCAGTCTTTGCTGGTATATGTTGCAGTATAATGGAAAAGAGTTGGATTTATTGCAGCTGCACAGTAAAACCCTTTGTCATTTAAGATTATTGCTTTCAATTAACAGAAAGCAAAATAGTACAGCTTTTCTTTTCGCTTCTAGTAAACCACAGTAGCCTTTCCATCTCTTTGGCTAATTCTGTTCAAGATAAGAAAACCGTGGAAGAAGTTGTTAACATAGATCATTACCAGGGATTCCTCATCTGGGTTAAACTTAGAGACGGATGGATGGGAATAATTCTCTCATTAGTCGTTTCCATACATTTTATCTTTAAATTATCGTAGTTTTATGATACATTACATTTCTTTCCTTGAACAGCCTGTGCTTATTTTTTCTCTTCCCCCCCCCTCCACCTTTCACCTTTCATCTTTCAGATCACTCCATCCCACCACTCCAAAAAAACCCAACCCGACAGTGATTAACCTCATCTCCTGATTTGCTAGATGGGCCACAACAGTGATAAACTCATCCTTTCAACAGAAACCATGACTGAGGCAGTAATTCTGTGCCAGTTTCGTTGCCTGAGATACACAGAGAATGAAGTCACTCAAAGCTGAAATTGTATATTCCTTAATGTGGTTTGGGTACCAAGGTCATCTGCAGCCTTTGCTCTTTGCATTATCATTTGGAGCCACCTGCAGGCAGAGAATATAATTCTAGCAAAAAGAAAGAAATTTTGTCAGGTTATTTGGGACGCTGCTGTGATTGTGAACAGGTGCAAAAAGAAGAACTTTTTTCATGAGCCTATGATTCTGCATAAATGTTTTATTTAAATACGGTTTGCTCTCTGCCCATCTAGGTATGGAACCAATCTCTTTATCACTAGAAGAAAATCCTGGAAAAGAGGCTGTGATCTGTGAGAGTAAAGTCTGTTCACACAGGTGAGTGAGAGCAGAGAGGAATCAAAGCTGAAAATCACTGTAATGACACTCAGGACATGATCGCATGGACACGCAGGGGCAGAAGTCCTTAAAAAAAGAGGGGGAGGGTGGAAAACAATGAATGACTTAGTGGACCAGGAGAAGGCAGATTTAGATAGGTAATTTGGCATGCCCAGCATGTCTGGTAGAAAACAGTAAAAAATAATAAAAATGAAAAAGCGGGGGGACGGACGATACAAGAGACTGTGATGACTTGGCACTCACTTGAATAAGGGAGTTCTTTTTTTTTTACTTACTCCAAGGATGAGAAAAGGGAAGGGTGTCCCCAGTTGCTTCCAAATGCCAACCGGGGGCCTCAGCAGGACTGGAATTCAGTTCCTTCATTTGACAGTAATGGTGCTGGCAACTTTGCTGATTTCATGCTGCGCAGATTCAAAATCGCTAGAATCTGCTGAAGTTATAAACAGCTTTCCATATTTACAACCCTTTTTAATTTTGTTTTGACCACCCATGTTGATCAGTGTCCCCTTAACAATCTTGGGAAGGTTGCAGGTGAGTGTGTGAAATAACATTACCTCTAATCAAGAGACATACCACTTCAGTAAAATATAACATTATGAATAAATTAATTTCCTATCAGTGAACTTAAGTGTTTATCCATCATATTTTCTAAGTACTTCCCAGTCTCATTAAGTTTTCTGAGTGGCAGTGTATCAAGTACCTTCCTAAAGTACATTTGCATTATCTACTACGTTTCTTTTCACCAAGTCTCTTGGTAAGTCCAACTAAAAGAGCCAGTTACAGATTTATGTCTTCTTTTAACCAAGGTATACTAATTCTTTGTAACCAGCTACATTTGCTTCTCTGAGGGTAACACATAAACAAACCAGCAGAAGACGTGGCCATTTTCCCCATGGAGCCGTACAGGAAATCATCTTCTCCTTCTTTTCTACTAGCTATTCAGATGATAAAGAGGATCTTTTCCTCAGAAGTGTATTTTCCTCAGGTAGTGGAATTCACCCAAGAGTCATTTGTTTTATCCATCTGTCCCACTTCCCTCAGTGTTGACTCATCCTTAGCCTCCCCATGGTTAGCCCATCTATTACAGGCTGTAAAATAGCCTAGGTTGTCTTTCTCTCTGTGTGCATATAATTTGCTGCCATACTATTTATTGTAGCTTGTCTTTCATGTCACTGACTGTGTCATTTTTAATGTATGAAATAGGAAATTTTCATGGGAAACTGCTTAGTTTCCCATGAAGAAGGACAGAATGACAAAGAAAGGGGAGATACAAGACAAATTGCATGGAGTGGACTGTGATTAGCAAATAAACAAGGCAGAAAGTAAGGCAGAATGAGTGGACAACATTAATGAGGCTCTGAAACTGCTCAGGGATCCAACAGCACTACATGCCAGGTTCCCGTGTTTCAGCAGGGGAGCCTGCAGGGCAAAAAAATGAGAAATAGGAGCAAAACAGTGCTTTGCAGTAGGACAGGAGGTGATTTGTGGTCTGGGGTCTTTTCTGCAGTGTCTGAGGTGAGCAGTGGGACCAAAAGTCCTTGTTAAAAGGCCTTTATTCAGAAGAAACCCCTACTGAAGGCATTTTCCGCTTATTGATTCTGCTCTATGATGCTGTGATTTCATCCCGTTCTGTTGGCCTAGGTGGTTATTCTGAATTTACACTGAGACAGCTGAGAAAAGCACACGATGTACAATGTGCAAGCAGTCACATGAGGAAGTTTAATTTTACAGCATCCATGAAAGTTTAATGAGCCCAAGTTTTCCTTGTGGAACAATTCATCAGTGTTAGCCTTCATCTCAGCAGGGGTTGTCCATCAGCATGTGCTGCTCACGTCGGAGGGACATGGCTTTCTAGTATAATATCTAACAGCGGACAGACGCAAGGAGAAGCTAGTGGTGTTAAGGTTATTGATGTTGTAGAAGACCCTAAATGCTCAAGGTTAGTGTGCTGCTGAAATAGGCAGGGACACAGCCTCCTCTTTGACAGGCCACAATATCAAAGAGATCAAGAGAAGGATATCAGTGGTAGAAGAAGACAAAGGTGTAGCTAAAACCAAGGTGAACTGAGCCTGTTGTGCGTAAATCTATGTATTATATCCCTTGGGATCAATATTCAGACTTCAGCTGTCCTTGTTTCTTGTTCTATAAATTACCTAGCTAGAGGGACCAGCTGTAACGCACTGAAGCTAAAAGACATAATAGGAAGATGAGTGAGGGACTCAAGGCAAACAGCGAGTGAACCTGAGAGAACCAGGCCCTCCTTTATAAATTGCCTGACATGTGCCAAATGAAATGTAATGCTGACAGATGTAAAGTAATACTCCACAAAAATAAACACAAGCAGAAAATGAGTAGAATTGAGCTACAACAGAAGGACTTTGAAACAGACCTTGAAGAGATGATGGTACTTGCTCGGAAAATGGTCTGATGATAAGGAAAAGCAATTTGAAAACACGGGAGTCTTGGAATACAAAAACTACACCGTGACATTTGATGAAATACTAAGAATGCTGCCTGTCTCTAACTCAGCCGCTGTGACTCAAAATAGTAAGCAAATAAAAAAGTGGACAAAATTTGGTGCTGATTTATGCAGTATTAAGTCCCAGCAGGCTACTGGAGACAGTTGGCTCCGGAGAGAATTTAAATACCCCTAGCACCTCTGTTTGGGTGGGAAAAAATATTGGGGGAACTTGTATCACCCGTACTGTTACCATGGAAGATTCATGCCTTCTCGTTAGCAGCCTTCTCCCTAACGCAGTGACCAGCAAGGACATGAGAACCACTCAGCTCAGACTGTGAAATCTCATGCGGAGACTCGCCTTTTGGCATCTTGCCACAGTGCCTGCATCTCGTAGTACCAGAGATTCATTTCGTTTCTAGGACATCACTGGCTAGATGTTGGCATCTGTCCAGTCTCAGAATGGGGAGAGGGATGCAGAGCTGTACCACAATCAAAATTCAGAACAAGCGCTGAAGAGCTGCCTAATCCCTGCAGGATTATAAAATCCCTTTGATTTCACTTGTCCTGGCTTTCTACCTGTGTAACTCAGTTGAACCTACGAAGCATTTCGTGAAGCCAAGCTACTTCCTCTGTCAGTCCTAGGGCTAAGCATCATTTGCATCATCTTTTGCTGTGAGGAGCTGTTTTGTTGTTTCACAGAGCAAATGATTTCCATGCAGATCAGCTTCTTTGGCTGGGTAGGACAACAAGGTGAGCCTAGGACCACTGCTACTTCACTTTCCCGGCTACAAGAATCCTGCCTAGATGGGCATGAGAATTTGCGTTCCTCTTACCTGTTTATGCCATTTTAAAGTTAGGTGTCAGTCAAATCTCCTTTTGTAGTCAATAGAGTTAAACACTGCCAGAGAGTCATCCCATCCTGAGGTCTAATATGGATGGGAACTATTTACCTCTTTCCGTTATCTGTGAGGGGAACCCAGACAACAAACTTAAACCAGATGCCTACTTTTTAAAAGCTTGACGTTAAGATTACTCAGAGCTGAGGAATCAAATGGCAAATACAGGATCACTTCCCGGTGGTCCGATCTGTGCCCCTCCTGAACTGAGAGAGGTGATCTCAAAAGCCTTTAGGAGAGATTACACCCAGGTAAAGAAGGCAAATCTATTGCCAGCCTTGCATAACTCACTAGACAATTTACTAGCACTGGAAATCATCTTTAGATAGAGAGATATTTGGGCTCTGCTAGTGGACCCATGTTTTAATGTGGAATGTCTGCTATAACAGGAATTAAATTATGGAATTAACATCATTGTACCTGGTGGGATCATTAAAAATTACATACAGTGGGGCAATCTTAAATTCAACTCAGATTAAGCCTCTTTGTTTTAGTAAAAAGCACAGACCAGAAAGTAACTTTTTCATAATACTGTATTGCAATATTATAATATGGGCTACCAGTTACTGTACTTCAGAGTCACTGTCTTGAGCATTATGATTATTTAGTCCTTTATTCCACAGTAATTTTCTGTATAAAACTAAATTAGATCTCGTGAATGTTAACTTCAAGAGTAACAGAGTGAAGTGGAGGAAATGGGGAGACAAAATTATGCAGAACTTTGCATCAGACAATACAGATTCTGTATTTTGTATTGAAAGAAGCAGAATAAACATCTTGGTAATTTGTCTTCAGTTTTGCAAATTAATGTTTGGGCAATCAAATTTTGTTAACTCCCTCTTTTCTTGTAATAGGGTAAAAACATATGACTGTGGAGAAAGAATTGCTGGCTGGTTCTCCATGTTTCTTGGTCGTCCATGTCGCTTGATAAGACAAAGTTCAGACATGAAAAAGTCGCATCAGAAAAATGTCAAAGGTATGTTCTCATTCTTAAAAATATTTGTGATTCTTCACTTAGTAAACATCAGGCTCATGGACTTCATGCTGAGTATAAAACTACCCTCATAAAGGGTGAAAGAGTCATCCAATATTGATCTAATAGGTTTCAAAGAGTACAGATATACCCAAACTGTGTTTGTGCTGCCCTTCTACTTCTTACAGTTAGTGAAAATGTACAGATACACCAGTCTGGGGGGTGGGGGTGTCATCATCACCATGATTTTGTCTGGAAACTCAATGATCATTTTGAAAACTGATCATGAAATATCTAGAAACAAAGTATTTATTCTTAGACTAAATTTCATTATAAAAGGGATCAAATTGAAAGAGCATCGAAAATCCATAGATACTGCTCTTGTAAATTGTTTCACAATTTTGGTAAAATCTCAGCTCTGTCTCGGTTTCTAAATGCATTACATCATTATCATTTACAGGTTTGAGGGGATTCTTGGAATCTTTCCTTAGTGCCTGGAGCCAAATGAATAATTTTTTAATGAGAATGAATAAGAGGTCAAAGGAAAGATGAGGTGAAATTACTAGTATAATCTTCCTGATTTTTAACGATCACTTTAGAATGTTGGATTGATTTTTTTAGGTCTAGCATCTGCTGCAAACATCTCACTCTCTCTTGTGAATGAAGCACAATACCTCCTGATAAATGTAGCAAGCATTCTGCAGCTGAAAGAACATATTTCTGCAAGGTAAGATCCTTCTGTCTCCAAATGTCTCTCAGCGGTCTTGGATTCCAGAATCTTGCCATAAGATGCCAATATAACTGTTTTATCTGTAAATTTAGAGATAGTTACTTTTCAATGTTCAACAAATATATGGGTACTAAACTGCTATAATTACTCATTCCTGTATGACTTCTGAGAATTTGGATTAAAAGCTTGAACATAATCTGTCTGCCAGTCATCTTTAGGAAAACTTAAACAAAATTCTTGTCAAATGATTTGGTGGCAGGAGATTATTGGGAGCCAGCCAACTTCTATTTGTGGGAAGAACAAGGATAATTAGGTTTTTTTCAACATAAATAATCTGGCAGGTGAAAATACAAAATCTTGCTACTCGCTGAACTATTTCTTTCCTATGGGAAGGATTAAGATTTAGAGCAAACATTCACAACAGAAATATTTTAAAACTACTTGCAGGACTGGATTAATTTCATTTCTTAATTGAATTTGGCTTTACTTGTACAAAAGTGGGAGATAGAAGCAGCAAATGAAACATTGAGCTAGCCCAGAGTTCAAAGATAAGGAACACATTACCAACTAAATTTTCGTATACTGACAATAGAAAGTTGTTGTTTCTTGAATATAACTAGGACAGGCTCAAATTCCACAGAAAATCTGCCCTCAAGGCCTCCATCATAGCTGTGCATCCCACAGCCCCGGCATTTGTCTCTGAGCCCCCTTTTGCTGTCTCACCAAACTTCCCAGGCTCTGCTTGGAGTCATCTTCTCTCCTGTTAGTCACCCACCAAACATGCCCCCTGCACTGAAATTCCTGTTTTGAGTAGAGGAGGGAGAGAGAGAAAGGGAGAGAGATATGTAGGAGGATACGTATATAGCTTCAGGATTTAAAACCACTGACTGAATGAAGCATCACTACAGACCACTGGAGCTTGCATCGCCTGAGGGTTTCTTTCTTTAGGAGAAGACAGTTGGGCAATCTTAGGATATCATGGCAGGGCTCCTCTGCGAAAAATGCGTGGGAAAGGTTTGTATCAGTCCATCTCTCAGCCATTTTGACTACACTTTCTCAGTGATAGTTAATGCCTTCTTTTGAGGCTTGACTGGCTGGGTTACATCTCCTTGGGAGAACAACACTTGCAGGCATCCCTTACTCAGACTGGGCTTGTTCCATGGTGAGACTCAGTGAGGAACCTTCCAGACATGGGATCTGAGTGCAAAGAAGAAGAGTAAGACTCCAGAGGGAGCAGCAAGTGAGGCTGAGGGAGGACAGGGAACTTTGGTAAAACATGCAATGTCAGATGTTCCACTGATTTTACACCTAATATCTTCCAGTACTACTAGGCTTGTAATCATCTTTTCTTCAAAGGAAACTCCAGATGTGACTGGAGCTGCCATGGTGCCTGAGAAGCATCTTGCTTCCCACTCTGTAGCACAAGTTGGAAAACTCCTCCCTATTTTGCCATGCAGTGCTTTCTCAGGGTGCTCGGGAAAGGAATTCAGCATAGATATACAGCATCCTCATTCTGCACTGGTACTAAACCATGGTGTGTGAACTTTCCAAATACTGAACTGCACAATGTACTTTCAAGAATCTGCACATATGGGCCTTTATTAAATGTTTTTCTTTTTTAGAAAGTATTACTTAGCTTCTTGGCATGTGGGTTTGTTTTTGTTTAATGGAAACCTGCTAAGATTTATAAAACAATTTCAATCTTCAATTGAGTTTTAATAATTTCTCTTTGTTTGTACCTTCTGTAAGTAAAAATTAATCTTCCAGTTTGCACTTGGCTCTTGGGAGGTGATCTAAAACAGAATCAGCAATTTAACTAAAAATCAGAATGTAGCGTACTGTTGGAGAGCTACATGTACATGGAGACATCTGTCTCTCTGGTGTTGCCATTACAGGTTACCTCCATTAAAGTCCCCATGGCCTGGCCTTGTGCTCAAATGTTCTTGTTAGAAATACACCCCTGAAGATGCAAATATTCATTTTCAAGTTTGTCTGTTAAATAAATGCGTTCTGCATTGCAGGTCCCACTATCATGAAGAGTCCAAAGTACCTAGCCCGGCTTTGGCAAATTACACGGATTTTCACAACAGATCCTTGTTGAGATTTGCAGGGCGAAGGTGCCTGTCACTCCATCCAGCCAAAGCATGTTTTGAGGGAGGGGAAATAATGGGAATTGACTCAGATACATGCTGCCAAGTAATTGGAAGCAGTTCTGAGGACTGGGGATAGGTGCAAGAGAGGTGAGGTATTTTGGAGGTGAGCCTGAGCAGGTTGAAGGCAGAGACTAGGAGTAGGGGCATTGCAGTCTTTGAGGATCAGCAGCAAGGGATAAAATAGTAGAAACTCAAATTAGTTTTCAGCAGCTGGCTCGGAACGCCGCAGGCCCAGCTCTGAGGTTACCGGGGCTTTTGACGTCCCGCTGGTACCGGCTGCGCTGGCAGTCACTTACGTGTCACAAAATGCGTTCAAAACTAGAGGCCACGCAGCACCCAAGCTCCAAGAGCCCACAGCAAAGCTAGGAAGAACAACAGCATAAATGAACCTGTTCATGACTAACTGCTATTTTTCTCCTTGTCTGAGAGCAGTCAAGTGAAACTTTGAGCATCAGCATAGTCTACACCTTCTGTTGGCTCCTATCTCCCGCAATCGTTACGGGTTGTGTCTCAGCCATGGGATTGCTTGGGGGATCTCGAGGGAAAACCTGGAGCCTTTCAGCTTCCCAGCCCACTTTCTACCCCCCAGGCTGCTGGAGCCCTTGTGAACAGCCAGGGCTTGGTGGAGCTGGGCTTGTGTGGTTTGACTGAAAATCTGCCCAGGCAGTTTATCCTTATGCGCATTTGTCTGCTAAAGAAGATCATCCAGACTGTTTTAAATAAAATCAAGCTCTTTTTTTCATCTAACAGGCCTCTTCTGCCCAGACTGCTTGATGTGAACAGTTTTCCCTGTACTTTGATTTTGCATGTTTTTCTTCATTTTAATTAAAACACATTTTAAACTGTATGTCCTTACTTTTTTAAAAATATTTTTTTTCCAGGACAGAAACTTCTCTCTTCACTACTTACCCAGGTTTCTGCCTTTGCTGTAGGGTGTCATATCCCAAAGTTGTCAGACCACAACTGATGGATTATCAAAAATTGTTCATGTCTGTAATGGCTAATGCAAAAAAAAAAAATGCTCTTCCCCGCTAACAATGGCAGTGAGACAGCTCTCTTGCAAATTTTAGGGCTGTCTTTTTTTCTCATATTGGTCAGGTTCTCCTTTAGAAGAGTGAAGGATGACAATTCAAAAGTGCAGCCAGATTTCTGATATTTGTATGCAGTTTGCTGCTCTGCCTGCCTTATATATGTTCTCCGCACTGACACAAATCTACACTCTGGCAGTTCAAATGCTTGTAAAGAGGTGGAGACATCGCCACACAGAGATTAATTTTTTTCAAAACACCTATCATTTGGTGCAATCTGCTGCATCCCGAAGGCAAATAATAATAATACGAGGAATACATTCTCTCATAAAATGCCTTTACTGGCCTTTTTCACCTTCAGCATGAGCTGTTTTTCTCCCTTTTGCCATTGCAGCATCTGCAGAATAAGTTTCTATTTGCCTTCTTTGTAGAAGCATGTAATGAGCCAAATGATTGCTAACTCAAAAGATCTTTTCATTTGTTACCATTAGCCTAACATATGATACCTAATAAGGAATTTTCTCATATGCATTGTTCACAATCACCTGTCGACGTGCTTTCGTACCTACAGTTCCAGGTTACACCTCTGAAGAAACAACCTGGAGGATTACAAATTGTAGTTAAATACCTTGTTCCATTTTCATAGCCTTTGTAATAAAACTTGGCCCAGGTTATTCTGGAGGAACGTTTGCTGAATCATATTAGCCACTAGATTCTTACAGCACAAACATATAGTGCAGAACTAGTTCATAAACCTTATTTTTCTTTTTCTCTGTCAACTCTGTGAGACAGATTGGAAGAGCCATTGGAAATAGAGGAATTAATCCGACGTTTCCGTGCCAACATTGTCATCAGTGCACCAGAGTCCTTTGAAGAAGAAGAGTGGGCTGAGATTTCAATAGGTGCTCTGCGATTCCAGGTGCGAACTCATCTCTCTTGTCCTAGTCCCAGTCTATCACAGACTGTTTTGACCCCTGGAGACAGGGCAATTTTTGCAAGACTTTGACTGGAACATGGGCGACACAGTTTGTGCAGATGAAATTTATGAAGTGTGTAAAAAAAAAAAAAAAAAAAAACCAAAAAACCACCATGCTGTGACCTGTGGCAAACATGCTTCAATATAATTGAGAGGTTTTGACATATTTCTCCACACCCTTTTTTAAAATTTCATAATTCACAACATTTCCCACCTCTATCCAACTGAGCAGAATAATAATCACTGTTTTGAGGCAGAGTTTACAGCAAATATTTAGCCAGCATGTCACGAGAGAATGGTTGCTGTTAAGCATAATAGTCCAAATGTAACCTTGCTTGATTGCTGCACATCAAGCAACTGATTGCCAAAAGACTGGACAGGAATACAAGTGAACAATCACTGTCTATTGCCCTCTGTTGTATACATTTTGTCCTAATCTCCATTCAAGACTTGTTTCTAAGTCTAGCCTGGTAGGGTTTTTTCATATGTTATGCTTCGTATCATATGTAACAACATAATCTGCTTTGTACTGTAAGGAAAATGCTGAAGAGTCAGACTTTGTTGGCAAATGCGTTTCTTGAGAAAAACTTCAACAAAGGATCCATAAAGAAGCTACACTTGAAACCTAAGGGAATGATGCACACATGTATTACATGTTCTCTTGGATTTGTCTGGTTCTTAGTTATGAAATATGTATTTGAAAATGCATTGCCTAGGATGTGAAAGTGGATTATTCACTGTTTTCTTAGGGATCATAATGAAGGTGTGAATAACAGAAGTGCTAAGGTAAAATCTAGCAGCTGTGATAGTCATCACTCCTATTTCTTTCTGGTCAGCATACTGTAAGAAATGGAAAGGCCATTTTTTCAGTAAGGGTGGAAAATATGGCTTATCTGCTCTCTTCTTAGGTGTACTTTGATCAGTAAGCTGTAATATGAGTTACAGAAAACTGAGGAAAAATTTCTTTAGGTAGGAGATGAGGAATACAAAGGACAAAATCCTTGGTTTGTAGCTTGTTGGAGGCTGGAGTTGCGCTAGGGAACTCAGCCCAGGATCCTGTTGTGGAAGATACTGTAAAACTACAAAATAAAAAGGTATTCCTGTTTCTGGCATTGAAATACTTTAGGATTGCAAGCTGAAAATAGCAAGGCTTATGCAACTTGCATTGTCTTTTCCAGTCTCTGCTAGGTCCTTATTCAAATACTGATGTAGTAACAGTAGAAATTATATTAATGGTGCTTGATGCCAGGAAAATGGTAGAAGCAGCTGTTGAACAAAGCAAAGCAGGGAAAAATGTTTCTTTCTCTGTCTTGTTTTCTTGTTCTTTCAATAAAATATTAAAGCTGTGGAAAATCATTTTCTGAAAAAAAGCTGAGCTAAATGTATAGGTTTGATGATTACACTGAAGAGTTGTACAAGCAGTTCTAAGTGTATCTAGAAAAAAAATGAAATAATACTTCAGCTCAGCATATAAAAATGTTTGCAGTGTAAGGTTTAATTATTTGCCCTATTTGAAATTTATGACACATTTTACAAAAGTAGAATGTATATATTGGGATACTGTAAGAACAGTTAGTTTCTATAACGTACAGCTTTGCTACAGTTAGGGGTGCAATATTAAGTAAAATGGCAATATGTCTTCCTTCTTCATTTTAATGTTTTAAGAAGAAATTTGTTCCAAGGGTTTTTTTCCCTAAAAAGACACCGTAGTTCAAAAAAGAATTGACTTTAAGATCCATGCGCTGTATTACATATGATGTCAGACTAGAGGATCTCTTTATTCCTTCTGATTATGTAAACTTGTGAAAAGTCACATTTTGCATTCTGATTATCTACAAGTGCCATGCATATAAGAAAGATATTGTGCATTTCAGCTGCACTGAAACAATATAAAACAAACCCAAGAAAATCCTCCTTGGGTTAAATCCTGAGGAGCTGGCTTAATTTTGTATTCAGTTCTCTTTTGGGCATGTAGCCCTGCCAGCCCGTAGATGAAGTGAAGCCATCAGGAAATACAAATATGTAAATGTTCAGTATTTCTCAGATTCTGTCTCTGGGAAAGTTTTCCTTAAAAAAAGAAAACAAAAGAAAAAAGCAAATTCAAAATTCAGTGAGACCTTTGCAAGTAAACCCTTTGAAAATGTTCCTACTACGTTAGGCAAACAGGCCTGGCCTCTTACGTAATGAAAGCATAAAAAAAACACAGGAAAGATATGTGAAAGATATGTGTTTAAGTTATTATGATGGTCAGAAGCTTGTACTGTTCTGTGTTTTTAATTTAATTTTAATTTAAATTAAAATTAATAATTTAACTAAAATTGCAGGTTGTGGGGCCGTGTAGCAGATGTCAAATAATCTGCATTGATCAACAGTCTGGGGAACGAAACAAAGAATTTCTGCAGTCGCTGTCAGCTGCCAGAGGTAGAAAGGTCAGTATAGTACTCCAAAACAGCTGTATGTGTAGATGTATATATAAGATGTAGAGTCTTTGTTGCATGCATAGTGAAATACCTGCTGAAAGAATATTCACAATTAAGTTGTTATGCTAATTGTCACCATTTGTTTTTTCAGTAAAAAGAGGATGCACTTACAACCCAGACATGACATGGTTTATTTCCATAAAATGCTCAACACATTTTTTATTTAGAAATTGACTATTAATATGCATTATTTTTTACTGTGCTTGCTTTTATTCAGTATGTACTGCTTTACAGTGTGTTTATTTTGGTCTTGAAAAACACGAGCTGATGCACTGATGTCATTCAAGGAGAGAAATCTGCAGGAAAATCAGAAAGTGTTTGAAATGATACAGTTAGCTCGTAAGACTAAACTTTATTCTTACTGTGACAAACTACTTAGCAGGAAAAACAGAGCAGATGTGAATATAATCAAAGCAGAGTAATTGATTAAGAAAGTGACTGAAGAATAAGTGTGAAATACATTTGGAGTCCTTCTGCTTCCTAAGGTTGCATTGCTTCTTGGAATCGAGTGTGCTCAGGTGATGGCTAGACAGTTCGGCATCCCAAAAGCTTCACAGATCTCCTTATAAGTATTTATTTAGCTGAAAATCCTTACTCTAAATTCGTTGCTTCCTGTTTGTTAAGCTTGTGTTGTAAAAGTTCGTTAGCCAGTCAGGGCTCAGAAGCCTCGCCAATACCAGCCGAACACCAGAGATTGGGCGCAGCACAGGGGCAGAGCGATAACAAATAGGTTGAACATCATTCACCCAAACAATGCACAAACAAGTGACAAATAATGCATTCTTTGTTTGGAAAAAAAAATAATAAATTGATTCGCCTCAGTGACTCATTAAGCAAACAAAGGGCTACTTTTTCAATGGACGTTATCCTTGGTGAATGGCTCTGGCGGCTCCGTCTCGGAGCGAGACCAGGGAGAAGCGAGCAGGCAGGGGCTGGCTGTCCAGGCACAGCTTCCCGCTGACCTGAGATGACTTAGGGTTTGCACAGCAGGCTCTGGCATCCAGCCGGTCACGGCAACGCGTGCCTTTGTGAGATGAGCTCCCGGCCGTGGTGGGTAGCCTGAGGACAAGAGCCCTCTCCGGGTAATGGTGAGCCACAGCTGGAACATGGGGGACACGTCGGAGTGCGTTCTGGCACTCCGGGCAGGGATGCTGCCCAGCTGCCACATGGGGTGCGGTATGCAGAGGACTTTCTCTACCCACGTGGGTTTTACTGGGTTATGACTTGAATCCTCCGTAGAGGGAAAAGCACTCTGTATTCAGGGACCTTCTTTCTCTAATGGCAACAAAACCTTACCCGGGACACAGATTCTCAGGAGAGGCGAAGCGTCTTCTGCACATTTCCCACAGCAAAGATGAGCTTCTCTTTCATTCCGATTAACTCAGCGATGCAAAGCTTTTCTTGATACAAGCACTCCTAGAACCAAGTAACTCCTTCAAACAGAACTAAGGCGAAGAGAGCAATCCAGCCTCTTGAGAACAACCTGGCGCCAGATAAAAGACGCGTGGCAAGGCAAGGCGCTGCAGAGCACAGTGCTGCTGTTCACAGCGGGGCAGCGCTCGGCTTCCCTCAGCTGCACAACAGTATTCACGCTGCAAAGAACCAGGCCTTCAGCTTTTTTTATTTTTTTTCCCAGCCTTCAGCGCTGCTGGCGGATGGAACCTTGTGAGCATGCCCTGCTCTGCGTAAGGGCAAGTCCTCTGGGTTAGCTTGACACCTGAAAGAGATAGTTTGAACTGGTAGTTTTGCCTGAACTGGTCTGAGAAGATCTCAGAGCCCATCCCTCGTGCAAGTCATCTGGGGGGTGATGGTCACCAGCCGGTTATCAGTGAGCAGCACTCAAGGACTCTGGCATCTTCAGTGTGCTAAGCAGACCTAGCAGAGGACATCGATCCAAACCTTTCCCAGTTCGCAGCGGGGAGAGAGAAAGAACATCGAGTTCATGTGACTGTGTTAAATTGCAGAGCTAATGCTTTGGTGACTCACGTCTCTAGCATGCGCTTTTCTGTTAAGGAGTCATCTAATAGACTCCATTTTCTTTTTTTATCACATACAGATTCAGTGAAGGAATTTAGCAGAGTTTGTTCCCAGCTGTCAATAATGCGATTTGAACTACAAAAACCAAATGCAGCGAAATAAGATTTACGCTAATTTCCCAGTAAAAGGGGAACTGATATTTTCGAAAGGCTGTTGTAGTTGCTCCATTTCCAAAATGTTAAAGATACCGCACATGCGAATGGATAGCAAATCCTGAATGTTTAACAAGAGAGCCAGATGTCAATATTTACCATTTTGGTTTTTTTTTCCAAGAACACCAACCTGGAAAAATATATCGAACTTCATCAAACTGGTAGCCCAAATGACAGCACTGCCAATGAACTTCGGTAATGAGCTAAATAAAGTAAGGCTTGTAAGAGGTGATTCGATATTTATTTCTGAAATCATATTTTTCTCCATCCCTCTGAGACTCTGAGAACCTGCTGCTCCAAGCTGAAAGATTGAGGCTTTGCATAGGTGGATTGCAGCTGAAAGTCAGAACCAGCTACTGTAATTAGCCACACAAGCAATTTGCATGTTTCCCAATAAAAGTAAAGCAGGGTGCTGAAGCTTAGCCAGCTACTTTTTATGAAACCTTTTATCACATTGTTTGAAATAAAACGCAAACACCTCTACAAAGCGAACTTGAGCTCTGCTGCCATCAGTTCAGAAGAAACGCTCGTTAAGGATTCCTTCTGTAATTTTTGACTGAGAAGGAAAAATGAGCTCTCCTTCTGTGACAGAGCTCTCTCTGTTACTGCAGGAGACTACGAAAGACTAGATAACTGCATTAAGCAAATAGCATAAAAATAGCCACACGCTGTTTCACATGCGTCACCACCTGATGCAAAACACGCATAGACAGAAAGGAGAGAACATTGAATTCTTGCCCGTCTTCTGTGTTTTGCAGATGCAGTTTAACGCTAACAATAGCGGAAGCCCTGTGGGTAGATTTGCAGCGGTGCTATAAGCTGGGACTTGCTGTCAAGGTAGCAAAGGGAATTGCATTAGCAGTCTGCCCCAGCATAAATGTATGGATAGCAGTACATCAAGGGAAATCCATTATGTTTGCACATGCCCTCATACGCTAAAAGGCTTGTGTTTTTTTCCTGCAGGCTGTTGATCCTCCTTTATGTATCTCATTTTGCCTTGGGAGAGCTTCTTTCCCTGCAGAATCAGATGCCGTGCCTTTGGATTGCTTACTGAAACGTTAGCAAGGATAGCAAATGACTTCTCTTATCTGATGCATCATTATCATCATTTTCATAGTAATGCAGGGCTTTACACTATGCAAAGCTTTTCATCCAAAGATCTGGAACATTTGCAAACAGTGATTGATGTAATTAATAGACCTCTGAATTAACATGGTTCTTTTTCTCATTGGCGGTTGAACTGGAAAATGCATTTTATTTAAGGTAGAGCAAAGGAAAATCAGTTCTTAGGAAAACATTCTGCTGTCCAGATATTTTCAGCAGAACAAGATGCGGGTTTTTGACACCAAGTTAAAAGTTTCCTTTTTTTCCAGTGTGAAGAACCAGCATGTTGAAAGTCAGTTCTTCCACTCTTCTGTTTTGTAAGGCTTTGCGAATAAGTTTGGGTGAATCCGGAGCTGATAAAACATCCTTACGTTAAAAAAAAAAAAATTTGGCTCTAATAATTGCATCTTCCAAACCTTTGTATGGAGGGGAGGTTATGTTATTTTATGTATAAAATGAGCAGATGTGAACAGGTAAATTTATCTACCGGGAGAAGGCAGCTGAGAGCTACATCCAGGGGCAAAATCCAGAACTCATCCATTCAAAGCTAAGTTTTAGCATGCAGTATTACTTATGTGCTTGTTACACATCCCAGCAGGGCATTTTCCCTACCAAGTGCTAGTCTGAATTAACTGATTGTTTAGGAGCTGTAGCTTGAAGGCATCTCATCTCAGCCTTTGTCAGATGCAGCACCTCAGGTTTCTATCTTACAAAGGAGATACTGCACCCAGGATATTTCTCTGTCAGTGAATATCTAAGCAGTGCATATTACTGTTGATCCAGTAAGTGTACTTGAGACAACATGCAAGAATGACAGCATTTTATAGCTCCTCCTTTGAGTGTGATGACTATCGTATGATTCACTGTTGGCAAGAATAAGAACAGTTTATCTATTTCTCCCAGCAGCGAAGTGTTGTGCTTTTTACTAATCAAGAAGCTTTGCATTTTTTGTCCCTGTGAAGTTTAAGAATGATGGGAAGAGCCCCTGCTGCCATCAGAAGACCGAGCAGATAAAGCCATAGAATTCACAGCCCAGTACTCCCTGCCCAGTTCTTGGTGTGTTCTGGGGAGGTTATATGCAGAATAAAATGCCCTTGAAGTCAGGAAGAGGTAGCAACAGCAGAAAGAGATTATGCAGTTCATTGTAATAACTCTGCAGGCTGTAATCTCTGTGTCTGAAAGCCTCATTTTTCAACAGTGAAATGTGAGAAGGGCCAATTTCTACATTTTATCTTTCTCTTGAAACAGAGCTGGAATGGCAGGATGCACAGCTTTTGTCATTGCTTGGGGACGGGGGGCGGGGCGTGCTATTATCAGTATTTGCTGAGTCAAAGATTTGTAATTATTGAAAAAACCAAGGAAATTTACTTAAAAGATATCAAATCCACTTCTGGTAATCACAAGCTAAATTTTGGTCTTAAGAACATTCACAAAAGAAAGAGATCAGTAATTCCAGGCAGGTATTAGTACCAAAATATGTATACCATCAGTATACCATCACCGCGAAAACTCCGTAGGCATCACCCAGACTCAGCACTGAAAAAAATACTATGAGATTTTAAATGCCCAATCACAGTAGGGAAATACTAAGGACCAGTATTAAAACAGTATTTGAGAACACCTGAAGATAAGATGTATTCACACTTGCCTTTTCTTAAATAATTCTGAATGGTTTAAAGTGCTTTAAGGAAAAAAATCTTGCTAAATGATTCACAACAATAGAAAAATTGGTGAATTAAATTCTTCACAGTGAACAAGCTGCCCAGCTTTATTTTAGTCTTGTTTTAAGATAAATCAAGATGTCAATACAGTAAATATAAATAAAAACTTCTCATGTATCAAATAAGTTCATTTACACAGATGAGTTATAAAATTCCTTCCTGCGTGAAATGTGGTGCAGCACGGACTAATAGTCGTTTTACAATATGTGTGTTATGATTCCCTGATTTTTTAAAACAACAGAATTATGGCAACTGTTATTTTCGCACTAGGGTATAGAAAGTAAATCCAGGTTATTAACCACAAGACTGAAAAACATATCATTTATGCCAATAGAGAAACCACAGCTTGTCAACAAATAAGAGAAAAGCAAGAATGGAAAAATAATACTATGTACTTTCGTATTTTAAATGAAACAGTTCCTAACTTATCATTTTACCATCATGGTTGATCCAACGCATTCACTGTGCTAAAGGATTGGGATCTTGCTGTGCTACTGTCGTTCCTCAGCATTAAATACTAGAATGCTGACCGTAAGGATCTACCCTGTGTCCACCAGTGTTGACACCATTATGGTCACAGGTATCCAAAAAGTGTCATTAATAGGACAGGCTGGATCAGGTCCAACTCATACCCCATATATATGAAATGCCAGTGAGATGAAGGAATAGCAGAAATAGCCAAAAAAACCTCTGCTTGGAAGCTGTTTTTCTTTTTAATATTTAGGTTACAAATGAAATGGAAGGACCCAAATTCAGACTCTGAGGCCGTGTTTGGATAGATCTCTGCTTTACAGCATCTCTCGTACTTGGGAGTAGGTCTCAGCCTTACCTCTCACTAATTCTTCAAAGACTAAAAGCTGTTTCATGTTACCTCATTACTGTATCTTTCTTTAATTATACAGTGCAAGAACAGGAGAAAACATACTGCCTTCATATTTAGTCTGTCAAATATGCTCCCTTAAATTCAGCTAACACTATTTTTTTAATTTAATTATACAGTGTAAGAACAGGAGAAAACATACTGCCTTTATATTTAGTCTGACAAATATGCTCCCTTAAATGCAGCTAACGCTATTTTTTAAATTTATTGCAATTCCTTTTACCTACTGTATTTTTCTAAACCTGCTGTAAATGTAATTCCCTCAATTTCAGGATAATCTATCTGAACGGTGGCAGTAAACGTAATCAGGAAATGGAGAAGGAGAATAGAGTTCTGTTTTTAATGAATTTCGTTTGCTTATTTATTTACTTTACACTTTAGAGTGACTGGTACATTTTGGCTGCAGCCTACCAAATCAAAATACTTTTTATTGAAACCTGTAAAAAAAAGACAAGAAAATTAGTATTGGGTTTCCAAGGTCCTCAGTTTGAAGAACAAAGACATTGTGAAGTATACAAATCAATTACCAATTTAACATGGTCTTCAGCATTCCTTTATTTCTTACTTTACATATTTCTTTAATTAACTATTTTCTAATTGTTTGCAAAATATTATCATGAGATTGCAAGTCTGTTTCTTGTGCATTTGTAAATTCTCCACTGTTGGAAAAGCAAACCACAAAACCACACCAGTCTCTTACCGTGACATTTCCAGATCACACCCAGCTGTCCACTGCTACAACTGTAACGTTCAACGTGCTTACGACCAAGACCACACGTAAGAGTGCAGACACGCAGATCAGGTTTTCAGGGTTGTATGGTCAGTGGGTGAGGTGGTTATTCTGTTCCTCTTTTCTTTATTATTCAGTATCACAAGGACACGTATCTAAGTATTTCTAATATTTATGTAGGATGGCTTCACAGGTAATGACAGATAACAAGTGGTAGTCCTAATAAAACAAACTTTCTGAATATTTTCTGTACAATGTACTAAAATATTCATAAAAACAAATGAAGGGAAATTCACAAAGGCTAGACAGAACAAAGTTCTGTTAACAAAGCGAATAATTCATGGTAGAAGATGCAAGACTTTTCCTCACTGTTTGAACATACATGCATTCTCGTGCTGCTTAGCCTTTATCTGTGATAATGCATTAACTGTATTTGTCAAGAAGGCAGAACAGTCATTGAATGACAAGACTGTGAGGGAGTGTTAATTACATATATGATACTGTGGAACTCATGATGAAATACTACGTTATTTATCCACTTACTTAAGGTATTATTCTTGAATAGCATGGGGTTAGCTTTTGTTTACCAGTCTATTATAGTTAATTAGTTTAAAATGTTCTTAATTACATGGAGATAGTACATACCTCCTTATTCTTAAAGCAATATTGTTTTTCTAAACATATCTGGGTTGTGAGATCCTCTATAGATCTGATTATTGTAGCATGAGTTGCATCTCAATAAGTATTTTGCTTTTTTCAGACAAACTTTGGCATATACCTGATGAACCAGCCCTTGCGCTCATCCCTTCCAGATATTTTATCGGTTGGGTCTCAAGTACTTCCAGTGCTGAAGGAGAATACAGAAATTCAGCCCCCGACATCCAGTGAAGAAAAATGTTCAGGATAGATTCTCCGGTGGAGATGAGATTTATATGCAACCCCAGGGAAAAGTCAGTAGTCAGTTATTCAAAAAAAAGGAAAAAGCTTCCACTCATTTGCTTCTGGTTTAAGTCTTTTAATTTTCTGTTTGCTGTAAATGTTATCAGATGGCAGAACCTTGATAATTACAGCTCACCTACATGTTTTTGCTTGTGATTAGGTTACAGCAGCCGTAACTCTATTTTGCTCAATTGCTTCAGGATGCAACAGGTTTGATCAAGTTTTACTGGTGGATGACTCCCAAAACAAGCCCAACATCATTGTCAGAAACCCACATCTCAATGAAGGAAAGTAAACACAATAATACACTACTTCCTTACGTTGCTTTGTTAAAACCACATTTGAGAGAGAGGATGCAGGACATATTTTAAAAACAGTGTGGGTGGGAAGGGAACAGTGGGAGAGCGGCATGAGAGTACAGTCCATTCACCTTTTCAAAAATGAAACTGAAGGTGATGTGTAGACAGTCTGAAAGCACCGGAGAAGAGGGAACTGTTATTGAGAAATCTGTGTTTCCCTCTTCAAAAGTGGTGTGTGAGGATGCCAAAGAGGCATAAAGATCAATGAAGATTCAGTACGCCATTTGCAAAACACATTCCCTGTGAAGCAATTTCATCCATTTGTTCTCAACTTCTTTCTCTTGTTCCCATTTGCTAGTTTTCCGTCTGATTTATTTTGTGGGATGACCTCCCACACACTTGTTTCCTTACGTGTTTGTGAATGTTGACACATTTTTTCTAATTAGAGATTTTTCAACTAATACAGTCATGTTTTCTGTACAAACTTTGTTTATCCTCAGTGGTCTCTGATGGCCACTTAAGGGAACTCTTGACAGTTCGGATGCTTCTCCATCCCAAACAGGTCAAAGTATTCTTTTTTCTTACTCTTTGTGCCTTTCATAATGTCCTTCTTAGAAGGCTTTTGATTCTTTACTCTCCCAAATATGACTCATGCTTTCTGATTTCTGAGAGCAAATGTCTGAAACCTAGGACTTAGTCTGAAATATCCATTATTGTGAAAATTAAAAAAAATAAATACAGCAAGCCACACAGCAAAAAACCACACGGAAAGTTGATGTAATGCAAGACTGAACACATTGAGGCCAGGTGTTTTATGACCCCCAACATGGATCCAACCAGCCACAGGGCAATTTCATGCTTCCAGGAAGTCCTTCCGGAAGAGGAAATTCTTCGAGATTGGTGCTCTATTGCCATTTGGGAAGTGAAAGTTTGACCCCGTTAAAAGCACCATCAGAACTCTCAACCAGCATGATTTAAGTCTTCCTTGGGGCAATTTTGGCTCAAACTGTGTGAAAGTGCTTCTGGCTGAAGCAATCCTTGAGTTGTTTGAGTATAACCCTGGAGGGGAGCAAGCGGCTTTGTGAAAGTGTTGGTCAAACAGTCATCCCGAAAGGGGAGCGACTACCGCAGAGCGACGTACAATGGGAAAAGGGAAGCGCAGTGTGCAAATCAGAATTCAAAGATGGTCTTTTTTTCTTTCTCTTCTTTTTTTTTTTTTAACCTGGTTTCTTCCTTCTTTTTTTTTTTTTGTTCTTTTGAAGAACTGGTTTTACTCACTACAGCTGGAGCAGACTCTTAGTCTCTCAGCAGAGCTTTGTAATGGAAATGAGAAGAGACATTATCTGTTTCTTACAACCTGCCATAAAATACATGGAAAGAGAGAGACGTTTCATATGTATGTAAACTGAGGATCAGTTTTGAGAGTTGTACCTTCCACTTCAGAGCCCAAGCACTACTCCTTGATGTCTGCTTTGAAAAGCTGGGGGTTTATCTGTCTAATAGTCAATTATCTGATGTTGTAATGAGCAGGCTTTCTGGAACCTTGAAAAGCAGTTTCCTGGTATCTAAATCTCTTTTAACTGTTTCACTCTTTGCCTTTCTGTTATGCAGAACATTGTTTTGTTGGATAGAAAGCCAGCGCAACTCTGGCAAATTTAATATGAAGAGACCTGCTGTATGCTGACCTTCAGGTGATCTCTGGTGCTTTGCTCTGTCCTCTTCACCTCACCAGTATGTCATTTGTTTAAAATGGCACAGAAGTTAGAAAAGGAAATTGAAAGCAAACCTCAGCTAGCTCTGTTTCACTTGTTATTGGATTTACTACAAAATAAGTCACTTTGGTACACAGTGGCTTGACAAATACTGTTTGTGAATAGCCTTAATGCAATGTAGGATAACTAGGGATGAGAGGATTTGAACTTTAAAAATGTCATGCTTGGTCATTTTGACCTATTATTTACAGGCAATTACACTTTCTCTCTGCTGTAGCTTAGTAATATTAGATCAAGCATAATTTTGTCATTTTACAGGGGAAAAAAAGATTTTCTCTGATGTATGAACATACTCATTAGTATATTCTGTGCATTTCCCAGAAGGAACATCCTTGTGCTACAGTGATAGGAAATGTCACAACGCTTCAGATTGATGGAAGAGACATAAGGAATCTTTCATCTCAACAAAAGATAATATTTCCCTTCTAGTAAGTGGAGTGTCCCCGCCAGTATTGAGATGTCTTCCCATCAATGAAGACAAATTCTTCTCAGTGCCAATACTCTGGGGAAAATCTTGAAGTAGGAAGAGTCACTTTTAAATGACATGCACTGTAAGTTTTGTAGAAAGAACATCCCTCCCATAATGTGAAAAAAAAATTCAAAGAAAGAGAAAGCTGGCATAATACAAACCCAGGTGCTGCAGGAATGAAAAGGGCATAAACACTTCAAAACGCTGTGTATATTACATAGAAAGATTAGATGTTCTATAAGGGGGTGCCTTCTCAATCGTCAGAGTATATAGAAAAAAGACAAATTCATATGAAGGCAGACTCTTTCATCTAAGTACACCCATTGCTGCAAAATTAAATCTTTGGACTAATTGCAGATATGTATTTACCTTCTATGGATAAGAAGTGTACCTAATAGCGTATTTCCAGAGTGCTGTATGTAGGAAGTCCTCTATATATTTGAAAACTAAGTCTGTATTTCCTTACAATGAATTATTCAGACACAGTCCATTTTCTGTGGGACTTAACTCCTTCCCAAATCTCAAGGCAAAAATGATGATTATTACAAGCTCTAATAATAGCCAGGAGGCCAAAATCACAGAAGAGAAATCAGCATTTTTAGGAGAAGCCTCCGAACTCTGTGTTCTCTGATATGACTAAGATATTTCAGATACAGTTTATGATTTATATACTTTCAATGGCATCCTTCAAAATACGGTCACAATTTTAGGTCACCCTTCTGTCAAAATTATACACAAATCAAAAGGAAGGACTGCATAAAGAATATGATTGTAGTTCATAAATTGTAGAGATTATGCTATGCATTTCTTCTTCAGTCTGGTTTTTAACTTTCTTGGAAATGAAACCAATAAAATATATATTGTGCTTGACGTGTCTACTGGTGGTGGTTGCATTCTTGACCTTTGAGCTCATGAGATGCCAAGTTCTGCTTGGAGGCATTGCCGGGCTCACGGGGCGAGTATGTGGCTCAGGACGGAAGGGATGTCTCATCGCTGCTGGGATTCACAGGTGAGGTGTTCCTCCAGCTATCGCACTGCTGGCCTCCGTCTGTCTAGTCAGCATGCCGATCGGTTGCACGCTCAGCTCAGGCCCTGCACAAAATGCACTAATAATCACTGGTTTCCTTTAAAATATGTCCAGAGGCAGTCCTGTTGGAGCCATCTCTGTTATCCAGAAGTTGGAGCTCTCACCAAGGGTGTTGGAGAAGGGAAGGTTCTTCATTTCCCCCCTCCTTTGCCTGGAGGGATCCAACACCATCTTTCTCCGCTGCCTAACCCATCAGTCAGTAGGCGAGACTGGAGAGTTAAGAGGGCTGGGTGTGTGTGGGAATCACAGGGAAGGCTTGTCCTCCCCTTCTCATGAGGTTTACGCGGAAACGCTCTGTGATTCACTGGGCCGGAGAGAGAGAGGGATATGGGAACAGTGAGGCAGGATCTGCACGTACGTCTGAGGTACTCGTTCGTGTTGGATTCACTGAGGGTGGGAGGGGAAGAAGAGCACGACTCTGTAACCCAACGGGTAGGTCACTCCTGTGGAGGTGAAAGATGTGGGTATGTCCCCGTCTCTGATTATACAGCTGTCACGAGGCAGCTACTTGGCCAAAACATAGACACAGCCCTCGGAGAAGGGAGGAGAAGGCAGAGCGCTCCTCCTCTCTGCTGGGCATGTGAGACAGTGCGTTACAGAGACTGGTTCAAGGTGGAACTTCAGCAAGAATAGAGGACAACGCCCCAGGCATGGTTTGGGATGGGCCATTAGAGGAAACACGAGTTTGAGTCCTCAAAAGCAGAAATGGGAACGAACCCACGTTTCTGACTTCTTGTTAGGTGCACCAGCCACAAGGCCAGAGTGACAAGGAAAAAATGTGGCAGGGGAACAAAAGTGGCATCTCCTACGGTCAAAGTTTAAAACAAAGTAGTGATACACATGCCTTCGCCACCCAGTTTGTAATTTTTTTAGGAGAGGAAGGACGCAGGTATCCTCAGGCCCATAAATCAGATTCAGAGAACTCAAGAGTAAGTCATCAGCAGAGAGGTGCCTCTTAAGCAAGGTGCCATTTAAGAGACCTTTCTTCCCTCCCTTTCGTGTCACCGAGCTTTGCTGCTTACTCGGTGTGATGACGGTTGTGGGTTCCTTGCAGTGGAAAAGAAAATAGGCAGGTGCCCTGAATAAGGAGCGAAGTGGCTCGCTCACGACTGCGGACAGGGAGAGATGTCAGGGAGGATTGACATGGGGCATCCTCGAGCATCACTGCCATGTGCAGAGGTACCTCAGAAGCCCAGAAATATGTGTCACAGAACAAGTTAGTCTTTTTTCTGCTGCTGCTGCGAAGTCATCCTGGAAGGGTGATATTCAAGAATTATGCTGTTGGGGAACAGACTATAGCAAAAGCAGGATGAGAAAAGGGGACAAACAAAAAAATGCGTGTAGCATTTGCCACTGAAAATTGCTGAGGGGTTTCTCAAATACCCACCAAGTAAGACGAAATGTGAGAAATCAGGGCATTTGATTTCGTACAGCAGTTTCATGGCAAATTTGAAATGACGTTGATCTCAAATGAAGAGCCTCTTGCCTTGCATGGCTCATGGATAGCCTATGGTTAGGTGCATTTCTATGTTAAACCGTTTCTTCTGTGAGCCAATCTATTCCAGGCTTGCAACCAAAACTTGTCAACACACTGCAAATCTGGACGTCAACCTCAGCTTCTCCTAGATAACCAGTATATTCCGTCTTTGAGCCCGTCTCATGCTTTTTGCTGTTTTTCAGAGGTAAGTGTCCCATCTGGATTAAAGTACTCTGGCCAGGATTGTTAATGCAGAGATGGTTCCTCAGTCCAAAAGTGAAATCAGCTTTTGGTTTCTGAAAGGGCTGTGTTTTCCATGAGGCTGTGTTTGAAAAGCCAGCCATGATCTAATGTCAAGTCTGTTGTTTTCTGTGCTTTTATAATAGATGAATCAGATAAAGCTATTGAAAAGTTTGTGAGTTATTATTTCCCGAAGCAAAACAAAACTGGAAGACTGCAGAAGGTCCTGCACTGCTGAACCCATCTATTCACTTCTACAAATGGAGAAGAGCCTCTGAGGTATCCATTGTTCGTGGATGTAATTCCCAGTGAGTCATATATTAGATATTTGTAATTTCACTGGTTTAGCCAAATGCTTTGGACTGTTGCTTATACTCAGACCCTTTGTATTTACTGTCATATTCAAAAGATTTCTTCCAGCGAACCCTTCAATACTGAAATGAAATTGAATTTGTCTTGTGTCAAATGTTCATCTTTATTCCGTTTTAAGGAACAAGAACGCAAGATTTCTGTGTTTGACTTGCTATCCAAAGCTTAATGTAATTGTTTAATACACTTGAAAAGAGAAGGTTCTCGTCTCAGTTGCTTTATCTGTCAGTCAGTACTTGTAAAAAGCTACAGTGTTCCTCAGTAATGTCTAGTCAATTAGAAAAAAAGACCTAAGCTACAGGAGCTGGGCACAGCTTGCAAACACTCATTGTCTAGGAGAGTTTGCATCTACTCGTATATATATTCAAGCACAAGAAGTCTAAATAGGCTAAACTATTTTGCTTTTAGTCTTGGCAAATACTCAGAAAAAAAGCATGCACAGTTTTTTTCCGAGGGAGCATGGGATGTGACACCCCATCTTTTGTATCAGACCCGCAGCGGTACCCCTGACAACCAAACGGCTGCCGTCCCTGCGAACAGAATGCGTCCTCAGGCTTGTGGATGTGCGGGATAAAGTTTTGTAATGCAGCTTTATACCCTCTCTCTTTTGTCATACGCTAAGGAGCAGCTTACAACAGCCACGCTGGCTGAACTCTGAGCAGCTCCCAGGGGCGCAGACCCAGGAGCGGGGGCCCGTGTCCCTCCCCAGACGCCGTGGGACCTGGCTCCACTGTGCCCCACGCAAAATTTGTCCCCACTCAAACAGTTTGAAAACCGCCACTGCCGGCCCGTGCTGTATCTGAGGGAAGTACTTTGTCAAGTTCTCGTGCTATTTTGTGTCGTCTTGTACTGGCGTCATGGAGTCATTTGGTATTCATTCAATCTCGCGTGCCTTTCCCGCTGGCGCAGCATGGTAATTCGGAGCTATTTACGTGTGAAGTGGAGAATATGTCGAGGAAGAGAGAATCTGACGTTTCATTGAGTGGGTAACCTGAAACAATTGGTTAAATTAGTCAAGCAGGATTGAGCGCTGGGGTGTATCATCAGAGGCATGCATGAAACATTACGAAAAATGCAAGTGGATTCCTACCAGACCTTTTCTCTAAGTGCAAAAACAATACAAGCCAGCGATCGTGTATTTAAGAAGCTAAGTAATCATGTATTTAAGAAGGTATATATGATCTAAATGAGATTGTCAGGTATTGCAATTAGCATACTTATCTGCACTTACATTAAATAAATATTCTGCTTCAAATAAGAACATTTGGATTAGGAGAATCATTCCACCCCCTCTTGTATTTCTTCTAATTTCATCCATCAGCCCCAAAATACTGATGGGCAAAATATTTTAAAAATTATAATTCCCATTTTCTAAGAGGAATTTAGCTTTGAAAAAGCCTAAACAGCTTTCTGAGCTGAAAGACTACGAGTTTAGCCGTATAGTGATATTACACGATAGGTCATTTGGAAAAATGGCCGTGACGTTTGTCAAAGAGAAGAAAATCCAGAGTGATTCAGCGGTTAGAGGGGAGGCATATAGTCAGGCATCACATTATGTGTGGAGAGAAATGCTTGCTGGAATACAATTCCCGTAGCATAGGCACACATATCTCTCAGAAACTGCCCATATTAGGAAATTTTAAGTGTTTGTTGTTATTCTTTTTAAGTCTTTGGTGATAAGCTTTATGCCACGAGGAACAGATAGAGATTGAGAGGCAAAGTGGTATCAGATGGCAAGTGCCGGAACATAGCAAAATAATGGAATTTTTTTTTAATGAAATAATGGAATACTTTTGCTGTCTATAGCATTGTCTATAGGCAAAAAAAAAATCAAAACTCAGTTTAGAAAGAACATGAAAATAAAAATAAAAGTGAATAATGAAACTAAATAAAATTATCTAAGCCCCTAGAATGCATTAACATAAATAAAAGCAATTTCTAGGTCTGTGAAGCTCCATACTATAGTTCATCCTACCAATTCGTGTTGTTGCAGCCCACTAACTGCCGGATCCTGAATAGGAGCCGCTGAAATCATATTGTTGTCAGCTTATTCTTGAAAAAGAGACTCATGCTGGATATGGACATGGTGATGAAGCTACTAATCAAAGTAGTTACAAGACAAAGTAAACCTTAAAATCATGGACCTTAAAATCGTATCTGGGTGCAGAACCAGGAGGGGGAGGCCTCACAAAGGGACACACTTCTCAGAAAGAGGAAACTTCTGACCTTAATCTTGCAATGAAAAGCTGAAAAGCTTTCCAGCTGTAGCAAGACTTACTGGTTCAGAAACATCATGATTTTTGACCTCTGGCTGCTGGCATTATTTTGATATACACTCAGCCTTTCTTAACCTGGATTTTCTGTGGAAGTAATAACTGCAGCTGTCAGAAAGAGGATGTGTGATCACGAATGGCAGAGGAGATGAAACCTCTTAAGAGGCTGTCAGTAGAACAAGGGTCTGTGACTCCTTAGTGCCCTTAGGGCAATGGGAGCCATGAGCCCAGAATCCAGCTGGAAATGCGGCTACGAATTCATGAATGGACTTGGGAATTGGGAAATGCTGCCTTAAAAGTGAGGTCTCCCCTCCAGCTTTCAGTTATTTCTATCTAAAAATAAAGCTGCATGAACACTAGCGTCATCAGACTACAATGATGTGGACTTCACTGTGATGATAAATGAGTTGTTTTCTCAGCTAGTTAGCCAAAAAGTATGTTGCAATGCGATAGAATCTTAATAAGATCTTAAAAGTTAATATGATGGGCTTTACGTGAATTCATTCATGTGAAATTTTGTTTTCAGTGCTGTTAATGTTCATTAATTTCTGGTTAGCCTCTTGGTTATCGAGTTGTCAATGTCAGGTTAACTGTGTGTGACGGGACTTCTGAAGGTGCCCGCGTTCAACACGCTGCTCCAAGCTTCAGGGCTCGATCAGGTTTCTCAGGGCTGTACCCAGTCGAGTTTCGAGTATCTCCAACAACCTTTCTGGGCAACCTCTTCCTGTGCTTTTCCACCCTCCTGGTGAAGAAATCGTTCTTTAGATCCTCTCAGAAATTCAGCTTCTGACTGTTGCCTCTTATCCTTTCACTGTGCACCTTTGAGAAGTCTTCTCTCTACCCCCCCACGCATAGGTAATTGTACACCCTGCCCTCAGCTTTCTCTTCTCCAGGCTGAAGAAACCCGCTCTCCCGGTCTCTCCTCATACATCATGGGCTGCAGCCCTCAAACTTTCCTCTCCAGTGAGAAGTATGATGAGTGACTTCAAATATCCTTTGCTGAATGCCCGAAGATTTAAACCAGATAACCCAACAAATCTGCCCCTGAGCTACAGGGCTGAACGATGTTCTCCATCCACTCTTGTGCTGAATGAGTAAGAAGGGTCATACAGTTCATGCACGTACCATTTCTGGGGCAAGCTGGGTCAAAATGTTACATTATGGTAAGAATGGATCCATCAGTTTAGAGACTTGGCCACGGTACATCCACTTCTGCTCCCTAAAGACTGGCTCTGAATTTAGTTTTAAATGAAACCTTACACTGAGTTCAGGGCATAAGTCTATTACCGTGGACTTACTGGCTGATTCCCTTTTTGACTCAATCAAGGAAAAGTTTGTTTTTCTAGTTTTGGGGATAGGAGGGGCATGTTTAATACATTCTTTGCAAAGCTGGAATGTGGTTGAAGCCTTGGTCTGAGTGAAGTGAGCAGCAGAATTAAACTCCTTTCTGCTGCGTAAACTCCTGTCTCCTCTAGAACGTTGGAGGTAATCATATTTGCTTCCCTCAGTATGGTCTAAATGGATCTTCACAATATTCAGAAAGCTGCTGCGTGACTGAAGTGTTTCCATTTCTGTATGCCCAGTTTGGGATACTTAACAAATCTGATTTTTCTAGAAGTATGAGCTGAACACTCAATAAAAATTGGGTTGATTGAACGGTCCAACAATCAAATAGCCGTGCAGCCCAAGTACTTCTGAAAGTTTAGACAAAGGTGTACCACTTCCTAATTTACTAAATTAACTGCATCTGAAAGCAGTTAATCAGCTTTTTCACTGTCAGCAGGCAAAGGGAAGCTGAGAGCTGTTGACAGCTGTATCTTTGTGTTTCTCTCTTTAGCATATACAATCCAAAAAGTGTGAATCAGGCAGAACAGGTCAATGAGATTTTCAGGCAATCATGGGAATGAAATAAGGGCTGAACCACTGAGCAGCCTCATTTTTCTCTCCCTGGCACCTGGCATGCTTATTTGTCCTGATGCAACCCATGTATAAAAACCATAATCACATGGGAGCAGAGAATCCTCCCTCAGTATCGTTCTGAAATCCCAGTGCTCGGGTGATGAATAACCTACATGAATTCCAAGGTGATGAAGAACCGGAATCAGTAGGATGGTTTTATTGGGAAGAAGTTGTAGAGCCAAAAATCTTTGTCTGCTGAGACCGCAAAGCTGGAAATAATTTCCAACTTTTTCGTTTCTTTTTTCTGTTATGAAGTATTACAAGGCACAGGCATAGCAGCTGAGGTTTGTGAATCTGAAAATACAGTAGGGTGTCCTTGCAGCCAAGTCTTTTATAACCAGACAGAGGTTGTTAGTCAGTCAACATTTCTTGCTTTTATGGGCTCTTCTTCCCTTTGAAGCGGCATCCACATATGCATATTATCTAGCTGAACTACAGGGAGCTGCACAAAGCTGGGCTCTTCCAGCCGATGACTTGGAAGATTCCCAAGAACTGAATATTGTTGGTGAAACGCAATCGATCTCAAGGATGAACGTGAGCCCAGTATATTAGAGAAGGATAGCAAAATGGAGGGAGGAGAGTCCTTGAGAAGTTATCAAATCAGTCCCTCAGCCCTCGGCCAGCGCCAAATATATCTGCACAATTCCCGACAGGTGACGAAGGGATCAAAAAGGATCCCTAATTCTAGCATAATTCATCCCAGGCCGTTGCAGCGTAGAGGAGGGCTGGACGGGGCGCCCAGATGGAGCTGAGCTGGATCCTCGGGGCTGGGCAGGGGTAGTGGGGGTCCCTGGGAGGCTGCTCGGGGCAATTGAGGCATATCAGCGTCCTCAAGGGCTGAACCTTGCGTGACAGCCTGGAGCATTTTCCGTCTGGGCCGGAAAGCAGCAATAACTACTTTGTCGGAGGACCAAAGCGGTCGGTCTGCTTCTGTGCAAGCCTGGACGTGCGCGGTCAGTCAGCTCCGCTCCTTTTCTCCCTGTGTTTTTCTGTCTGCCAAGTAACTGATGTGGGCCAAGGACCGAGGCGGTTGCTCCTTTCTTGCTCTTTCAGTAAATGGCTAAACTTGGAAACTTTTGTCTTCCTTCGGCTGACACAGGCTGACACAGCTGTGCACACAGGCTATTACGGATGTTGTGTTCAGAGGCTTATACACATGTAGGTTAATGTGCAAAGGACAGCTCTTGATGAAAAGGTTTTGCCAGCCTGGTCACCTAGATCTTATAATCACCGTGACCAAGCTGCCAGAGATCTGAGAGATTTCTATCACCATGTTCCCTGTACTTGTAATTTCTCAGATGAAGGCTGTGTATTGCTCATCCTTTATCAGCAGAGCTTTAGCTGTTCTTAAAATTTCCAAAGTGGAATATAAAAAGGAAAATTCTTGTCAAACAGATGTTTGCCACCACTGATTGATGCTCTTGCAGGAGATAATGTCACCTGAAGGGGATCAATTAGCAGCGTTTCTCTTTCTTTCATCATAAATCTCAGTAAAGCAGGAAATAGAATGAAACTTGAAAGAAAGATTAATGAGTCCCATTAAGAGGAGTGAGGTATGATTAAACAATAGGGTACAGCAGGGTGGGTAATGTATCAGGCCAGCACTGATCTGGGGACGACTCATCTAATTGTCACCAGCTTCCCAGCCCAAAGGAGTGGCAATTCAGAAGTTAAACGTAGGTCCTGAGGTACGCCATCGCAATGCTAAAAATCACGGTTCAGAGGATTAACCACACTGATCCCTAAAAGTGAACTCAGAAGAATCCCTGAACTGATGAGCTTGTAATTAGCTTAAGGGACGACAGCTCACGATCGGTCGCATTCGCCCCTGGTGTAAGACGGCAGCATCTCATTGACTTCCACCAAGACGTGACTCTTCCGATATCAGCGTGCCCGTGAAAAGGCAAAAAAGCACAGCAACTTTTCTGTTTTTAATTTCTGTAAAAGGCAAAACTCTTTTTGATTTCAAAAGAAGCAGGACAGAGCTATTTGCTTAATTATACTAAGTCTTCCCTACCAAATGTAATGGAAATTAATGTGAAGCTCTGTTTACTGTTTTACCCTGCTGTGCCTGAAGCTGGAAGGAGATATTACTTTCCATCCAGCGAAATGAAAGCGGTACTCGCTCTTCTCACAATCTCTTTGAAGCATCTGCGCTTGAGGCAGAAGCTAAGGTCTGAAATTGAGGCATTTTAACAAACAGTGTCAATGACCTTGTGCCCAGACAAATAATTGCACCACCGTGCTGTATGCTGGTGCTTACCTAACGCACTCTTATGCAAGAGAAAGTAGCTGGGAGTCGCTTTGCATGTTTGACGAGGGTGAGTGGCACAGCAGCCTCGACGGGATTGCACACAGTCGGGGCAGCTTGATTTCACCTGAAGAGCAGGAGACCTGATTTTCCTTGGCCTTGCTGCCTGGACGCGTTCATGCCTGCCCACCGTGGTCACCTTCCTCCCGCTCCATCCTGCACGCGCCGCTGCAGGGTTGGAAGCCCCATCGGCTTTACCAAGCAAGTAAGCAACACGTGGCTGCTCTGCGACTCCCACCGCAGAGACGTGTCCTACCCAAGGGACTGCAATGTGCCTGTGAGGTTTTACCAGACCACAGCTGTACCGTCTTACTCTTGATTTATCAACTGCGTTTCTCGGGCAGCTGCAATACCTTGTGGCCTAGGTCCCTTTCTGTTCCTATGCTCCCGGTTGAAGCAATTGCCCCGTAACTTGCTGCTTCATTTTGCAGCTCTCCTTTGCTAGCCTCTGCCCTTTCCACCCTGGTTTGGAGTCTTGGCGGAGTCTCCAGGGCTGACGCCTGCAGCTCAGTCAGCTTGCAGCTCCTCTTGGAGGCGAGTAGGATGCTAGGGCTGGTGAGAGGTGGCAGCAAGCCCCACGGGGAGTGTGTTGGGCTGTGCAGTAGGACACTTCACAGCCCTATTCTCCACCGAGTAACCTGTTTCAGAGGCGAGGTTACTCAGAGCTGAGGTCTAGTAGTTAAAGGTCTTGGCTAAGATCTATAAACTCCATGGGGTCTAGGACCCATCCTGTTACAGATCTGGCTCTGAGGGCTGCTTATATGTTTTTTTTTTCCTCTGCTGTTTGAGATAAAAACCACACACAGGTGATGGGACTTAATTATTTCCATTGATCCACAGGTGAATGAGGTAGGGTGCCCTTGACCTTTGACCTTCTCCATGGTCTAAAGATTCTGTCTTTCTGTCGAGAGCAGAGGATGGTGTCCTGGAAAAGGGAGAGGTTGATATTTCAGTCCCTTGAAGCAGACGAGGGTATTGAGCCCCAAGCTTTCATATTGTGCGTCAGCATTGGGAGCGGCAAGCTCTGCAAAAGAGAAGCTGCTTACATCTCTTATCTAGGAAACATCCACGGGGCTCCATCGGACCATGGGATAACTCAGGTTTGCTGGGACTTTGGGGGGGGGGGGGGGGGGGGGGCATCTTATCCATCCTCCAAACTACACCTCACCGAAATATCAGGGCAGAGATTCACCCGTCTGCTGTCCTTTCTCATTATTGCACAGAAAGGGGTAGGAAGGGGACATCACCGTTGAGTATTTGTGGATGCAAGATGGAGCAGGGGTCCTTCTACAGGATGCAAAAAGAGGGAGAAGTTGGATGGCAAAAATAGCAAATTGAAGGCAGTGTTCCCTATCATTTTGTTTACACCTCTTCAATAGTTGGCTAGTTACAACCAATACCAAAATGCGTCGCTTGCTTTTGTTGGCCTGCTTATGCTCACAAGAGTAACTGTAAGAACAGATTCAGTAGAAAGAACAGTGGATTTCTGCACAGTTCCTCTAGATGGCAAACTTTATCTGTTCTATTTATCTTATCTATTCAAAAGCAAGTATGTTCAGGCTCAGCCACACTGGAAAAAACATCCTACACTACTGGGACCATTCAGTCAGTTCTGGAGTATCAGTTCCTAGACTCCTAAGCAAGTTGCTGTAGGGAAATAAAATTGTGGCTGATGCATCAAGTCCTTGAGAAATGTGTTTACTGGTGGAATATGATTTGGAAAGTACAATAATGAAATTTGGTTTGAAAGATGACATATTTTGCAAATCTCTTTACTGCACCTAACAATGAAGATGTTGTCCACTTTACTCCCAGAGGCATTTTGCTGTGCTGAATGTGAGGGAAGTCTCCCTCTCTTTCTGCCCCAACTTTTCTAGGTATTAATGCTGATCATTACTTTCACTGTTGCTAAGCCAGTGAGGAACGTGTGTAAGGAATCTGAAATAGAATGAGGAAATCAATAAAATTGCCCTAAGAGCTGATCCTGATCTAACTCCCGTGTAATTAGTAATGACTCCAGTGGACTTCCTGGCATAAAATTGCTGTAAGGTGTCTGGTCTTGCATGCATCCAATATTTAAATCTCAGAGAAGAATGATAATAAGGATCAGCTATTTTGCATCCTACATTGTCTTTTGAACAGCTATAAAGTAAGCGTGATGTTAGTGTTGTGACACAGAATTGTATTACAAACTTCATGGTATTAAATGATTTACTGGGAAGCAAGATGGCAAAGAATCAAGCCCATATCTCTCTCTGGAAATCAGAATACACTCCTTATGCTTCATACAACAGAAATGGAGCTTCTAAAAATGCGCTTCCTCTTTATGAAAACCCCATTCTAGCGATATATCCCTGGTGTAATGGGGCTTTGTATGACAGTAGTTGTCATTCTGCGTTTTCCGTGGACAAAGCAAACAATGTCTGCAAAGGCTGGCGCTTGTGTCCAGCGCTCTGCTGTTTGCGTTGTTTCTGCGTGCTCCTTGCTGAGACCCGGTCTGCGTTCCTTCGCCTGCATGAAACACACTGTGAACTCCTCCAGGGAGAGATCACTTCATTCATTTCCCAGGTGATACTGTATATGGCATTTTGCTAGGTGTGATAAATGGAATATTTCATCAATTTTCTTGGGAGATTTTGCTATGGCCCTAATGATCTATTTGAATTTTAATGTTCAGTTTAAGTTTGTCCTGTCTTAGTTTCAACACATTACTTATTATTATATCCTTGAGGGATATAGTAATATCCCTCCATTTTCTTTCCTTCCACTTTTTAAGTCAAGTCGTGTGCCCTGTCATGCCTCTGACTAGACTGTAAGTCTCAGACTATGAACTTTTATTTGTTCTATAAAATTTCTGAGCAATCTTTAAGTGCTATACAAATACATAACGATCCTAGTCATACTGCTTGCTCTGCCTGAAGTGATTTGTCTCCCTTTTTCACCTTTTCACCCTTCAGATAGTCTTGTCCCAGAAACTGCCTATAGCTTACCCAGGCTCTCTTAATTTTCCTCAAATCGGTCTTCCCAGCCCGGAGATCGTTGCTGGTACCGCTTGACCTCCCTTTGACTCAGGATTTGCTTTCTAGCAGAGGGATGCCCAGACCTCTGCGCAGTTTTGCTGATCACGCCTCAGCCAAGTCACCTCGAGAGAGTTTCACGTCTTGCCTCTCCGATGAGATGCCTTTTTGGTCGGCTTCCTTCTGCTGCCACGTTGCATCGCACGCTCGTGTCCCTGACAGCACCTCTTCTTCTTGCCCTGAGCTCCCTGCCTTTCGCTTCCCTGGTGACTGTGCCTGCCCTAGATAATGAAGTGGTTCGTGCCCGGTTCTTGCAGAACTATTCCAGTCAGGGCACCAAGACTCCTGTTTTCTCGATTTCCTTTGCTTAGGGTCACCATGCACCTCTGAGCAATTTGTGATCAGACATCAACTGCCCCCCAACATAGCAGGGGAATTGGATTAATCGAATTCCTCTGGCTTTTACTGAATCAGAGGGTTGACTGATAACAGGAGAATGTGCCAGGTCCTTACGTGCCAATACAGAAAATGCGTGACACTATAATTTTGGCCATCGCTAGCAATAAACATGACTGAATTCTTGTGCTGTCCAGAACAATTTTTTCCCCCTATTTTGACAAGAAAGCTATAATAAGTTAATCTGGCTTGATCTGAGCCAACAGACTTTCTTTCCTCTTGATTTTTTCCCCCCAGTTTTATTGCTGAAGGAGAAAAAAAAAAAATGGCTAACTGGCTCTGCTTATAAGCAAGGACACAACAAGCGCGATCCAGCGCACGTGGTGTCCCGAGGAGCCTTCTCCTCCCTCCCCGAGGCTATGGCACAGCACAGCCTTCTAGAAGGTCCATAGATAACCAGCCTTCGCTTTTCCTGTTGCATCTGATTTCGTATCCTTTGCATACATTTATTATATCCCTTTAAACTGACACGGGGTGATGGGAATCCCTGTCCTCCAGCTCTCAGCTCCTCGGCGTGATTGACAAACGACACGGTAACCCCGTCCCCGAGGTGTTAGATGGAGACGTGCTATGGGACCGAGTCTTCCACAGGTCCCTGCGATATGCTCTGACGCAAGATGGCCTTGGTCTCACCTGATGGCAGAGAGGAATAATCGACATCGGAACCGCCTGTTTTCACACAGCAGGTGTTTCTGTCACCCTAATTAAAAGATGCCCCTGATTGACGGATAGGTGCACGCAGACCTTCTCTTTCAAAGTCAGCGTGTCCCAAAGCATCCAGATAAACGCCAGAAAAATCTCTTGGAAATACATACGTGTAACTGTTGAGAAAAATGATGATGTTACTGACTCTTATGCTGAACAAGCAGTGAAGGAAACAGTGGCCTCTGACAATGTGCCAGCTAGGGAATTTGAGAAGAGGCTATATTTCCTCACAGACTTGTATGTGAGAGATGCTGTGGTTGCTGTGTATTGCAGCCGAACATTACTCAAGTTTAGACTCACTTTTCTTTCCTTTTTTTTTAATACTGGTACTTTGGAAACATGTGTAATCATCCATGCCCCCACTTTTTAGGCACTTTTATCTCCTCTCTCCTTCACGCTATTCGGAAGTGGATCTGTGAGTGGTGCTTGCATATTTATCTTTCCTGTATCATATTTTTACAGCACCTTCAGGTAAGAATCAATGGAAAGACCCCGAGGAAATGATTTTGGGCCTGTTTTTCTAGTGGCAAAGGACTAGGTCATGCAAACTAAACACACTCCTACACCCTTTGCTCCAGGCTATTCCCTCAGGCTGGAGTAGACCCAGAGGGCAGGATCTCTCACAAGGAGCTCAGTGCATGGAGGCTGTATTATCCTTCTGTGGGGTGCATAAGCACTTGCCTAGGTAAGTTTTTCTGCCCGATAAGAAGAAGGAGGAATGAAATGGGAGGACAAGTTACAATCCCCTTCTTCCTCTTACAGTGGGCAATGAGTCTGTGACAACTTGGGCTCTTGCTTTAATCTCCTTCGCGTTGCTCTAACCGAGGAGTAGCGTAAGCACAGCGTGAGTAAAATCTGAGCTCGTGTTCTGCTGTCTCCTCATTAAATGTGCCGTAGTGTGGAGTTTTGCCGTTCTTCATGAGTTGAGTTCATCACCAACTTTTTTGATGAGATAGATATATTTTAAGAACATTACATAAATGCATGTGTATAGATATGTTGCGAGACTTCTCACAAGTGTGAAATGTCTCATAATGCTGATGAAATGGAGCTCTGAGATAAAGAATTTCTTTACCTACCTCAATAACAAATGTGATGGATGTCTTTTACCCTATCCTACACTGCAGTACATACTGATGGCTCTGTATCATACTTCTAAATGTGCAATGAAGACAAGCTAACAAATTCTGCGCCTCTGGAAAAGCCACGCTTTGCAGGTCCAGCCTATACATAATCTTAAACTGTGTTCATGCTGATAGCAAATACTAAGTGTGTTTTATTACGAAGAGGGAGAGAATGGCTGCCAGCTGGATGGCATTTGCAAACGATCCATCCCTAATCTGCTCTTCCAGAGCACGACCTACATCTTGTTGCTATCATTTCCCTTTTCTTTGAATGATTAACTCTCAATTCATGAGACTTTTCCAAGCAGGACCTATCTTTCAGGGTGCGTAGTAAGTACCAAGTTCTTTTGGCTGCTTGCGTTCAGCTTCCTGTTTCCCAGAGCAGAACCATCCCAGATCTCCTTAAAAACAGCATCAAAAACTTTAACCCAAAGTCCCAGGGATCTGGTATAATACTTTATTGGAAAACCATCAGTCATTGCACTATCACAGCCATGTATTTTCCTGTACACAGGGATAGGCAGGCATCATGGACAGGAGCTGGCATCTAAAGGTCAGTCCAATATTCAGGGCAAGCCAAGGCTGCCGGGTATCACCGGAGCTGTGAAGGGAGGGCGAAATCCCCACCTAATGGTTAGCCAGTGGTCACAACCCAGCCTGGGCTTCCTTTGTAAGAAGCTTTTCTAATGTAAACAATGCTCTTTAGGTTTCAAGGAAGCCCTGGGGGAGATGACTGGCTGTAAAAAGGACTTTTGTTGTTGCTTGACCAGTTGGCTCACTCAGCGTCTTACATCTCCCCACTGCCCTTTGGTCAGAGTCATGTTATTATGAGTATATAATTGTGTATTTAGCTACTAGCTCCTCTGTTAGGACTACAATTTAAAATAATGAAGGAATCTAATTTATATCGGTGATGCTCCCCATATGAGCTCAACACAAGGCTATAATAAGCTAATTTATAAATGACACATATTTCCCCCCAACCCAGACAAAATGAAAAGTATAAAAACGAGAAGGACTGACTGGTTATGTGCTCATGAAAGCTCATTCCAAAAATAGGGCTGAGCTGGTTAAAAATGGATTTGCTGAGGCGTACAAGCAATTTGAAATTTTCTTTATAGTTTTCACAGGAAAACTAGACCAATTCACGAATAACTGAGTCACAGGGCATTTTGATTGGCTGGTTTTTAGCAAGAGGTAAAAGTAACATTTGCTTCGTGCACAGTGGTGCTGGCAAACTGATTTTTTTAATTGTTTGCAATTTGATTTTTGAGAACTAGTCAAGCCAAGGGTTAAGAGAAGGCTCTTAGACACAGGCAAAGTTCCAAAGCAATCTGAGACTCCATTCACTAATTGAAGTCGGTGTCAGGAAGCATGTTTTAACATGACCTTCAGGAAGTTCTTTAATTTGATGTTAATATATCAACCTTCTCTTTTTCCCTCCAGTATAAACAGCAGCTTTATACAGATTTTTTTTTTTTTTTTTTTTTTTTCTCCATGCCTCAGCAAAGGCAGGAAAAGGAGCTGCTGACACTGAACCAGGAGAAAAGGAAGGTGGCCATTCCTGGAGAAGACGCCTCTCTCTCCTTAACAGCCTGACACAGCAGGGTGGCTGCCCACAGATTAGGAAACTGTTTGAAAGCCTCGGCATTACCCAAGCGAGGTTGTTGCCTTTGGGTTACCCGAACAGCCGCAGCAGGTCAGCCCTGGCGCTTCCAGCCCCGCTGACCAGGAGGCTGAGTCAGGCCCTCTCCAGCTCCGATCATGCCATCGCGTCTCGTGGATTCGCGAGATCAACCCTCAGCTGCTGTTGCTCACGGCAGGGCGATTAAAAAAAAAAAAAAAAAAAACGCTCCAATTTCTCTTGGGTTGCCTTTGCCTGACCCATTCAGCTGAGCATTGCTGCCCTCATCTTGAGCATCTTTTCCCCCTTCTGGTCCTTGCTTCTTTGGGGTATCCCTCTCACCACCTCTTCCCCGGCGTCCAAGCTGAAATCACAGGAGGGTTTTGTAACGTGGGAAATGTTAACCTGCCTGCTGGGTGGCAGGAGGGAGAAGTTGCACAGAAACCGAGCTGAGACAATGCCCAATAAAACCAGGATGCCCACAGACTGACGGCCGTAACCGGGGTCAAATGCAAAGCCCTTTCCTCACCCGAGCTGCCCCACAAAAATGCCCCAAGCCTTGCACCGATATTTTGTACCAAGACGACTATTCAACTGGCTGTATAAGCACAAACTTGATTGTGCACACTGTTATTCCACTATCCTAAAAAGCGCATTATAGCATCTACTTACTCCTGTATGGGAACAGCTGTAGCAGGATTAAAAAAAAAAGCCAATATATTTTTTTACCACACTAAAAGTGGTGCAACCCAAATAAATTAGAAACTATAAATCTTTCCACTGCATTGGCAGAGCAGGCGAGCTCCATGCTCTCCAAGATTCACACGCCTTCATGTTAATGCTTTTAATGCCACCTCTTCCAGGGTGAGAAGAGAACCGATTGTCATTTTTGACCTTGGGAGGAGCCCAAATGCTGTGGGTGGTGGCGGGGCGTCAGGCGAGGAAAGGAAGGGAACATTTGCTCTTCTGCATTCTCAGCAACGCGCTTCCTTGGAAGGGGCAGAGCCTGGCACCACTAGAAAGAAATTTGCTTTCCTTTGACTCTTTGCAAATGCACAAAACTTCATGAATACACAGCACTGTATCATTTGTTGTAGGAGAACAAGCTAACGGGAGCAAAGGTGAGGCTCCTCGGGCATTTACCACAAATTCGGATGTACAGGTTAATTTTCTGCTGCCTTTTCCTGGAAAATAACAACTCACAACAGACCGAAGGATTTCTAGGTAGCAGCAGCGACCAAAATGGAGTATATAATTTTGTTATGAAACCTGTGCTCAGCCATATCTGGTATACTAGTGCCAGTTCAGCAATAGTTTAAAAAGAGAGCTTTCTGGAAAATGAAATATATTCCCATAAGAAAGACTGATATTTCAAAAGCGTGGGAGTTTCAGCACGGATTTAGATGAAAACTTGATTTTTATTTTCTTTTACTTAGAGGCAAAATACTCTCATTTGGAAACAGAAAAATAACTTTGAAATATATTTTGGCTAATGTTAAAATACTCAAATTCTTAGCATAATACACAGCAAAAGCAAAAATCCCATAAGAAATTGGAACCAAGTCAATCAAAAAAAGCCCCCAACCTTCACACCCCAGTCAGTTCCACAGTACTGAATTTTTTCAATCATTCTCCCATCCCTTCCCTCGAAAAACACGGCCTGTTCCCCCAAAGCACTTTATTTTTATGGAATATATTCTCTTGCAGGCAATGTGTTTTGATCACTAAAAAACCCCCAACATTTTACTGAAGGAGTAGCGCTGAGCACTACATTAGCAATCAGTGCAGAGCAATAGGAGTGGCTCTACAGACCATCCCCACTCTCTCTCTCAGGGATTTTTTTTTTACTCCACGGACTGAATGCCTATTTAGGGCTGGAGTTTGATGCAATTCACACTCTCTTAGACCAAACCAAAGCACAGGAACTGGGAGAGTCAGTTCAGCACGCCCTCCTGATCTGGACTAAAATGCTAATGAAGATGCATCATGAATATGAAGCTGACTCACACTAGCAAAAAGTCCCATCTGTTTACATCATTAGCTGTTGAATATTATATGCTGAGGTACCACTGACTGATGAAATAAGGTGTCCAAAGTATCCTATAAAATGTGGTTTGGGTTTTTTTTTTGGTTAGTGGATCTTTGCTCAAAGAGAGGGTATCAGCTGGATTCCCTATTTTTTTAATATCTGGTTTTCTATCACTCTGTAAAAAATTGTTAATGGAACAAATATTACGTTGATGTAAATCACTGAACAGAATATCTGGGCTTAAAAGCAGAAATGCACAACACACGGTGGTAGTTCACGCTTCTTTTTAAAGCCTTTGCTACACAGCACTGGGCTTAGACGGCGGTACTGACTGGTATTTACATCCAGCAACAAACACAGAAAAAGACCCCTTTTTCTCAAGGCATACAATATATGCTAAATAAGAATAGGATCAATTTCCTGTTAATTACTTTATCCCATTCATTTACTCAATTACCAGTGGACCATCATTCCACTTCTGTTTTTCAGACTCACTCAGTTGCAAACTGTATCTGGTCCTTAAGGGCATATCAAAAAAGGTCAGACTGCAAAACATAAATTATTTTAAAAAAATAATTAAATAATAATAGTAAACCCCCAAATAATAATAATAAAAAATCAAATAACAGAACATCAGCATTGTTGCTGTAAGAACAAGGCATTGCAAGTTATCAAAGAGTAATGAAACGCTTCCATCCGCTCACAGCTTAACCTGTGTTATCAGCTATTTTGGTTAGAATTCATGACTTAACATTCTTCTGGCTTCAATATCATAAAAATCCTTTTATTTAGAGTAAATATACTGGTAAGATTAGAATTTAAAACATGAAAACAATCCCCCTCTGCTTTTACAAGTAGGCAAGTGTTGTTCTGAATTTCCTCACCCTAACAGTCTGTTTCAGTTATAAAGAGTCTAGAACATCTGTCGTCATCATGCCATCGCAATGCCTCATGCTGCAATCGTCTTTGGTTGGACTTACTGTCTTTGGGTTGAGTGTTTATATTTGACGTTTAAATCAGCCGATGCACTGTGTGATGAGTAGTCAAGTTTTATGTGCCTGTCTCAAAACTCAAGTCTGGTTTTTAATTCCTGGTAGCTCTTACAAAACTAGTATAACAAACTGAACAAAAGCCTATTCTTTTCATTTGCATGTCAGCAGCAGCATTGCTAATGAAGATTAAAACAGTTCTACAAGGTCAGCAAAAAATCATACTGTTCCAAAGGAATAACTAAAGGCATTACTTGGAGCATACCATAGACCTACCCAAATAAAGCAAAGTTTCAAGTTTGAAGAAAGTTTGTGATACTAAGAACTGTTAAGATGATGAGCATAATGCAAGAAAGCACCTTAAGACAATGTATTATTTCAGACTCTTCAATGTTATATTTGTGCTTTCTTTTTGAGGCACTCTCTTCAAGGGCAGAAAGGTATACTTGTGCAGATAATAAGCAAGTTTGGATTGTTTTCCAGGAAATGTTAACGTCTTCTGCTGTAACGGCTTTCTGTTAGCTCCTAAAATTTAGTGGTTTTATAAAACAGTGGTAAGACCCACTAGCTAATGCCTTCACTTTCCATGCTGGTATGTGTGACTTCACCAAGAAAATAAGACTTTAAGTCATGGCATCGGGGTAGATTTATAGGATCAGAGTAATTAACAGCAGAAAAACTGAGAGGTATATGTTGGCATTATATCACAGAACTCCTTTGATAAGCCACAAAGGGATGACATTTTTTTGGTAATTTGAAGCATAATATTAGAACTGTATATATGCATAAAGTAGTGTAAAAAATAGAACTGTACTTTTCTTATTTTCTTCAGTCAAAAGAAGCTACTATAAAACCAGAATGATAATTGTAAGAAACTGAATTGGAATTATTTCGTTAGCGAAGTTAAATTGAATAGCTATGTGAATAAGTATTTTGCCTTTTGAAAGTTAATGTCAGATCAAGCATTAAAAAATTCTCTTTTAAACAGTCATGTTTACTTAGCGGTCTTGGACACCTTCTAGAACAACCTCTTCTATTGGACAACATGCTGAACTTTTACATTCTCCCGGTTTTGGCTGGGACAGAGTTAATTTTCTTCCTAGTAGCTGGTATAGTGCTCTGTTTTGGATTTAGTATGAGAAGAGTGTTGATAACACACTGATGTTTTCAGTTGTTGCTAAGTAATGTTTAGGCTAAGTCAAGGATTTTTCAGTTTCTCATCACCAGCCAGCGAGAAAGCTGGAGGGGCACAAGAAGTTGGGAGGGGACACAGCCAGGACAGCTGACCCAAAGTGGCCAAAGGGGTATTCCATACCATGTGATGTCATGCCCAGTATATGAACTGGGGGGAGCTGGCCAAGAGAGGAGGCTTGCTGCTCGGGAACTAGCCGCGTGTCAGTTGGCAAGTGGTGAGCAATTGCATTGTGCATCACTTGTTTTGTATATTCCAATTCTTTTATTATTATTGTTTTCATTTTATTACTATTACTATTATTACCATTATTTTCTTCCTTTCTGTCCTATTAAACTGTCTTTACCTCAATCCACAAGTTTTACTTTTTTTTTCCCCAATTCTTTCCCCCATCCCACTTGCGGGGGGGCAGGGAGTGAGCGAGTGGCTGCGTGGTACTTAGTTGCCAGCTGGGGGTTAAACCATGACGTACATCTAGTTACCTGAATGAAGAAAAAAAAAAGTTGAGCCTAGACTGTATTTTTTATTTACATCCTTGATCAAAACTCCTGATCCCCAGGAAGCAAAGCAGAGATGCCAAAGAAATCAGTAGCAGAGTGGATAATAAGCTAGATGTCATCCCCTGCTGCAGAGAGTACTTGGAAATATAAAAGAATTCTTAAAATCACAGGTCTATGGCTAGCTGCAAAGACATCAATAGATACAGTACTTCAAAGGGCTGAGTTATTAAGCATATCGCACTTAGATGTGAGAAAGCCGGAGTCTTGTGTGTAAGACAAAGCGGCATCTATATGTAATGAACATAAGTGAATACTGATTAAATTCAGCAGCAAACATATCTCCAAAAATCATATTCTTGAAATAGTGATCCTATGCAGTGTTAAAATAGTTTCCTGCTATCCTTCTCTAAGCTAATTTGTACCCAACGTGTCACTTCCTTTCATCTAAGTCTAACAAATATCTAACTGAACACTTACCTGATTTTTTAAGCCACACCAACAGTGAGGAGTTCTTAGACGATTAAATAGAGGACGCCCCGTCGCCTTGCCCTCCGAGTGGGGGACGTTTTCTTTGCTGATCTGCGTGGACACATCTGGCTCCCTAGTCCAGAATGGAGTTTCACGGGGGCATTTCTAGCTCCTTCCTGGAGCATCAAGCTTAATGCATTTGGAGCTTCAAATTTGCTTCGGCTGTTGGACACAACACAAATGATCGAGTAGGGTTAAAGCTTTAATCAGAGACTGCCTAAATTTGGGTTGCATCCGCGAGGCATTTTCCCTGTTCAGGCTCCTTTGGTGCATTAGGTCTTCTTAAAATTTGAAGATACAGTTAATAGGGGCTGCCTGCTTGTAGTGGGTGTGGAAGAGTCACGCTTGTGAAAATGAGTATTAAGATAAAAGAAATGATGGGATTTAAAACTAAGTTAGGAAGGAGTCACACTTCTGAGGCTTATACCTGCGGAAAAGAAGCTAAATGCCACTCCGTGTCATCAAGGTGTCACACTCACTTGCCAGTAACATAGCCATTTCTTTGTTGACATTTTGTGTGATGATAACTTGATGGTGATGACAAGTCACCATTTTGCTGCATGAAACCATGTGGCTGTCACTTGGAATTCATCTACCCTAAGGTATTTACTAAATACAGTGAAGCTTACACATGTCCTCTGGTCAGCACATTGAAAAGAAGTCAAGAAGCTTACTCATCCAAGAAATGCAGCCCTAATTAAACCCTCCAACTAACTCTGAGCAACCTCCTACACCCTAAATGATCAGTTTTATGATTTTTTTTAAATGAACGTTTGTGGTTGGGTTTTTTTCCCCCTTGGAATAATCCCCTTTTTTTATTTCACATATATGCAATTGTACTAGGGATCTTCTGTATATTTAATAGCCTCGGTGTGCCCTCTAGTTTTAGCCTATCATTTCTAGCAAAGATTAGAATTATCTAATCTATTTATGCTTAATTACTGTTTTCTAGAAGAACTTGGCTACATGCACTGACTAATAGTCAAGACTATCCTCTTCCTCTCATTATTATACCTTTCTGGTTTTTTTGTTCCTGACAAAAATAATTTTCAGCACTAAGGGTGAGGAAGTGCCAGTTTATGCTAATTGTAGTTGAAAAACAGATGAAAACCCAGGCATTCACATAAAATGACAAACAGTGAGAGGAGGATATGTACAACAGTGGTTTTAAGCCAGCTTCGCTTTCCCAGCACTGCTCAAAGAGGCTTCTTGCCCCGATGTACACTTAGATGCTCCAGGTGGTGGAGCAGCTGCAAATGGGCTCTGAGGAGGACAACTATCTGAGGATTTCCACGACCAAGGGAACTATCCATGCCCTCTTTTCTCCAGCTATCCTCCCTTCTTGAATTAAATTAATTGGGCTTCCTGGCTCCTTTGTTTTAGGGTGATCCACAGAGGTTAACTGTGGAAAATGGTCCAAGCACAACCAGTGGTGGAGACCTCGTTCTCTACCAATACATTTTGAATGGGGGCAACTAATGCAGTCCTTCCTTTTCTATTTAATGTAGCAGCATTAAAAAGGAACTTATGTATTGCCTTTATTTGTCATTATAAAGAGTTCCAGGGCTGACACTTGGATATCTACCTCTCCCTACCTTTTTCAGCAAGAAAAATCTTGACCTGCAGAGTATGCTTTTCTGACTTTAACATGGGACTTTCACAGTTTACATCTGACTTTCTTTTATCCATGTGGGATTAGCATGATTCACTACTGGCAAAGAAAACAGCCACAGACTTGAGGGATGTCGGCCCACCGAGCATCTCAGTGCACCTTCATCTGTAATGGCCCGATGAACCGCGGGAAATCCTGAATCTGGGTTCAAAGCCGCAAATAACGAAGCTGGTCAGTAGGGCTCTGAGGGGACCTGCTGCAAATGCGAGTACACAGCAGAAGTAGACTCTCAGTGCATCAGCTCTCTCGTTTCACCAGCCCATTGACCAGAAACTCACACCACAACGTAACCAAATACGGAGAGAAAACAAGTTGGAAAGAGAACTTAATACTTAAACCCCAATCTTCCAGACTGTGCCCGCCTCAACAGGCAGGATTAGGCGGTGGAACAGCACGCAGAGTTAACTGAAAATCTGTGTGTGCTGGCAGCAATTTATTACTGGATTCGTTATTCTGCACGGTTTTGCCCTTGCAATTACTGCAGCTGCCTCCTTTTTGCCTTATGCAGTCTTTTTGTTTGCCTGGTTTTAAGTCTGAGGTTTGACTCTGTTCACATCTCCTTTGTTTAAACACATCCCTCATGCCTTCAGGTGTGTTTGTTGATCCCTTGAGCTGAAGCTGGGGAAAAAAAAAAAAAATACTGCTGGATTAACAGCACATTGCATCACCCTCAAAGAGAATGGGAAAGCACATCACTTCCTCGTAGCCTTTTGTCCCTGGATCCCTTCAGGTTTCTGGAGCAGCTCGGCAGGCTGATTTCACTCCCATGGTCCTTTCAGCCCGATGGGGTTTCTGCTCATTAATCTAAAGGAACTGTCAGTTTAGGAGGAAAAACTTTGATAGTAGTGTTGAATGGGCAAGTATTTAAAGCTGCATTCCTTGAAAAGACTCCAGATGAAGTAGCCAGCGTGCCAAGTTATCTTACTGCTGTTTGCTCTGCAGGAATCTGCACTGTGTCTGACAGCGGATACGTGTCGCACAGAAATTACCCTCCCAGTGGATGCTTGAATTAGATTTTGCCTAAAAATATGTCATGGCTTTGGATCTGTGATCTTGAGAAATCAAAATGTTGAGTCGCTGTTTAATTTAAAGTAAAAAACCCCACAAATATTACAAGGGATTTATATGATCTTCAGGAAATCTTATTCTGGGATAAATTTCAAGTGTTCCACACAGGTCCCCTGCTTTTTGCTTCTAGGCAGTGACATGTTCAGCAGTGGTATTGCTGTGTATTGCCTTGTGGCTCCTCTTACTTTTTAGGGTGCAAGTAGTAGGTCTCAGGAGGATGAAATATGTCCCAGGGTCATCCTAGAGTCCGCAGGGCACAACATAGCGGAAACTGTTCATCCCCCTGTCTGAGAAAAGGAATGGAAAAGTGCAGCTAGAAGAATAAATGCAACCTTATTTGGTTTTGTGCAGTCTTTGAAAAGCAAAATTCATCTTAGTAAATGTAGAGGTTCACCTCAGGGCGGGTCAGAGTAGGTCCCCTTTACAGACAACAGAGAGCGACTCAGCGCACAAAGCGCAAAAAAGGAAAAAAAAAAAAAGCGCAAAAAAGTCTAGGTCTCTCTGACTATGGAGAGAGCCTGGGCTGACCGCCTCACGTACAGGGATCTACACCGCAGGCGTCCGAAACACAGCCTTTCACGCTAAACACATGGATGCAACAAGAGAAATCTTCCTTGAAGGCTGTTGCACACAGCAGCTGCGGGTCCCGCACACGGTTGGCGTGGATGCGTACTCCGCTAACACCACGCTTCGCGTCTTTGTGTATCATAACCTCACGGCTCGCTGCTTCCAGGTTGAGGCAGCAGTTTCAGCATCGTTTCTCCCCAGGTGAGCTTCATCCCTTCCAAAGAGAGCACTGGCTCCCTTTCCTCCCCTTGCCGAAGTCCTGCAGCACTTGCTGCGCAAGCAGCAGATGCTTTGCAGTAATACCTGAAAGCCTTTTTCAAACGAACGCTATTCTGCTGAATTAAGCATTTTAGGGTGCTTCAGTTAGAACAGGAAAATAAAGATTACCCAAATGGTCTGGATGACACCATCACGTGCCTCCGTGGACCAATATATTCAGGATTTCATCTTCACATTGCACCGGGTAACAAGAGTTATTACCTGAAGTGGGAAACCTGTGCTGTTTAAAGAAACAATTGCTTAAACCTGCTCCATTTTATGCCAGTTAGGGTCCACCCTCAGTCTTCTGGCATATTCCCAAATCAGCCTTGAGTTGGACAACCTTTGATCAGTTCCACGGAAAGCTAATGACACATAATTGTAGGTTATGCCCAGATATTGGGGTGAGGACAAATGCAGCATTATAAGGAAGTAGATGTGAGCATGACTTAGTTATTTTGTCACTTCAGTGACAGAAGTGGAGACAAGCATGAATTGCACAGTTACTGTAAACCTGCACTGTTTTTTCAGACAATGATTATAATTACAGATATGAGCTTCTTGGAAGATCAAGCACCACAATTATGGGATGTTTGTCATTTGAACGCTCTTTGCAATAACTCACATACAGATGTATGCATCAGTTTGAATGCCTGGAGTCTGTCCAAAGACATAAATGGGTGCTATCACTTCATACTTTAATTTCATGATTACAACAGAATGCTCTTGTATGTAAACTTGACTCTTCCTAGTGTTTTTGCTGCAGTTGACAGTAGTGGTTCACTTAGCTTATTAGATGGTTTTCAGATTTTTAGGATTTGATGTTTAACCAAATGCGTTCACTCATCCAAATGTTATCTCAAGCACCAAAAAAAAAGCCTAGCTTCAATTGCTGTTTTTCACTTCATGCTGTAAAAGGTTGGAATCAACTCACGTTGTGCCTTGCATTTCCAAAGGCTGGGTAACTGCCTTAATTCCTGACCTGTTTCATCCCCAGGAAGAACTACAGCTCAACACAGAAAGAGAAAAAAATTTTTTAAAGGATTTCTTATCCAATTTTTGTATTATCTCTCTACAAGAAGCCTTTCTTTTTTCGTAACAGTCCTTTCCACTGAAATTCCAATCAGACCATGCTAATCTGATACCCGGTATGAGTTTGATAATGTCATAAGAATGTGATTTTTGAGAAGTCACCTACTGCGACTGTATGTATTCAGAAAATACAAATAAATGCATGCCCTTCTGCAAATGTACTTCCAAGGGTTTCGGAGCTTGCAGCTCTCAGTGATTCACTTCGTACTATAAATCGTCAGTGCAGTAACCTTAGGACATCTTAGAACATGGCTCTGAAGTTAATGGATTATGGAGTAAGAAGCAGGTAGGTTATACGTTTACCATTCTCCTGGTCTGTAATAAACCTGGCTGGCCATGTTAAGTCATGTAGAGAATTATGTTTCAAGACTCAGGTAAGCTTTCAGAATGTGCCAGTACTAACGTGCAATCAAGGGGCATTTCACAAAAAGCTATTTGCCCACAGCCACTTATCTTCACTTCAGCACTGCCCAGCTAAATCTCTGGGCTTTTGCCCATGTTAAGAATTACCCAGGATTTTAGTCTAAGCAGGACAGTCCATAAACAAATTTCTGTTGAGAACTGTCTTACAGAAAAAGGATGCAGAGGGAAAAAAGCAGTAACTTCGCTTTTCACAGACAACACAGACAATATAATTCCCGAAAGCTTTTGCAAGTTTGTCTTAGTTTTCAACCTTATATGGGTCCTCAGTATATCATCTCAAGAGCGTTGCCATCACTTGAGATGTCTTCAGGCTGAAAGCGCGTGGATTGTGGCAGCAGAAGCAGAGGCAGGAGAGCCGAGGCAGCTCCATCCTGCACTTCTCTCAGCCCAGCAGCTGCTGTCTTCCCGAGTAAAGCACGTGAAAAATTATTTGCTCTAAACTCCAGGGGAAAATTAATTCACTGTCATGCCCTTTACAATCCTCCTCATTGAGGAAGGGCCCTCATTGAGCAACGCTGTAGAACTGGGGTGAATACAAGCACCTCCTTCATTTTGTTCGCTGAAGTATTAAAACAAGTACAAGGCTCTCATGTCAGTGAATTCAACCTCCGGAAAACACAACTTTGCATCAATCTGTTCAAGCTTACCTGCACATGAAAAAGAAAAAAAAAACAATCTTTGCCAGCTTTGTTGAGTTTTAGTTTTCAAAGAGAGAGAAAAAGAAAGAGGATGGGTATTTAGACCTATTGAGTGTAATGTAAGTACTCACAGGCTGCAAAATGAGAGATTTTATTTACCCAGGTGAGAGAAAAGCAGGAAATTGCCGTATTATGTAATTTTCCACCGAGGAACCTCTGGTGGACTTGCTGTTTCCAGGAGGGCGTAATGTTCCTAGAAGTGAGAATTGATTTAGATTTTTCTCTCAGCGTTCCTCTGTGAAAACAGAAGCTGAACTTTTGCCAAATTCTGTAGGAGTATCTTTTTTTTAAACCATTATTACAATAAGGTCATGTTCCTCTTAAAACACAACACTTTACAAGCATGAAATCTCAAATGCTCACTGCTTATTGTCTGCCTCATCCCAATATTTTACAAGTGTGCAGTAATGATAGCTTCCTCTTTCATGCTGCATTTTGTACATAGGTTTCAAAGCATTTTCCAAAGAAAGGGAACTATAATTATGCATGCGTTAGAGATGGGGAAACAGAAACACTGAGAGGTAAAGCAATTTGCCCAAGGTGACAGGGCAAATTAGAGGCAGAGTCAGGCATAAATCCTGCGTCTCCTGCTTTTTGGTTCCTCGCTAACCACAGCCTTGCTCGCGCTTGACGATGGTATCACCAGCTTGGAAGAGCAAAAGCAGTAGGAAACTGCTATGGGGGTACTACGACACGTGCCCTGATGTGAAACCGGTGCAGGTCTTCATGAGGGCCCACCTGCAGTCCCTCTGGGTAACAAAGAAATGGTAACAGCTGTGAGGGGTTTGCAGGGCAGCGCTGGGGGCTTCTCACCGAGCCCTGGGATGGGTAGAAAGGCAGAGCAACCTCCGTCGTTGCTGCATGGAGGAATCCCCTCCGCAAGCACTGAGGCACTATGAACCTCGGGGTCCTGAGGATGCGTTTCTCAGAAATCAGGTCCACGCCGTTTGTTCACACCAGTAGCAATCGGAGTTGCTGTTCGTGGAGGCAGAGGCCTCTGTAGCGGAGAGGTGGAGCTGGTTTGTCCCACCAGGAATCGTGCCTTGGGGAGATGCAGTGGCAGCCCTCGCCACCTCGGTGTACGGCAGGAGGATTCCTGCTCTCCCACAGCGCAGAGCATCCGAATTATACCGCTAGCTGTGGTTTATTTGGCATGTAGGATTGATTTTAAATTATTTCCTGTATATTCGCAAACCCATCAAGTAGTTTCCCTTTAAAGTGCACCAGCTGTGACATTCCGTAGGTTCTGTAATTTCAAATGAGGCGCTAAGAGACTACTCCTTTCAGCAACTTTTTTTTAATGAGGGTGGGTACCTGTTGCAATGAATCAATTAAAACTCTTCTGACACACAAGATGTGTGTTGCCAGACCTGTTTCACAGGTTTCTCAGGAGGGAGGATAACATGTGACAACACACAGAAGCCAAGAGTACTGGAGAAGATCAGAAGCTTGCATGAGTGAGCTTAGCTTTCCAAAATATTTTCTTAAAGCGCTATTCAAAAGACCACTGACCTCTGCAACAGACAGCACCATGGTGGAGCAAGAGATGCTGCTGTCGTGTGCTTATCCTCAAGAAAAGTGTAAGTGACCAAATATGGGTTTTTTTATAAGATATGAAAGCAGGATGCTGGAGAAAGGAAATGAAAGAAATGATCTAGCTAGTATAATTGAAAAGGCAGAGGGAGTAGAGGGGAAATGCTAAAATAAGGAAATAAGGAAGCTATTAACTTTATATTGTAGGCATGCAACTAAAATATGATTAGCGTACTTACAAGCAAAGGAAAGGATACTTGTATGAAGAATTCTGATATAAAAGCGTCATGAAGACACTTGCTTTAATCTTTGACTTTCCACTTGTATTTGCAAAGTGCTGTGGCGTGGGGCTGCTTGTGTGGCGGAGAATGTGAACAACGAGCTTTGATTTAGTAACTTGAGTGGCAGACTGGAGTGCTGTGAAAGCATTTTCTAGAAAGACAGTATGATTAAAACCAACGTCTTTTCTTTTGACAATGCAAAGCCTCTTTCCTAAGGCATCAGCTAGCTTTCTAATACTTTATCCAAATGTCAGCTGAGAGTTATGGTACAGTGCAAATATTCCCAAATCCATTCCTCCTTCCCCAAAGGAAGCTGTCACAGAACTTCTTTGCTAACCAGAAATTTTATTTTTATTACTCGAAGATGTAACACAGGCAAGAAAGAACAACAACAACAAAAAAATCTGTACGTGTTTTGCTTTTAATATGATTAGGAATGTTTTAAAAGACTTCTGAAAAACACCAAGTCAGATTTCCAGCGTGCCAGAGACGAGTATGACAGAAAGGTAGAAATGTAGCTGACTACAATGAAGTCGGGTAACTAAGTCTGGACCGGACTTGTCTGAACAAAATATTAAGCAAAGGTAGAAACGGAATTAGTATGTCCCGAAGCCACTTCAATACACTGCCAGAACAAAGTTCAGTGCAAAAAAACCTTCTCTCTTTGAACTCAAGAAACATTGCCTTTTGAGTAGCCCAGCTTGTTTTGGCAACTTCACGAGGATGTTATTTAAAACTTACTCCAGATGGAAGGATTGTCTTTGTTCTGGGTGTAAAAATGTCACTTTGTACAGGGTTTTATGTTGGTTATCAAGAGCAGAATAAGACAGGGATGTCAGCAAAGATGCAGTTCACCTGTGGAGAGATGTTTTCTGTTTTGCCTTGTTTTCTACTCCCTACAAAGTCCCATATGCAAAAGACGACAGACAGTTAAAAATTTTCCTTACGTACAACATCCTGCTGAGCTGACTTAGGAGCCAGCCCCCTCGTAACGAACTGACTGTAATAGAGTTCAAATGAAACCTGGAGTTATAATATCTGTGCTGTAAAAAAACAGCGATGCTTTCCTTTCTGCTGCCTAGTGTCCTATTAAAGGTTTTTAGAAAGCAGGATGACAATAATTTAATTTTAGCTTTGCTGTAACCTAAGCGATATAAGTGAGTGTTTTTTCTCTTTCATGGGCTGATTTCTTTTTTTTTTTTTTTTCCTTTTCTGTTGTTCACTCTAATGTTAAGAAGGAAACAAGAGTCATACTGGGTTAAAATCATCCAATTGCCTTTTACGGAAGACATAAAAGGTAACTGGAGCTCTCAAATTGCTCAGTTTTGTGTATGAAATGTAACTTTATACCGTGTGTCATTGCCTTTGCATGTGTGTAAGAGGGAAAGGGAGATTTCTCAATCTCAGTTTGGCCCTCAATTTCGCAGAAATGTGCTATGCTGCACTGTAGAGGCTGAAAAATTTGCATGGAAAAAAATAAAATCAAACCCAAAGGAAATAAATCCATAGGAAGAAGGAAGCCATGTAATACCTCAGGATGGACAAGCTGGGTCCTCTAATTACACCTTTTGGTGGCATGAATCAGCAGTGACCCCCCCTTCAAAAAGCCGATGGAGTTATCCCATGGGCTGAAGAAAGGACTATGTGGAGGACCAGCCTGGTTGCATTTACGGTATTAAGCACTTGCTAGGAACAGGTAGTGCATGTATCTGACTCGTTAAAAATACAAATTGAGCACTGAATGGGCCCATTCTAGCTGTAAAGGGTCAAATTGTGCTTCAGCAGGTGATGCATTTCAGCTCAAAATTAAGTGCTTTCTTAGACTGCTCCAAAAGGTCAACCTGCAGCAGATTTTAGCTTATAAATAAAAAACTAAGTCTTTTAAGAAATCCTTTCTGCTAAGCAAAATGGGCATGGTACATCTTTGGGAGTCTGCAGCTACTTGTTGGGAGCTGTTGGCTTTGTATCTGTTGCTATGTGAAGTCAACAAGAAACTTGAAACTTCGTACCTGAACCTATGGTCTAGCTGTCAGTGATGACGCACTTCCATGTGTCTTCTGCTTAATGTCTTTTGTCTCCCTAAATGTCTTTCAAGGGAAAACTAGGACATTTATGGGTTGGTTTTTTTTTTTTTTTTTGTCCTCCAAGACACACCAGGATGGTTACAACATTGAAAAATTAGCTCAGAGTTAGACATGGGACATGTTTTTCCTAGGTCCATGGAGGTCCAGTGCTGTACTGCCAGGGTATTCACTCCACAGGCGAATCCTGCTCTTTCCTTGTGAATATTAGCTGGGGTTTTCTGTGGTCTGTCACTCTGTTGCACCAGGCAGTTGGGGCAAACTACTGATTAGTAACGTCTGGTGTCAGGTATCTCTCCAGGAGATTGTCTCATGACAGATATGACAAGACCAGGAAGAGAAAATGTCCTGAAACAGCATCACAGAGGTTAAGATCTAAGATCCCACCAACTCTCGCTACTGTTGTGGGCTTTCTTCCTGTCTCAAAAACTATTAGTTGTCAAAACAATGCTGTGGGAGGTGTACATATTGCATATAGGCACAGCTACCTAGCTAGGCTCGGCACGCCACCTGATCAACCTTTTCGAAGCCATTTAAAAATCAATCCCTTCTTGGCAGAGATGGTTTTCAAAGGAGAATATACTAAATTAGCCATTACAATGGTTTTTACTCCTCTTAGAAAGCAAAATGTATGTAATAAATGCAGTTTCTTCTTTAACAGTGATAAACAGACTTCTCAACTATGTGGCATGGTCCTAGATGTTCCTAAATAGCCTATTTGAAAATGTAAATTTAAAAGAAAAATAACAGAAGCTATCCTTTTGCACTTCTCCCTCTGTGTTATTGTTTATTTCAATTATGGTTTCATAATTTTTCATGTATTTCAAATATCTTCTGTTAGTCTGCTCCTTTTGGTAATATTTGTACATTCCCAGAGCCCAGATGATACATATTTTTGTTCATAACTCTAGAAGAGCATATGACAGAAGCACACTAGTCTAAGCCTTTACAAAAAAAAAAAAAAAAAAAAAAAGGAGGGAAAAGAAAGTAACTTTGGGCAGAACAAAATTAGTCTGAACAACTTTTTTTAAAATACAAAGCACTTTTGTGCTTGTACTTTAGTTATCTGTCACACAATTAATAACTACTGAAATTATTTTTTTCAATCTTTCCAAAAGACAATCACCTTTAAGTTGAAATCAAACAAGGAAATTTCAACCCAAAAGGATTTGTGTTTGGGGTGACGGGGTTTTGTTTGTTTGTTTGCTTGGTTTTGATGATTATGTTTTCCCAGCCATGAAATGTCAAACATACACTTTCAGGATGGCTTGCTTACATTTCAGATTTGAAAAAGCAGTCTAAAATTAATATATTTTATTCTTGCTGCTTAAAAGCAGCACTGTGGTATTATGTGTGTGCTGATGGGAAAATATGGGAGGTCTCTGTTCTCTGTATGTCTTGAGGAGACAAAAATGTGGTTATTGTCTAGGAGGAGTCTTTAAAAAGAATCTTTTGATCATATCAGAATGCATTTTTTTAGACTGGCCATTTAAATGAATGATCAGCCTCAAATCAGGAGTGATTCCCTCTTAATGACCTTACTCATTTTTTTCAATCACCTACCAAATTTGCCAGTAAAGACTTCAGATTTTGTTTGTTTGGATTGTGGATTGACATATACAATCATGTCAGATTAAAACTGGTCCCAGTTACACCCCAAGAAAAACAGCCCTAATTATCTCCTCATGGAAAGCTACCTTTTAAAGATCTACCAGGGAATCAATTTTTAATCTATCATCTAACACACACCCTGTAAGTTCCAGTTAAGGCACATTTTAAATCAAAATGTCATGCAGTGTTAAATTGAGTGTCTTGGAGAAATCAAAATATACTGTCCCAGTACAGTTACTGTTCTTGAACAGAGCTGTCATATTGTCAAAACAAAAGATTTATATAAGGAAATCTGTTTTCCAGGGAACTGTGCTGCCTGACTGTCAGCTTTTATGGCTCTGATTTTTTGATAACTTGCCAAATTAACACATCAGTGTATGTCAATCCAATCTATAGCTGTAGTCAGCTAATAGGAAATGAAGTCTATATCACTCCTTACTTTTTGAAGATCAGATATGTTCAAAGGAAGAAAAAAATAAACTGAAAACAACTCCAAAGTAATACACATGCTCTTTATATGCTCCTCATCTCAACACCACGTCGGAAGGTATTTCCATGTGAATTCCTCTGTGTTGACTTATCTCTGGAAGAAGGGCTTATGCAGTGCAAGTGTGGAGCCCAGGTAGAAGTACAAGAAGGACAATTGTACCAGTCAAAGGTTACCGAGAAGTATATTTGAGGAAACTGCTTAAGTTATGCTCACTCTGAATAGATGGACCACTAAAATGCTTCTCTGAAAAACACATAGTGGGTATAAGCAGTGCTGGCTACTTGTTCTGCACACAGATGATCTCAGTTGTCCCAGAAATGTGCCAGGCTCGGCTGGAAAAGGAACCGGAGCTCCTCCGGAGGCCTGGCAGCTGTATAAAGGCTGCTCAGGAACCCGGAGGACGCAGGGACTTTGCCCACACGGCATCTTTGTGTTTAATGTTTTGCTGTTTCTGCTGCTGTGGTAACATGGGTGGGAATGCTACCAGCAGCTGGAGGCGTTCAGCTCCCCGTGCGGGAAGATGGGCTCGGAGGGACAGTGAGCGGCTGGCCTAGGCTGGCTTTGCGAGGAAGGGAAACGGCGTTGAGGAAGAAAACAGCAGAAAGAAGTTTTAAAATGGGTTTGGAATACGTTTGCCATACCGCTCGGCATATACTTTGCATCTCAAAGGCGTACCCATCTATGGACCGCTGACCTCCTGGGTCTGGAAGGGTTTCCAACTCTTTGGAGAGTTTTTCTTCATCACATCTGTGAGGTTTTTGCTGCGCTGGGTTTCCAAGGGATAGAGGCTCTACTGCATTGGCCACGTGGAGCTGTTGGTAGTGAGGGGTCTGCTTACTTGCATTTATCCTCACAATCCTACAGCATGACTTTGCCTCTGAAAAATAAACCCAATTCTGCTATCATATTTTTGGCCCGGTTATGCTGTCAACTGCATCACCACCGAGTCAAAGCTGTAACTGGGTAACTGGTGTTTCCTTCCAGAGGGATGGTCTAGCTTGGAGTGCCGCAGTCTGCGGGGGGCTCTATCCATTGCCACTCATATAAAAAGGAGATAGGTGTCAAATCCATACGAGAGTTTCTGATCTGGGTCTTGACCCAACTGAAACACTTAAGACTAAAATCCCAACAAAGCTGATGGTCATGAAGTTCAAGGACTTATTTGCTCTTAAGTTTACCAGGAGCTTGGAGCTGTACTTCTGTGCATGTCTTGAGTTGTCCCAACCTCGGTGGAGTTGAGTGAGCAATTGAAGGCTTGCTTTGTACGCATCCCTAACCAAGCCTACTGTAGGGACAGTCGGTCCCACAAGTGTCCTCAGAGCACGCTCAGCTTTCAGGGACCTATTTCTCACCCGATCACGCGCAGCGGCTGTCGCTGTTTGCTGCTGAAATGCAAAATTCCTCTCCTCAGCCCGAGCGCTACATAGCAGCCTGTTTAATTACTTAGAGGACTTGGAAATTTTCATTCCCTATTTGAATAGGGAATATTCAAATCTATTTGGATGCAAATATAGTTGGGTTCAGATCTACTCAGCCTCTGGAGAGAAAGCCTGGCCAGCAGGAGAGAGGCTACTCTGGCAATGCAGCCCTGCTCCAGCCATGTCACCAGCCTGCTGGTGGGTCCAGCACTCACTCCAGTGACATCCCTGAGTTTTAGTTCCCCAGCCGGGACCTCTTTTTCTTGTCGTTCACATACAACCGCCACCGGTTAAAACACAAAATCAAGCGTAGACAAGGGCCAGAAACCTGGTTGCCCTCATGCCAGGTGAGTGTCCTGAGCATGAGAAAACATGACTCGGTTGCTTAATATGCTCTTTCGCTTTATGGACTAATGAATCTTGAATTGTTTTCTGCACAGTTGCAGCTGGAGGATGAGGAGCGTATCCCTCCAGCCCACTCATACTGACCTACTTTAGAGCTGCTAATTGCGTAATCTCTGGGGAGGCAAGGACCCGGGGGGGGGGTCCCACGCACACTGGGCAGCCAAAGCAGGGAACCAAACTTAGGACATCCACTTCCCAGGTTACAGCTTTAGCAGCAGAGCGTTTTATAAATGCGTGGCAAAGGAAGAACATTAAAAAGCCTAAGGCCTGCTCGATTCTCTGAAGGAAAAAAAAAAAAAAAAAAAAAGCCCACAAAGCTATATTTCGGAAAGGATCTGGTTTGCAGATCCTGACTGAATGCAAGTATCTCCTCGCAGGTCTGCCGGGTGGGTTTTAAGGTTCCTCTCCCCACCCAGCCAGCTTTATTGGCTAGGTCTAAGCAGGTGCATGCTAAGCTGCTTGGGGTTGTTATTGCAGGCACCTAACGCTCTTTGTGCGTTTTATAGATCTATTGCTCAGGATTCAGACTCTGCTCAAAGGCCTGAGATCTTAAATATGGGGTATTACACCAACTTATGCTGAGTCACCTAAGCCCTTTATTGAATCTGGCCCCAGTGCTTTTTTCAGGCTTATTTGCAGAGCAGCAGGTATTATTACCAGCAGTAACTGGGTTAATAATAGGGCCTCTGAGAGAGAAAGCAATTTGTAACACCTGTGATGCTCTGACTGAAACATGTTCATTATCCATGTTCCCAGTTATGTAATAAGCAGCACAATAAAAAAAATTACTTCTCTTTGCACAAATCTCTACGGTGCCTTCTGCCTGTATATGGCCACTGTATCCTGTTTGCTCAGTACTTGCACAGTTACAGTTGCCTGGAACGTCCTCAGCAGAATGCCCCTTGAGTTTTAGTAACTAGGCATGGACTAAAGAAATAAATACCGCAAAAGCCAAAAAAAAAAAAAAAAAAAAAAATTAGACATTTATCTTTGCTGTGGACAGACAGTTGTTGTTGAGCACTTGAAGCCTGACAGATGTGGTTTGCTGGCAAGTGGGTGAGAAAAAAGCGGTATCTTAATTCATGTTGGGGGAAGGGGGGGCTTTTCTTCTTCAGTTTGAGACAAAAAGGTCTGAAAACTTTCAAAGTTGTTCTTAGCAGCTCCATATACAACATATGGTCCTTCCTGAGCTTTTGACCATTCCCAATGTGGGACTCTGCCAAATGAAAGTTAAACAAAAGTTACCCTTGCAAAAATATTTAGGAAGCCCTGTTTTAGAAGTGAGTGCACATGTTGGCTGTGACTCAGAGCACACCCACACACTGGGTAGACAGATTAGCATCTAAACCACTAGGCAAGTTCCAATTCTTGCTCAGAAGGTCAAAAAAGCCTGGGAAATGGCCATTGCTCCCTTTCTCCTCAGCACAATTATTTTTTTCCAGATTACAAAGTCATTTTGGATGGCACAGCAGCAGTGAAGTCAACTGATTTATTGTCATAACAATTGTGTTCCAAGTTGGGAATCAATTTTGTCATTTCTGGACAAAAGAATAAAGAGGGGATAAAAAACAAAACAAAAAAAACCCCAACACACCAAACCCCAAACCTTTTCCTTTGGATTTGTTTGTTGTAACATTTGTTTCTGTTCCACAGAAACCACTGGGATCTGTAAAACGTTTACTAGGGAGGCACGTATTAGTTGGAAGAGACATGAAAGCCAAAAACCTCCTTGATATTACGCTTGTTTTGTCCAGAACCAGAGAAGGTCAAATCTGATGTCGCCGTTTTTTTTTTTTTTTTTTTATTTGGTGTCATACGATCAGAACGCAACAGCTCAAAAGACCAAGACTGCCATATGCATTTCACATGGCTTCCACATACTGTAGCTGGCCTGTTTCCAAGCCACTTGTGAATAAAGTCCCTGCAGCTCCTCTGGTGTTGCCAGGAAGGTAACGGATGCCCACCCCCTCTGGCCTCCTTCCCACGCTGAGAAGACACAGGGATGGATTTTGGGGTAGAGCTAATAGCACTTTATTAGGCCAGAATTTAAGGTGTCCTGAAGTTTGAGGTAACTCCTATCCAGAAAAAAAAAAAATGTTATCAACCAAACATTTCCATACTGATGCATGTTTTAGGGGTTGTTACTAAAAAGGGTTTAATATAGCAGTTGGAAGTTTGTGCGTTGTCCCAAAACCCTAGGTTTAGTCTTTTCTAGAAACCGCAGACATTCATGCAACCTAAAACATGAATATTTGTGGAATCAAAACAAAAGAAGTAAAGCTCCAAGCTTCTAGAGGTGACAAAAGTACGTAAACAAGAGAGAGGCAGAAGTAAGGTCAGAATCAAAAACAATTTCAAGATTTCCAGCCATGGTATCAAATCAAAATCTGATTGCAAAAGGGAATTGGCTAGTTTAGTTAGGCAATATGCAACGTCAGGTATTGTAAGTTAGCTCCAGGGTTTTTGTCTGTGTTTCATTCAGTACTTTTACTGTTGTGGTCGAGATAATGAGGAGGCAGATAATACACAGTGGGCATGGGGAGTGACAGCAGAGTCTGAGTAGAAGAAACACTTTTTCATTTTTATTTCTGATGATAATGGCAGAAAAGGGTCAAAAAATCACAATGATATGAATTTCAGTAATATAGAAACAGCCCAGAGCTATATTCACTGCTGCAGACCTGTCATGGAGGAAATACAAGAGATCTACAAGATGCATGTCTATTATTAATATTGCAGCTGTACAGGCAAAGCAGAGCTTAGTTAAATCTTTATTAATAGCTAATCCCTTGAAAAAACATGGGTGGAAATAGTAGCTCACCTTGCTGGCTTGCAGTTTGGATTTCTCTTCCCCCGGTGTGGTTTTCGCTGAGCTGCCTGTTGATCTCTGTGCTTCAGAGACAAATGGCCTTACGATCCCCCCCCAGAGAATCCTCTGCCAACGTTAAAACCAGCAGGAACGAGAGAGAGAAAAAATAAGTGGCAAGGATGAGATGGCTTTTCTACCTTCGTTCCTCCTGCCGGTGCCGTGTCAGAGGTAGTCCAAGAACTTGGACTGCAGCTCCCACTTCATTCGCATCTGTAAGACAAACAAACTTCTGCAGAAGTGTCTAGAAGCAGTGCTCGGTAAAACCTGCTTTTCTTCTGCATTTGCAGTGCCATTTCAACAAGCTAGCTCTTGTTCCCTCTTCCAGAGTAACCACCGTGTATTCAGCAGTGAGGGTGCTCTTGCCAGAACGTTTCTCTTATCAGGATCATGCTTTTGCAAGATGAAATGTCAAAGAATCTGTATGATTAATCTTTTGAACTTCTCCTGTTAATAAATACAGAATTCTATCTGGCTTCAGAAATGTTTTCCATAACTTTTTTCCTTCCACACTGGGTGGAACTTTTGAGGTTTATCAGAAGTATTTGGGAGACTATTCCAATTTGGATTTCGCTTTTTTTATTAAGAAAAAAAAAAATCCAACACCTTTCATTAAGAGTATTTTTCATTTTCATGCAACTTTATTTTATTTATTAAATAAATGAGGGCAGGTCCTTTCCTCTCATCATAGTCCTGCAGGAAGGAGCTACCCTACCTTCCTACAAGCAGTAGTTCACGCTCAGAGAAAGCAATACTGGGCAACTTTGTTACGCTTCGTTAAAGAGAAATTACTCAGGGGGGGATAAAAAAAAGCGCGTTTCTGTAGGAGGTGCTGTGCTATCCATGGGATTGCCCTCGGGAGCAGCGAGGGACCATTACGGCTCCAGAGCTGTGGCGTTCTCCACACGTGCGGTGTGACATCTGCCATGGTCGTGACACAGGACAGGCTGGCAGCGCCTGCGTCCCTGTTATTTTTGTAACCACCTGAGATGACAGGAAGCTCTCGGCCATTAAGTCTGTTTTAATAGCTAGTAGTCATGGCTTCTATGACTGAAAAGCCTATGGAAAATGTGGTTCTGCTTTGCCATTTTGGATTTCGCCTGTGGCATTTGTTTATGTGTTGTGGGAGGGCTCAGGCAAGTTGTCTTCCTTCCTTCCACACCTCAGTATCATAAGTGCTGGTTTTACCCCTGCTTCCTTGTTATTTTTTTTTTTTCTTCCTTCGCAATACCAGCTGCCTGTCGCTGTCGATCAGAGAGGGTCCCTCTCTTGGCCATGGGAGGGGAAGGGCTGGGATGGGGGCTGGTGGCCAACTGTCTAGACATCTCCCCTTCCCCCAGGGAGGCCAGAAGGATGGGATGCTGTATTGAGTTTGCATGGCAAGGTTTTGGTAGCAGTGGGGTTACAAGGGTGGCTTCTGTGAGAAGCTGCTAGAAGCTTCCCCTATATCTGACAGAACCAATGCCAGCCGGCTCCAAGATGGACCTGCTGCTGGCAACAGCGATAGTGGTAGTGCCTCTGGGAGAACAGATTTAAGAAGGGGAAAAAGGTGGTGTGGAACAGCAACTGCAGCCGGAGAGAGGAGTGAGAACATGTGAGAGAAACAGCCCTGCAGCCCCCCAGGTCAGTGCAGAAGGAGGGGAGGAGATGTTCCAGGCGCCGGAGCAGAGATTCCCCTGCAGCCCGTGGTGATGAAGACCATGGTGAGGCAGGCTGTCCCCCTGCAGCCCAGGGAGGTCCACGGGGGAGCAGGTGGATGCCCAAAGGAGGCTGTGGCTCCATGGAGAACCCACATTGGAGCGGGCTCCTTTCAGGACCTGTGGCCCCGTGGAGAGAGGAACCCACGCTGGAGCAGGTTTGCTGGCAGGACTTGTGACCCCGCAGGGGACCCACGCTGGAGCAGTCTGTGCCTGAAGGACTGCAGCCCGGGGGAGGGACCCACGCTGGAGCAGTTCATGAAGGACTGCAGCCCATGGGAAGGACCCACGCTGGAGAAATTTGTGGAGGACTGTCTCCCGTGGGAGGGACCCTGCGCTGGTACAGGGGCCGAGTGAGGAGGAGTCCTCCTCCCCCTGAGGAGGAAGGAGCGGCAGAGACAAGGTGTGATGAACTGACCCCAACCCCCATTCCCCGTCCCCCTGCACTGCTGGGGGGGAGGAGGTGGAGAAAATCAGCAGTAAAGTTAAGCCTGAGAAGGGGGAGGAAGGTGTTTTAAGATTTAGCTTTTATTTCTCATTACCCTACTCTGATTTGATTGGTAATAAATTAAACTAATTTCCCCGAGTTGAGTCTGTTTTGCCTGTGACGGTAATTGGGGAGTGATCTCTCCCCATCCTTACCTCAACCCCCAAGCCTTTAATTATATTTTCTCTCCCCTGTCCAGCTGAGGAGGGCAGTGATAGAGCAGCTTTGGTGGGCACCTGGTGCCCAGCCAGGGTTAACCCACCACAGATACCTTTTACCTCCAAAGGCCTCCTGGTGGAGAAGCGTGCCTGCCCTTCCCTTCCCTTCCTCCAGGCTCAGCTGGAGGCATCCAGCCCTGCTGCCAGCGCTCGGTCCAAAGCTGTGTGGAAACATAGTCTTCATTACCTGTTGAACCTCAGGTAACACCTTCCATCATTTTAGAAGGAAAAGAGCCAGGCTACAGTCCCGTAGCTTTACTCGGACCACCTTGCTGGTGTGGTTTGCTCTGATTCTCCATTAGAAACCCTGCTGGTATTTATCAGTCAGCTTTTGGTGTGCGTGCTGCTTTGTAGGCAAATATAATGACAAGCCTGTGCTTTTTTTCACTAGGCAATAATCTATCAGGTGACTCATTCCATCAGCTTGATTTTAGATGCTCAGATAATCTAATATTGAAAACCTGGAAGAATGCACCAGAGTAGTTACTGTGATGAGTAAGCAAACAGCATGCACCACATGCTGTCAGTGAAAAGGCAGGGCTGTATTTTAATCTCAGATACACAATTTGGTATTTTCATACCATATATTTTTTAAAGGTGGCCACCATGCATTTTACCAGATTAAATCTTGCTTTAACCAAAGGACGAAAATGGATCTGCAAGGCATCATTTGAATCCAGTACGTTCCTATATCTGCTGAGAACATGTCAGCACCATAACAAAACTCTTGCAAATTCTTCCTGCTGCCCCCATGGCCATAGTCCTTTCCTAAACTGGGGTGCCGGTGTTTACAAACATAAGTGTTGATTCCTAACAGAGTGATAAGGAAGAGAGGGAAAGCTAAAAACTGACAGCAGAGTGCATCTACTTGGCAAGTTCTGTGAGCCTGAAGGAAAGACAGCTATCAAATTAGACTTGATATACTATCTTCTTCCCTCTAGAAGGATGCCTGCATTGTTTCCCACTGTTACGTTCTATGCAGAGAAGTATCTGCTGTGTTTTGTGTCAGATAAAACGAGTTAAACAGAAATCTGATTCATGAAACTGGAATCTTGAGAGGATAAGCTTCCTGGAAAAAGGGACTCTTCTCTGGTCTGATGAGCACTGATGATTCTGCTGGGAAGGATACTTAATAAATAACATACTATGGGCTATAGAAATATATAGGTGTAGTGGATATTACCATGGCCCCCCCGGGCACAGTGGCAGCGCAGCCTGCACATGTTAAGTGAAACAGGGCACTTCCTCTCCTGGCAGTTCACGTGACAGTGTACAGGGAAAATTTGACTTTATAAGACATGGGAAATTCCTTCCTTGCTTTTTGTGCCACTGGAAGATGCGTCTGCTGTGTCCAAGAGGGGTGTAGTGATTTTCCTGAGTCTGAGCCACAAGACATCTGCTGGAGAACTAAAGGGAGGAGAATTTCTGTGAGTAATTGGTGGTGACAGATGATAACAGCTTCTCCAGGGCTGTGGGCTATCCACCGTGGGAGGGGACCCGGCTAGGCGGGCAGCTGGGTCCCAGCCCAGCTCAGCAATACCACCTTCAAAACAGCCTGCGCTGCCTTCTTTCCTCATATCTCAGGGCTTTCACCCCCTTGCTGCTGCAGACCTGCTGCCAGCCATGTGCTCTACCCATCCCGTGGTGGAGAAACCCCTCGTATAACGCTCCACACGCCGGCTGACCAGCTTGTGGCTTGGGCTTTCCTTCTGAGTCTCTGCAAAGACAGGATCGGGGTGCTGGCTCCATTCTGGCTTTAGAAAAGCTCTGATAACTTGTGGTACCTCTGGACACAGTCCCCGTGAATTTCTTTGTCATCTTTAACAAAACACTTGTAGGCTATGTGTCATGGGTGGAAATATGACAAAATAAGGAATCACGGGTCTTTTCTGTAATCCACTGTCAGCCAGCGAGTGTAAAATGCACCAAGTTGCATAGGGTTTTTTTGAAATTATAAGCTTAACAAAAAAAAGCTCATTTTAAAAACAAATGAAGGGGAGCTGGCTGTACAGTGGTTACAAATTGGAAATGGACTAGCAGCTTTTAAGAGAAAATCCACCATGTCTGCAAAATATGTGGAAAAAAATAGGAAAGAACAGGTAAAGCAAACAGGAAGGACAGGTGAAAGACGCTACTTTCATTTTCTGGTAGTGTGCCAATTTGCAATTGCTAGATATTAGCAAGGTGAAAGGTGTGAATTACAATGACAAAAGAGTCATTAAGCCAAATTCCAACAAATATCTTCAAACTTCGCCTTGTTTCTGATGTAATATAATCTCATTTTAGATCTATGTTTATGTTTAAAGGAGTGAATTAACCCACTTGGTAATTGCAGACTAGTTTATCCTGCTTTTGCTTACTGTGGGGGAATAGTGTCACGGGGCAGTTGCTCCAGAGCGCTCCGTACACCCTACTTGTTTATGTCACCTTGCACAGGCAGTCACGCTCTCCCTTGGCTCCTTTGTGCCCCTAAAATGTATCACACAGGCAGCAAACCTGCATAAGAACCACTTACGGTGGAGATTTTTGTTTCGAAGAGAAAATGGTGGGGTGGGACAAAAGGCTACTCCAAAGAAGACTTGTTTCCTCTATCAATGATTTTAAGAACTGGTGTTTCAATTTTTTTTTCTTCTAAAATGGCTTTTGGCTTACCACCGTGTTTCTCTCAGGCTTGCGGTTCAACCTGTGCTTTTTTTTAATCCCTCCTTTCAACCATTCTTAAATGTGATCTTTACTCTTCCTCTGCCTCAGGCTGTATGACCACCTAGTGCAACCATTCCTAGTGGGATCCCAGTATTGCCATACCCTGTCTGTCTGGTTCACAGAAAAGCCTAGCTGCATTTGGAGGTTTAAGGCCACTTCTGTGGAAGACAATATTAGTGTTTTACTAATAACCTGTGAACGGTTTCTTCAAAGCATTACTGATTCTTCTACTCACATACACAATACGTTATAGTAAAGGATGAAACAGATCCACTTCCCCATCTCTAAATATTTCCTAAAAAATACACATCCGTTCCTTTTGACCTAGATCTCCATCACTGGCTGGGAGCAACCTGCTGTGTGATGGGGAGGGTTTTTCTTCTCTGTCAGGGCCTCTCTTTGTGTACTTGAAATTTCTCAGTAATACTCACAGATCATTTAGTGTCCTTAGATTTCTAGATCCAAGATGTAGCAACAGTTTGGGATCATCCTTTTTTCTTTCTTTTTTTTTTTTTTTTTTTTTTTTTTTTTTTATTGTGGGAAGACAACATCCTTTTAGACCATTCCCAGCTGAAGGCAATTTCTCAATATTTGGCTTCCCTATTGTTTCTTCAGAGCCTTATCCTTGTCTCTATTTTACTGTTTCTTGTTGTTTCTTTAAAGCTTTTGGTTTAACCCTATGCATTCAGCCAGGAGACCATCATGCAGACAGCCTGAACTCCCCAACACTGGTAACAAGCTGTTCTGTAAGTGGTAGGACTGTAATAAGAAACTGGTGCAGATTCTCCCACATTTAGAAAGATGTATATTTGTTTTTCTACCCTTAATGGTGTATGAATAGTGTTTCTTTTCCAACTTTACTCACCAGCCTTCTTTCCTGAGATTGTAAGAATTGCAGAACTTTCTGACAGATTTGATCAAAACTAGATTCAAAATCTTTTGGGGGTGTGGGAAGAGAGGGGGAGGACAGGGAAGCAAAGCAGCACACTGAAAGCATGATAATGTAATCCTTATTTCCTTAGGACACCAGACCAAAGTGTATCAGAGAGAACTTTCTCCTCCTCCACAGTATTCAAAAATAAAATTTTAGTGAATCCAAATAAAATGTCAAAAATTGAGTTTGCTGAAGGGAAAAATTTCAATGAAACCAAAGCAAAAGTGATTTGGAACTGACTTTTGGATAACTTGAGGACATTGCAGCCTTCTGTTCTTAAGTAAAATAAAAATTAAAGAAGAACCCTCTCCAAAACCCCGCAACCCTCTATGAGGAAAAAAAAAACTTACTATTTTTTTCATTTTTCCCTCTTCTAATCCCTACTAAGTACATAAAGTAATCGGATTCATGCATCAAGTATGTCAGCTCAGAAGATAAGCATTTTCAATTATTGTAACAAAGCACTAATTGCTCCTACAAGTTCCAAACATCTGAAAAAAGGCAGGTCTAGCAGATTTTTTTTTTTCTTTTCACATCATCTCAAACCTCTTGACTAATTTCTTATCCACTGGCTAAGATACAAAGAAAGCACTTAGATGAAAAGCAGGGAAATACAAAATCTTTAGCTTATATAAGTAAAGGGTTCAATTCTTTTTTTTTTCCGATTATAATGACAAAGGCTGTAGCTGTTCCTGTTCATCCATGTTTCCGATGCAAAACCATTCTGGGTGTTGCTCTTTCTAACCAGCAATGCGATTCTGCTGTTAGGAACGGAAAGCTCCGCAGCTTTCCCAAGTAGCGGATGCTGCTGGGGTTTGGGTTTTTTTTTTTCTTTTTTCTTTCTTTCCACTTTTGGACTTCAGTAGAAACTGACTAAAATGAGAATTTCCATGTTTATTGGGAATCCAAAAACTCTGAAAAAGGACAAATATTTCACTCCAGAGGAAAACAAATGTTTCAAAATGTTTCACAGTGGCAGAAAAAACCCATGTTTTGGAAACAGTCAAAATGTTTTGTTTATGAATGAAATTGAGCTTGAAAGTCCACTTTCCATGGCTTCCATGTGGCTTTTAAGATCCAGTGAGAGGAGGGACCAGTTGTGAGATAAAAGTCTGGAAACCACTGGTTGAGTCAACTGGGATTTGAGGTTTGCAAGCTCCGTACTGCAGAGTCGAAAGCTAAGTTGCAGTGAAGCTAAAACCCCAGGGTTACCAGACCCTTGTTTCTGTGGCAGGAACCTGAGGGGGTTTTTTATTCCATGTGGCAAGGTCATGCAGGAATCCCACTGGAAAACCCACAAGTATTACAAGCGCTACAAGCTGTGGGAGCACCATAGCCTATCATGTGTCCTCTCAAGATACTTTGTTCTCTTGGCAGTTTTGGGTAATTTAGTTTTTTAACAGTTACACTTTGGAGAAACATTTGAGTTCTCAGAAATGGAATTCTCCAGTAAAAACATTTCCTTGGAAAATCCCCGATCACCCTGACTTCTGCTGCCTCTCTCAGACATGTTCGTTCTTTCAAGGTTGGGACTGAGGAGTTTTAGAAACAAATAGGGTGTAAATGTGGTGGACTTGGAGGAGGTGGAGGGTTTATTACTTAGACAGCTGGAGGTTGCACTATAATGGGTGCTGTCCTATAGGGTGCTATGACTACATCTTGTGTATTATACAGGTTTAGCCACATTTTTGTGAGCTATTATTAATGCTGACTTGCAGCATACGCCTTTGGAAGCTGTACAGTCAATGCATACCTGCTTACAGTGGGAAACTAAAAAGCCTCAAATTTCCTCTTGGCTGGCTCCTTCCTCCTACGCCCAACTCGGTCTGTGCCATTTGAAAACAGAAGTTGACATCAAGTCATTTTCTATTGTTGGAAAAACACTCATAAGAAAACCCACATCCCCTGTTGTAAATGCATTGGAAGGTCGTGGAACAGGTAAATTTGGAGACTGCTTCTTTTTAGATTGTTTACAAATGTGTCATCTCCATTTTTTGCCCTCATCTAACATGATTTTAGCAGCGGTAGCAGGAACGGGCACCATAGCCACTTTCTAAGCAAATTAACCAGGCCTCCTCCCACTCAGGTGGAAGTCTGGTTAGATTTTCCAGCTTGGATTTATACCCTATGGACATGAGTTCAGAGGCACTTTATCCGCTCTCACGGCTTTAGTTGCCTTGTTGCTGAAGCAGAAGTACTGCGGTAGTTATCAGTGTTACTTCTGCATGGCTGCACAAAGATGGATTAGCTACTGTATGAAAAAACTGAGCTATTTAACTCAGCTGAGATCATCAGACTAGTTATTAAATGCAAGAATGGAACTTAAAGTCAGAAGCAGAGAACAGGATAACAGAGACTGGCAGGTTAATAAAGAAAATGCCTGATGGATTTAGACTTTTCTTGTTTTAGTATCAGGAGGAGCCATGTGGAGTTTGAACTATCCATAGAACAGGCAGGTATGGAACTGCAGTTCTCTTCTGCACAGAAACCCAGATGGCTCAGGCGCTCTGCTGGGATTTATCAGTACAGCTCCAGTTATTTCAGTGATGCTTTGACACTTCACAATAATTAAGGTATTTTTGTCTAAGGTATGTTTCATCTCACAGTCTTAATTTTGCAGATAGGAAAGATTATTTTTAAGGAAGTGCTCATAGGCCAAAGTCTAATTTCTGCTTTACTGGTATAACCAAGAAGAAACAAATCAGACTTTCTATTTTAGATGCTTGTGTTCTAACAGCTACTTTGTATCTATTTTGGTACTAAAGTTATGCTAATTTCCAGCTTCATTAATTAATTGGTGCCATGAGTGTTGCATCTGTAAAAGATGAATTTTCTAATGATCCCTTTGGAAATGGTTCTTCTTAAACCAGCAGGTATTTAAAGCCACCTTCCTGTCTGAGATGGATTCGCTTTGGGAACAATCCCTGCGTAATTAAAAATTATTTTTGGAATTTTTTTTATTCATAATTTTCTAATATGGCTGAAACTCATTAGGATGCGAGACTTCATTTATTAGGATATCCTTGAGCAGGAGCAATAGCAGTAAGATTCACTTCATTAAAGGCAAATGTAATCCTTACAGTAATCGACCTACTGTTCACAGCAAAGAACTTCATTAGCCAATGTTAATTTGAGGCAGAAACCTGCAAAAGTAAAAAAGAAAACCAAACCTCAAAGTGAAGGTTACTAACTTTCTTTTGTCCTTCCTTCCCTAGTGGCTTTGCTGTTCTGAGGTTGTCTTTCCACGTATCACACAAGATGAAGCCATGTAAATTAGCATGGGCTTCAATAAAGCTTTCATGGATTATGTTAGCTGTACATCTAATCCCAGCTGTGGTTTTACCTTTGGGAAGATTGGCGATATTGCGGTCGTCACTGAACCGCTGTTGGATTCATGGTGTAAATAAATATATCTCTTTTTAAAAGAAAAAGTAGCTGTTGTCTTGAGGCTACCCCACTATTTCACGTCAGTTCATCCTGAGGATCAACTCATATAGACGAGGTAAAAGGTGAGGTGTGTTCTGCACCCTCCCTTCCCTGCTTTCCTGGAGAAATGCTGGAGGCTTCAGTGCTGTAATTCCCTGGAGTGCAATTCATATATCCTGTCCCACTTGCTGCCTCCAGCACCGGGGCCCGAGCTGGCGCAGGGCAGGAGGAGGAAACTACAGGCTTCCTTGCTGCCGAACCCTGCCAGGCTCATACCTTTAGGAATGTCCTTTCGTTTCCAGAAGGATAGGATCTGGTACAGGACTAAGTCTCAGTTGCCTGCTGCTTGCACCATCGCTTTGCGTTTTCCAGTTGTCTTAGGGCTGAAGCCATGGGGTTGTACTCTGTGCTCTCTGCAGCACCTAAATCATCCTTGTCCTCCGAACCCGCTCCTCAAATTCACGTATTGTTTATTGATTAGCACTGAGGGTAAATCTTAAGGAGAGCCACCCAAGTCTGAAGAGAACGTGCCCCTAATACACAGGGTTGGGCAAGTCCATGCCAAGCCATAGCTTCCAGTCTTCCATCAGGAGTTTCCACAAGTCTGCATGTGAAGTAGCAGCCCAGCATTCAGCGATGCTTTACCTTACTGAGTGTGAGTGTTTCCAGTGGGCAAGCTAGAGATTAGCCAGGGAGCTTAGCATTTCTTCAGGGACCATCCGTTCCCAGGACAGTATTTCAGATACTTATAGATACCAATGGCCTCCAGAAAGGTGTTTTTGTTTATTTTTTTTTAACGTGATGTAGAAACCCAGCTGAGTGAATGCACACAGTGTATATTCCTTTACCAATGCTTTTATACTGTTACAAATATCAGCAGATTACTGAAAGTTCTGCATGGAAAATAAAATCATAAATGAAATCCTGCCCTGATTAATTTTGGAGCTCCAGCTTCCACAGCAGCAGGTTTGGGATTTGTTATTGCAAGGTGCTGGGCACTCTGTGCGTTGCTGTGATTGAAAGCTGAAGACATTTAGAACCATAAAGAACCGGAAAAAGGTAAAGCCCTTGAAACAAAGTTGTGCTTACTCTCATCAGGCCATATATTGCAGTGAGGAGATACCAGACCCTGTCCTTTGATCCCCAAAACAAAAGCAGACAACATTACAGCCTTATGGAGAACCCCAGTGCACAAAGCTCTTGTGGATTTCCCTTTCAGCTGAGCACAAAACCACTGAGGTTCAGAAAAACAAAGTAAAGCACAGCATGTTGTGATGGCATCTTCCTTCAAGTATACAGTCCCTAAAAGGCGATGACATTTACACCCCTGTTCCTTTCTGAACTTCAACAGCCTCTGCTATTGCAGCTCCCTGTGACTCACATGATTTATTTATCCCGAGAGGCATTGTACATTTGATACTTAGTTCACTTCTATTTTGGATAGTGTTACTATTAGCCTTTCAGTTTTATAAACAGCTGTATGCCGATGATGAGATATCCAGGCTTATTGTCGTTCTACATGTGTGTAGGGCAGTCTACCGCCCAGTCACCAGCCACAAGCCCAGTGGGGAGACAGGGATCATCACGGAGGCACGGCCATCACAGCGGCACTTAACATCGGATTTCAGCACGGCTGCTGCCAACAAGGGTCCCAGTCGGTTACCGGTTGTTAGGGATGACTGGGAGCAGAGGAAGGTTGCTCGGTTTTATCTTCAGAGACCATCGCTGCTCAGACGCTGGCACCCCATCACAGTACTAGGTTATTTGCAGCACGACTTTCTAGACGATGCCATGGATAAAAACCTCACGGCTCCGGGAAGCCACGGCTCGCTCCGTCCACGCAGGTCACTCAGGGCTCATCTACAGCAGCAGCTGCAGTAACGATGGTGCAGCCGGGCCAACCGGCACTTTACCAGCACGTCTTCTAGGTCCGCAAGCAGAGCGCGAGCAGGCAGAGCTCAAGTCGCTACTACCACGGGCAGTGCACAGGACGCCCAGGGAAAGCAAGGGTAGACCCAGACCCAGAATTTCTTTCTATGGAAACAGCTGCATTTCAAACGTTACCATAAAACAACACTTGTAACGGTGTGAGCTGACCGAAACTGAAGTTAGTTATACTTTGCTTTCCCTCTCCTTTTCCAGTGTCAGAACTGGAATAATACCCTTTCTGCCTGTAATTATGTTTCCCGTGTTATTTTTTCCACATTGTAATGCGCTTTCATTCATTAGTTTTCTTAAAGAATGGAACATTTACTTCCTTCCTGCATTTGGCATTAGTTAATGAAGTGCAAGCAAATATTAACTCAATTCTCAAAAATGCATATCTGTTCTTTCCTTTTTCTAATTAAGGATCAACACAGCCAAATGCATGTGGGGAAAATCTTATTCCTATGCTGGAAACAAATGCAAGATTCAGCACCAAATAAATGTTAATTTCAAAGCTGCTCATGGCTAAAAATAAGAGAAATGACTGTTATCTCAGCATCAACAACTGGAAGAGCTTAAAATTGGGTCTAAAATCCAGAAGTCAGCAGGGTAGCAACCTTCAAACTGCTCATGTCTTGGCAGTTAATCTCATCCCATATAAACAGACTTTGTGTGCCTTGATATTTGGGCATGGATGAAAACAAGTGCGTAGGAGAAGGATTAAGAAGAAATGGGAGGGAACCTTCAGGCTCAGGGGATCTTGAATGACTTCTGTTGAAAGAAAACAGAAGTATCTTTGATATGGGGCTACATAAAGCACCCAGGCACTATCCCAGTTGCTCGTGTTTCTTTATTTCAATGGTTAAGTAAGGATCAAAATTAAAGCTTCATTGAAGTCACGGACAAAACTCAACAGGAATGTTTGAAGCTGACTTTGTGAGATTTACAATTGAAAGATGATTTCATCAAAGATGATAGAGGTAAATAAATGTTTAAAACCCATATTAAATTAATGCAATACACCTTGTTTTGAATAAATAGGAGGTTGAAAATTTGTGCTTGTATTGACCATGTTCCTATTCACTTTAACTGTCTTAGGGAAAGATGAAAATATTACTAGAAAATAACAGTAAGTGTCATAAATACTTGGTCAAGCCTGTTATTGATACGTTTTTCTGATCCAGATGTGTTTCCTTAAATGTCACAACAAAATATTAATTTTATCTAGCTGTGATGATTTTAATGCTCAATGGTAAAGGACGACTCCTCCTTTATCCAGTGTCAGGGAGGGAAAATGCTGTGAAAGAATGGGTGGGGTGTACTCTCCCTCGTTTGCTTTAGCTAGATCTATGTAGCCCCTTTGCCCTTCTAGCACTGTCAGGAAGAAGCTTTCTGTTGCCTTCAGGGGAGAGATGGATCCAACCCCAAGCCCTCAGTCCAGCAAGCCCTTATGCATATTGACAGCTGTATTACTGATCAAGGAGACAAAAGGTTATCACAGTAGGAAATTCCAAGGGGAAGCTCAGGGACTGAGTCGGCAGCTGGGAGAAAGCTAGGAATCTAGCTCTTGGCTGGAAGAATTACAGCCATGGACACTGTCCTGGATATAGGCATGTAAGTCAGGTCAAGTCTTTGCCAGAAGTAAGGCATAAGCAGTTATAACTTGCAGGTCTTAGAATTTCTGCTCTCAGCTTATACAAGAGACTGATGTTCGGTGCTTTTTTCTCCAATATGCCTTATTTGGAGCTAGGATTTGAATCTCCTCAGAGTTGCAGGGGAGGTAAATCCTTGGTCCTAGCAGCAAGGCAGATGGAGCAATAGCTAGTCTCGCAATCTCAGTGCATGTGGCAGAAGCTGAACTGTGCGGCATTGCCCAAACACAAGTGATCTATACGTGACTCCTGAGCTGCTCTTCTTCCTTAGACTCTGCAGGTGTATAAACAGTAGGGAGATAGAGACAGGGCTACTGTGTGCATAACCCGCAATTATGCCTGTATGTGTCTGAATATACTGCTATCGTTGGACTCCTGAGAGTGGAGAGGGTTGCCATCACATGAGGTGACCCAGAATTGGTATCTGGGCTGCAGCACTGAATAATTTAGACCAGCTTACCACAGTGGCTTGAAAACTAAAATGAAGACTTTACAGCTTTCTGGAGAATTCCACCAAACTGCACCTGCACAAAGGTATTGCCTGTAACAGAAGCTATTGTAGCATTGCTCATGTCCAAAGGGAGGTGAAATCCTCTTTTTGATAAGCTTGTGTGTGCAGTTACGGGTGTATCTGTAATTATAGGCAATGAGAAAAAGCACGGCTTGCTCAATAACATACCTCCTCCCATCATGCCAGACACAGACAGGAGCATGCCACATGATGGAGTAGTCACACTCTTATTCCTCTTCTTTCTCTCTGTGCTATTAGCTCCCCTGTCTGCTATTAACTCCTCTCTGTTCAGTCTCGATTTTGAGCTCTGCTTGCTACTGAGCAGCTGACTACTTCCAGCAGTTCAGTACACAACATGTATCACACCTATTCTTCCATTTGCCCTCATCTTAATTTACATTACTTCCTCTCTGCAGGCCATCTAATTTGATCTACATTGTAAAGCTCAAACACACTTATAAAAATGCATTAGCGTAACAAAGATAAGCAGCAAAAGCGATGCAGAGCGTTTGGGAGCATCCTTGGGAAATGGTAAGCTGCTTTCTGTGGAAAAAGGCAAAACTCTTCAAGAAAAGCTCAAAAGAAAGAACTGTGCAGTGGAACGGTTGCAATACACATTAGAAAGGAGTTTGGGGAGAGAGGAAAAACAGAGCTATGGAATGAGATCCTTAGATATGGGATTTGTATTTTGTGTTTAACTGTTTTCGCTATTACTGCACATGATTTCAGTGTCAACACACCAGAAGCCGCAGGAGCATAAGCAACAACAAACTCTCAGCTCAGTTTACCAGGGCTAATACAGCTGGGAGTTCCACTGTTTTCTTTACAGCTAATGTCACATAGTTTAAAAAAAAAAGAAACAACAAACCCAAAAAACCACCCAAATCAAAACCCTTTCATTTCCAGAAGTTGTAAATTATTATTACCATGCTGTAACCTAGTGTAAACAGGTTCCTGGCCCATGACTAAGGCCGGTAGGCCGTCCTGCAGCGTGGATGTCTTCCAAAGGCGTCGGATGCGGGAGAGGCTGTGCTGGGCTTCGAGTCCCGGGCATCCAGTTTCCAGCTTTTTGTTTGATTCAGAGCTTCAAGATTGGGGCATTTCTACAGGAAATGAAAGCTCGCGGGCTGCAAATTTGCAGCTTTACGGAAACTACTTTGTTCCGAAAAGAGGAAGCTGAAGGACTACCGGGGACCCCCAGGTCCGTTTCCCTGTAAAGGGCACACCTCCAGCAAAGGAAGGAATGCGTTTCTCAGGAGGTACAAGCCTTTGTAAGTACCACCCAGCGTGAACGGAGCAGCACGGGCGGGATCGGCTCTTTCTGTAGAAATGGTCTTTTTTGGGGGGGGGGCTCTTTCGCCCCCCCCCCCCCGGCTCCCTCCCTCCTCCCCCGCCGAGACGGCGGCTCGGGGGTACACGAGCGGCGCTGCGGCCGCCAGAGGGCGCCAAAGGACCGGCGGGAGCGCGCCCGAGCGCCTCGCCCCCCCTCCCCGAACCGAAAGGGGGAAAAATAGCCTTAAAAATTGGGAATTGCGAAACAGAAAAAGAAGCGGCCTTTTCTGTCAAAGCCGGGGAACGAGTGAGTTAGGTTTTTTTGAGGTTAAAAGCGAATTTTATTTCTATTTTATGCTCTCATTCCGTTTTAGAGAAAAAGAGGGGGAAAAAAAAAGGGGGGGGGGGAACAAAAACTGCAGCAGCATTTCCATAACCTTACAGACTCCCAGAAGTGCCAGGGCTCTGAAAGGTTTTTTTCTCTCCAGCTTGCTTTGAGAATGACCATCTTGTTCATAACTTTCTTATGTGTTTTTTGTAACTTCAGGCCATTTTTACAGGTTTGGCTCTTGTGGTCAGACTGATACCAGCTTTCTGATTCGTGAAGTTTTGTTTTTTTTTTTTTCTTCTGTGGATATTCAGAGTATTTGGTGTCACAGATGTACATACTTTTAAAGGCAGTTTTAATGTGACGGGTTTATGCGAATTACTCTTCCGGCAGGTTTGTCACCAGAGTTGCTCCTGACTCATCCATGAGTTACCTGCCACAAAACACTCCTCTCTCACAACTGGTACATTCACACACAAAGTTACTCAGAAATATCTATGTACTGTTGTTCACACCCTCTCTTCAGTTCAAGTGTTGACTTTACTCAACAGATATTTCCTTTTGCATCCAAAATGAGTTTGTACTGTTCTTTATTACTACTAGTGCCAGCAAGGGAGCAGGGCTGAGCTGGGGCTTGATCCTGTTCTTGTTAATCATCAAGCACTGTAAATTACTTGTAAATACAGGGTTAAAATCCTCATAATGCAGGCAGAAATGGAAGCGATATCTTTTCTGTTTAGAAAGACGCTAGAGACCTTGCTGGTATATGCTATAGCCATGAGATTCCATGACCAAGCAGAGCACACTTTGACCTCTATCAGTTTATCTAATAAAATCTTACTTCTCTCTGCAAATGCTGCCTTCTTGAATTTTACCCAATAGAAACCTGTAATCTTTGCAGCTACGTCATACAGTGTATCCATTTGACTGGATGTCACTGGTAAGTAATGGCTATGAATGCCTCTGTCTCCTCCGCACCTCTGTGCCTCAAGTATCCAGATCATTAGTTTTTAGCATAGACACTGACTATAGCACTAGTTGTCAATTAAAATAAAAGTCCGCCATTACATCATGCGAAAGGTATTTTTGGCCTCCAAGGAAGCAGTGTATTGACTCATCAGTATGGTCCACTGGCCAATTATAGCTTTATTTCTTACCCTTTAGTTAAAGTACTGAAAAGGCAAGTAGCCAACAGAAAGACAGGGAAAATATGGACTGACACAAACCTAGAAATACAAGGTTGGCAGAAATCCACAGTATTTTTGGCTGTAAATGACTAGTGGCTTTCCTGCCTCAAACTCCTTCAACAACTTCCAGGACACCCTGAGATTTGTTTTGTTTTAGTTTTTTTCTTAAATCTTCATGCGCTTTTGGTGCCATCACAGGAAATGTTATACTGCAGTTTCACGCATGCTTCCTGATTTTATTTTTTTTTAAATTGCCACACATTTCTGGTAATTTTCACTCCTTACAGTATTTTCTATCTGTTTTCCAGAGTACTGAGAACATAGGAGGCAGTTTTCTGAAGGGGACGATTTTCTGAAGGGTTTTCACCTCATCAGATTAATTGCTAGGCTTTTTCTTTAGCTATTTACTGAATGTAAGTTGAACTGGGAGACTGCACCTAACCTGCCACCAATGAATTAACATAACAAGAAAATAAAGTGATGCTTGTAGATTGCGACCCAATACAATTCTGCCATTATGCCTAGAAACTGTATCTTGAATTTTAAACATTCTCAGCTCCTATTAAGATTATAGCATTACCTTTATATTGGAGGTATAAAACAAAATCACAACAGCCTCTCTGTGGCAAAGGAGAAGAGGTGATGGGAAAAATGTTTTATGTTTAGGAGCAGGGAACTAGTCCTTTAAAGCATCATTCCTTAGATTAGATTTTCAATATGGATCACTTTAGTAGGCGCTAGAAATTAGGACAAATGACTTTCATATAGTTTTACTTTAATTTCTTTGTATTACTGAGAGGTCTTCAAACTGGGGCAGAGTCACATAAAATATTTCTCTCCTCTGAGATGGCTAATAATAGCAGTTTAAGGGATTTGTTTCTGAACCTTACTCCCAGCCACCAGAAAAAGCATTCTTTAAATATAATCTATTTTCTCATTCCCAGCTAAATGTATGATCATATTAAAAGTGTTTTCCCCTTTTCCACACACTCCAAACAAACATGCTGCAGTTTCAGAATGGAAAGTTTTATTTGGTTGATCATACCATCTTATATTAACTATAGGGTCAATTCCTTTCAGCTAAAAACCCTAGAATTAAGCCTGGAACCCCACTCATCTATAGGCCCAGTTGTCTTTTTCCTTTCAAGCTATTTCTTCTGTAATGGTGTACTTCTGCAAATGATAAAATAAATAAAAAATACAGTTTGTGGGCAGGTGTGGTTTTCCGCCTGCCTTTTGAAGTGGGCTATTAAATCACAAAATCTCAGTCTTCTGTGTAAAAGAAGATTTTTGGAATTACCAGAAACAGCAACACATGCTGTTGGCTTTTTTCAAAAAGTAGATTGTACCGTTACAAAACAGCAAAGCCCGTTTTCCCAGGCCGTCGGCATCATAGAAACTTTTGCTCTGATTCAGCTTGACCAAGTCATTTGAATTCATGCTCAATTTATTTTGTTGCATTAATCCTTTTCAAGTTTTCCTCAGAAGTGACTGACGGCCAATGCTTTTCACTGCTCAGAGCCCTGGTTTCACTTTCTAAGCTCATACTCTCACATTGTCCCCTGAAATCCAGTCTGGAGGAGTAGCTTTAAGGTATTGAAAGAACACATCCCACAGTAAACTTCTTATACAATGGGGTTGACAGTGATTTTTATTTCCTGCATTTCATTTCCCTTCCTGTGAGTTCCAGTGCAGTTTTGTCTGATGAAAAAGATTTAAGATACAGAGTGCTCTTTTCACTGGAAATATAAGCATAAAGGGAAAAGGATGACAGATCCTTAATGCATTTGTCAAAATAGCCCTTCAGCTTACAAGTGCTTAGGAATATGCTTTAACTTTATGCATATGAACAGTCCTCTTCAGCTTCCATGGGACTCTTTATGGGCACGGAACAAAGCACACGAGTATGTGCAGTTTAGAGTCCCTAAGTACATACTGTGCTTTTTTAATATCCATTTCAATACAAAGATATTAGTTTTGTCACCAGGGGGCTTCTTATTCCCTCCCTCTATTAGAATAGAAATAAATAACAAGATTTAAAAGAGACTAAAATGATTATTGATTTCTGGTATATACCAAGGTCTGCCTGGCTGAAAAATTTCATGAAAATCCATCTTCATTTCATATTACATTTTACACCCTTGGCAGAATACTATTTTCAGCAGTAGAGTATTGCATTGAAAGAAATTCTCTTTGGCACACAAAATAGACAAAAAATATTTCTAAGAAGGGATCTACTTTTTATATGAAAATGGCATAAGTTTTGCTTCAATGTTAAAGAAATTACTGCTGTCAATTTCTTCAAATAATTCTTTAAAAAACTTCACCAAGCTCCTCATAATAAGCCCACCGAAAAATTACAGTTATAATATTTTACTTAAGACTTTTTTCCTAGGTCTTAACTATAAAAAGTAAATAAATAGTTCTGAGCATTTACATGCTTTTGATGTGAAAATCTGTGCTACCACCAATAATATTTTCACGTTTGATATTGAGGGTATCAACCACACTTTTCCATCGTTTCATCTTGCAAAGGTAATGGCAGTAGCATTCTATAGTTAATATCCCACAAAACAGTTCACATTCTAAATACTCCTATTCTAGCATGGACTACTAAATTTATTTAATTCTACACTAAGATATGAATAGTGTGAAAGCAGGTTATTTGAAAATGCATGGTTTTAAAAATACTAGGCTTTTCATGAATATATGTCTAAACGTGTAACACACACATCTTCCATTGTGGCAATTGCCTCAGTGTGTGGAAGAGACAACAAGAAATTTAACTGCGAGGGAACCCTGGATAGACCAATGAAACCCCTAAAAGGCATGCACAGCTTACAAATGAAAGGATGCATCACCCTCTCTGCCACAAATCTCCAAAGACTCCCAGACGCACGTGACTTGCAGGAAATGCCGACTTGTTTTTAGGACTTGTCACATAAATAAGCACGGGGAGATCGCAAGCTCTTCATCATTTGCTTCAGGCCTGCTATATCTCTTCCCTTTCTCTGAGCTGCACTGCCAGAATTTCAGAATAGATTGGAGAAAAGATTTTTATGGACGTATGGTCTGTAACCCTAATGCTAGACATCAGCACTGTTGCCAGGGTTGAATTTATTGAACACGCTAACTCAAAGAAACTCAGTGCATGTAACGGTTGTCTTGATATTGACAGGAACAAATTAGCCAGACCTGCACACTCTCATGCAGAATACTGTTATATTTCTGGACTAGTTTTATCCGTGAACCTCCTATTTTTACATATATGTTTTCAAGACGAGGTTACATACAGACCAGCTGATCTGAATAGCAACAAAAGACAAGTTAAATTTGGGTACAGTTAAAATATTCTCTCTTAATTTATTCCTTTGGTGTCATTATAACCAATGTAAATGGTGTTGTATTAACAAGCTACCGGAGAGCTTATAAACAGCTTGTGCTAAACTAGGGATTGAATGGCAGCTTAAACTCTGAGCTCTATTGCTTTGACAGGATGAGCTCGGGCAATGGTGCGCCGCAATCACCCACGCCAAGAGACAAGCCCTGTGCTTTCATCCCATGTTCACCCCGAAGAGGAAGCCAATTTATTTGAACTATAGACATGAGAAAGGCTGGCTGGGCCGGGTTCTTAACAGCTTTTAAATACCAGATGCTTTTTATTTATGTGCTTTATTTATTTTTCATATCAGTAAATTATGCCAATTTTTCCCAGGGAAATAAGGCTGCTCTCAGTTTTATTTATTTTGAGAAATAAATCATTGTTTAAGTTTGTCTCTATGGACTTCTGCAGCAGAGTGGCAATGAAGTTCACTCCTCTTATCTCTTTAGAAGTATGCATATGTGGTGCAAGAGAGAGGAAATGGGAAAAAGGAGAAATAGGTTACCATTTTTTATCATTATTTTGAAGTTTCCTTAAACTTCTTCAAATGTGCAAAGAAATCTCTTGAAGTAGTGAGACATACTTTTGCATATAAGCTCTCAGAAGAACCTTGTATCAATATATGGTGCCCCAAACGCACAAACTTTCTAGCAGGCTATCTGTATTACTTCTTCACTTCATGCAAATTGTGGCTGAAATTAGAAATGACCTTCAGAGACAGCACTGCAAAAGATAGTAAGAACATTTGCAATATAGTCTCTGGGTTTATGTTTCCAAAGGACCTTGTAAAATTCTTCACTTCCTTTCCTGTGCTGTTCTGGTGGCCAGCAAAGCAGAGGTCATTTTGTTTGTTTTACCCCTCTCATGACTTTGTTTTGCCAGACATGTGTCTGTAAGACACATCACAGTTCTTTAAAAACAAATTGTGTCATGTAGTAAAAAAATTATTTTATAAGCATTGTGTCAAAGGCTATTTCTGTTCCCAGCTGTTAAAATTGTAGCACAACTTCATTATTTTCTTTGCCTTTAGAAAGCTGCTGATCTTATATTAGCAAGTGAGCCTAACTTTACAATTGGAACAACTGATGAAATACAGTGAAATCAATAGTGACGATGTTAAAATAAATATTGTGCAGAAAAATAAATGTTACTATTTATGAAGCAGGAAAGGTCACAGGCTATAGAAAATAATGAACGCATTTATCTGAAGCACTGTATCGCAGTCAAACTGAAAGCCCTCTGATCACTGAGTCATCCCTTTGCAAACGTTTCTCTCTTACCTCACTTATAATAGAAACTACTTGTGTAGCCTCTCCCTTTGTTGTCAGCGTACGAATCACTGAGGCATGGCTGTAGGACCCCATCAGATAGCCCTTGCTCCCCTTTAACTCAAGTGGAGCCTTGTCTGATGATAAAACTATTGCAGCAGGGAACTATATTTAGAACTTGGTGACTCATTCATCTTATGGCTTTTTTTTGAGTCATTAGTGGGTCATATAACTATATATATTTCATTCAAGTTCCCATTATAGTTCCTACCTATAATTGTAGTTATTTTGCTCCAGTTAATTCTCTTAATAGAACAGCAGTCACTAACCCACTGTAAGCAATTCCCCCCTTTATTTTGTGGTTTGTTCTTTGACATTTTTTTGACAGAGTCTTATCTGAAATTCCCAGATGGTAGCATACCAGGTTGCAGTAGTGCTTGACATTTGCTACTTGGACCTATTGACTCATAAAGAAAGGTTTGGAGGAGAAGCATCTTCTGTTGTAGTGAAACAACTGAATTTTTATTTGCATAAAGGCCAAATAGCCTACTCTTATCAGCTTAATTTGTTTCTTTCTCTACTTAAAATAGTCGTAGATTAGAAGATTTCAAAAATCCTTTTGCTTTGCCATTTCCATCCAGGAAAGAAGTTACTATCTTTTTTTTCTTTTCCCTTTTGAATAGATATGAAAACTTAAGGTATGTTTCAATAACAAACACATCGGTTTATACAGAATCTTATCATGCCAAAACATCTTTATGCACAAGCATCAGCAATGAGATCAGCTCTGCTTTGAAAACAGTTTTTGTTAGCTATCGGGCTTTACACAGAGAGTAATGTTACCAGCGGAAATGTTGGTGATTATGTCATATTTGTAATTCTAGAATTATAAAAGTCCGATATGGAGTGGAAGGCAGGAAAAGAAGAACATGTGATGGCGCTATACACTTGTTTATTTATAGAAATGGTACTTCACCAAAAGTACTCAAACTGTTCATACCGGCAAGCTAGCTCCACACAGGATCCACATGCATCTGAGCACCAAAAACTGCAGTTCCCAGTGGAACTAGGTGCCTGGTGGCATCCAAAATCCTTGTTTCATTCCTGTACTTCCTCATAAAAATGGCAAAACATCTATATGTGATCCTTCAAAAATCAGCGTGCCCCCCCGCCCCCGTCCTGAGGATTTCAGAGCCATTAGATGCCACTCTTACCACGTGTTTAATCTAGAAATGCTGGCTTTGATCCTTTACAAGGAAAGTAGGAAATAATGATTTGACTTCTTTCTCTAACTAAAGCAATTCAAAAAGGTTGCTTAGGCACCTGGTCATTCTGGGGAATGTGTCTCACTCTGCTTGGAATAATTAGGAATGAGAGCACTTGACCGCAGTGCCGGGACCTGGATAATAAATCTTGTTCTTCTTTAGTCTGGAAAAGAACGAGTCAATCTAAGGATCTAAAGGACGGACCTAAGACTCCAAAATAGCAGTAAAGCATTTAACATCCCTTGGCCCACTTTGTACAGAAAAGCAATAGAAACATTCATAGCACACTAAAGACAACCAAGCCTCTATTATGCATGAACAAAAGAAATAGCCAGTGACAAATAACATCGTGAATATCCCCGTTCCAAACTACTTAATATAAGAAATTTCAAAGGCTGTTGTCCCTTCCTCCTGTTTCCTCTCCTTGCCCTCCCACTGCCTCTCATTACTCAATAGACTTCTGCTATCCACAAGCATTTACTCAGCACAGAGACAGGGCAGCCTAAGCCAATCTAAGGCCAGGCTGCAACAAAACCATCTTTTCCTTCTCTCTGGACATGTTTTCTTATTTTTGCCTTGCAAGGACACCAGGGTCAATGCAAACGCCATCATGAGGTGATTCAGGAAGAGGTAGACTAATCATCGTTGTCTGGGTAGCTTTGCACTGCCCCAAATTCTAACTTCTGAGAAATAATGTTGAACTTGGGAAATGGTTTTGCAACAAAGAGGAAAAACTCAAGAGGTTATGTTTCTTCTCAAAACTGGCCAATATGTTAGAAGGGTTAAATAATGTCATGTCGTTCCCCCCCCCACAAGATAGCTTTGTGACAAGGAATATGTAACATTCCAATATTAAATGGGACCCTGTAGTTGAGAACTTTGCTAGGAGGGCAGAATTTTAAATCTGTGAATGATTTTAACACCTGTATTTCCTAACATGGGCATGCATGACTCTGCAGGCTTAATGTTCTCTTTTAATTCTTCTATATATGTGTGAAATCCACAGAATGATGATAGCCCCTTCAGAGCTTCAGAACGTTTCTCACAAGAGTCAGGATAAGTATGAACAGCATGAAAGGCCAGATACAACATAGGTGTTTAGAAAGCCTAGACCGGGACTTGGACTAAATTTAAAACTCCTGCACTATAACCCTTAGTGTTTACAAGGCAGCAAATCAGAGACTTTAGGGGCACCTGATTTTGATAATGCACAGTCTATGTCCCTTGAGATGCGCTCCTGCAGATGCTCACATTTCAACTAACAGGGCTGTGAAACCACAGCTCAGGTAATACCTGGTCCTGATTAGAATCCAGAAATAAGGGACATAAATCCTACCTATGTTCAAGAGGTGCCTCTCTGGAGCACCTGAGGCAGAGATGTGAGACTTAACGGGTACCTGTGTCGGGAGCACTTCCTACCACTAACATCAGCATCTCTTTGCTGAAGATGTTGACCGAGCACTCCCTACTCGGTGTGTTGACAGTTCAACACAACATGAGCTGGCAAACTTGTCCTACATACTCTGTCGAAGCAGCCCAAGACCTACAGGTAGGAGTCCTGATTTTACTCCAGAGCTGGGCATCTGTAAGTTTAATGCTACAACATCCAACTTCTAAGTCCTCTGACACATACTGCTTTTTGTGCATGTCACAACAAATAGAGCCAGGTATATACGAGATATGTTTGGAGGACTCATAGGAAGAAAACCCTTTCCAGCTGCTTTACAACCTAAATACCTGGAGCATAAGACCTCATAGTAACTGAAAGTTACTGGAAGTTGATAGTTAAATTTAGAACTTCTTCTCCTCCTCCCTCCAAAATAGGGCCTCATTAGTATTTTCACTGTATAGATTTTTAAAACATCAGTCTGGAAATCAATTAGTCTAGTCAAGCTGTTGCCTTCCCCAGACTCCAGACCTAATTCTTTGTGTCTTCTCCCCTTAGGTACATTATAAGCCTGTGTGCTACTGGACTGAAATGTGTTGAATATGAAAATGCTGAGGCATTCGCACATTTCATTAACAACCTCTTAAAAGAAATATAGTTAAGGTTTTATTTTTTGCATTAATTGTGACCTTCAGAAAGAAGCTGCTCTATTACTAATCTCCTGAAACATATGGTTTCCTTGTCAGGGTGTGGGGAGTGGGTGGGAAGAGGGACCTGATTTTTTTTTTTTTCCCCATTTTTGAGAGCATTAATGAACACTGCTGTATGATAACACAGGCAAAAGGGAAGGCTATTTGTTCCATTCATGTAGAATGCCAAATAACGCAGAAGCACTGATGTCATTAATTGGCCTATATGCCATCTGTTGGAAGGTGCTTTTGGTTTTCACAATAGTCACAGCAGTATTACCAGCAACACAGCAAGAACAGTTACCCAGTTAAACACTCTGGGCAGAAATGGTTCACAGAAAACTAGTAAGTGTGGAGTTGTTTTGCTTTTGTTTTTTAAAAGAAAGTCTGATTGCAATAGATGTGCATGTAGCAACAAATTAGGAGACTGATTCAGCCCCTCTTAAATAGAATGATTTGATAGGAAATCAAGCAGTGGCAAGACACGGTGATCTGATGGCAGCCAGGTTAGGTTTGGCATACATTGCAATGTAAATCAGAACAAGAAAAAAAGCTTTGGGTTTTTTTTTTCCTTTAGGGGACATAACAAGTGTCATCATTAAGTCTTGTTAGTTGTCTGCTAAATTCAGAGCAGTATTTCCCAAGGAACCAGGAAAGTGACGTGTTAAGTTTAAAGACTTTTCTTCCAGCTTGTTCATATACATGTGAATCAGAACACCAAAAAAGAGAAGGCGCTTATGCAATACAGGACACTAATGATAATGTATTGCAGCATATGATATTCTAAGTTGACTTAAATATCATACTTTTCAAAAGAGTGTAAATGGTGCTATTTTACTTATTTTGGCCTGCAGCGCGGTGTCTGTTCTATAGCTTATATGCTCTCCCCTCACTTTAAAGCTGAGCTCGTACTTCACTTTAAAGCTGACACAACCAGTACAAAATTAAAATGGACAGCCTGATCAACAACATTCCCCACCTACATAATGCAAATCAATCAACCAGAATGACAAGAAAAGTGCCCAACACTCCCTGAAGGCTCAATTCCATATCTTTCAAGCTTCAATTAAAGCAGCTTTCTTCAATGTTCCATCTCAAATTCAAATGACACAGAACCTAAAATGGGCTCCTGTTACACTTTAGGGAGTGGTAATTTTGAAAGAAACAAAATATGTTTTACAGAAAATTAGCATAGTGCCACGTTGTTTCTCTTGTGCAGCTGTATTAAATATATATACTGGGTTCATCTAAATAAGATCCATTTAAATATGCTTTTCATTGTTAATTGCTAAATGTAAAACATTTTCAAATTTTAGACAAAGCAAAAATTATTTGACACTTCTTTCCTATGAATGGTATTTTTTTAGGTTCAAAAAGATATATCCTGAAGTAGGGAAATACTGTTATATGTGAATGCAAGAAAAATATGTGAGTTATAACAATATGTCTCCCTCTCTCATAATTTACAATAATTATATATTGCTGATAAGAGGAAATCATTGAGTGGCCATAAGGAGGAGTAAAGGGAGACCAAGCCAAAAAGATAATTTGAGATGCATATTTGTCAGTGACAGAAAGGCCAATATTCATGTAAATACATATTCACCATACTACTGATCAGATAATCGAAGTAGAGATAAAAATGATTACTTAATTTTCTATGTGTGTACACACAGATTAATTTCCCAGCAACACATTTTAATCTACAATGTTCTGCCTGAGTTTAAATGCTTGAGTTGATTGTACTTTCACAGTTTCCCTTAGAAATACGTTTTTACAGTCTGGTACATTTTCACTGTTTAGGACTAAGAGCAACATTGTAGGTACATGCCCAGTGTCAATTTTTTCATGTACCCTTCCACTGTTTAACCAATGTTTCATGATGCATATATCACGAATCAGCACGTAACATGATTTACTTCATACGTGCTTATAAGTAAATGTAGGCACTTTTGACATTCTCAGCCAAAGTGTGGGAGGACGATAACATCCACGAAGACTGTGCAAGCACATAAATTACTTTGGCCAGACAAGTTACTGTCTAACTGCTGAGCAACATTCACTGCCTGTGTGTACGCTCCCAGCCTGTAGCCACTTAAACCAGCGTTTCGTGATAGTGTGAACATACTTTAAGCCACTTAGGGTTTTTTGGAAAGTTCACTGTTGGTTTATGTTTTTAAAAGACTGAGACTTCAAAATATATCTCATGAACTTGAGATAAGGATGGTTGTTAGAACTTTAGTGCCTCTGGAAGAGGAGTGAAACTTATTCTGTGCACACATATGCGGATCTATCTATAAGGCAGAGTGACCACAACATCTACAGCTCAGATTGCCAAACATTTTCCTTATAAAGGTCCAGTTTCAGTTACAACTGTGCCAGAATTTAATTATTTGGGGTGAAGTTTCCCATCATGAGCTTCTGTCTCAAGCTGAACTGAGTTTAAGCATGATTTAGCCTTTTCAGGAAGAAGAGTTAGGATAAAGAATTGTTAACTAACAACAAACGCACAACCTCCCCTCTTTGTAACTATCTATTGAGAAGCTTTAGCATGTCCGTGATTTTGACAGCAAGGAGTCTTTTGCTCACCTGAAGGAATTCCTCTTAAATTTGGCTGATTAACTTCTGAAAATCTGTGTGTGTGCACATATATATATATACACACACACATGTATATTTACCACATATGTATATTTACTCAGTAGAGGCTTGCTGGTCTTGACAACACAAGCCTAAAGCATTTACCCTCCACAGGTCATACAGACTACAGACATGGATTGATGGAGGCCTCAGGAAGTCTTTTTCTTTACCCTTCTCTAATAAGGGATCAATCCCTAGATACAGGATATTTACTTCAGCTACACTTAAAACATGCAGTGAAAGAGGTTCTGCCATTCACCTAGGTAGTTTGGTTTATATCTGGAAAGATTTGTTCTAACATGTTATTGTAATCTTTGCTTTGAATGAAGCTGCTTGCACTTCATCCCAGCCACAGGGGACATTGTACATGACTGAAGACAGTTGTCTTGTTGTCTTGTGCTTATCCCTAGCCTGTCCAAATCTTTAACTTTTCCCCATTAGACTTGTTTGCTGAATCAGTTATTCATACTTCTTTCCTCTAGGTTGTCCAAAACTGGATACTAAGTGTAACAGAATCATTTTATACCTCTCTTAAAACATGCTCTGTGCTTTACCTCCATTAAGTCACAGCCCAGCAGTGATCGGGACTTCTTCCTGTTAATCTTTCCCTGGCTACTAACGCTGAGAAAAGAAAACTGGTCTAAGCTGTGGAATTAAACTGTGGTTTCATGAGCAAGCTGGCTATGCTGCTCAAATAAGCAGCTCTCTATTCTCCCTCAACTTTTTACAGTGCTACACTTTTCCTCGTATCACTACAAGTTAATCTAACTGGAGAACTTATCTATATTAAAAGTAACACTACCTGCAACTTTTTTCCTTACATAGTTTTAATCAGTACTTGATTCCTGGCTAGGTAGCTGTGCAAACTGCTATCAGAGACGTTTGCTACTGCAACAGTACTTCTGGGTGATACTGAGGAAGTGACTCTAGCAGGACTTCTTCCCTCTGAGCAGCAACCGAGTGCTTTCCTTTTCTGTGTAAACTGAATGGAGGTTCAGGCTGTGATTTTTTTTTATTTAAAGAAGTGCTCAGACATGTGAATAAACACACGCAGGAACTGAGAGTTGAAAAACTGTGTCCTAGGTGTCTTCATCTGGGTACTCAACAGGATGAGAGTAGCCATCCAATTTGTAGGTGTTAACATGTGCAGTGAAGGCAGCTGTTGAGACATGCAGTGAATGGGAGACAACCCTGCAAAAAGTAGTGTATTACGTAATTACAGAAAATAATAATGCCTCTCCCACAAAAGGTGAAATTAACAGAGACAACCTTTTTCCTGGGTTTTTGTTGTTGTTTGTTTGGTTTTTGATTCTTTTTGTTTGGTTGGTTGGGTTTTGTTTGGGTTTTGGTTTTTGGGGGTTTTGGTGGGGTTTTTTTTGGTTTTTTTTTGTTTGTTTGTTTGGTTTGGGTTTTTTGGGTTTTTTTTGAGGGGAGTGTTGTTTTTTCTTTTTAATTTCAGGCTGTTATTTTCATGGAGTTAGTATTCTGTCCACATTTTTGATTGTGTGATAGGAAAATTACTTACAGGTAATGAATTAATATATATCTAATTTAGCACATTTTTAACAAATAGGTATTGTGTAGGAACATTCACATACAGAAGTGTGTTTGAAACATTGCTATTTTGTTATTAGCTGTTATCACATTTGGTGGGAGAGATCATCTGTTGGTGGGAGAAATTCACTAGCGCTCCTATGGTATCCTGTGTGGTAATCACAGCTATTACATTCCTCCTTCTCTGCTCTTAAGCATAGGATTCTCTGCCTTTCCATACAACCAAGGAATTTGGGAAAGCACTTGCCAAGAACAGAATTTCAGAGCTGTAAGTAGTTGTGTGTAATAGAAAGCTGTTGTTTGTTCCCATTAAATCTACAACTCCCAGTCAACACAGCGGGGGAGGCTCTTCTTTGCTGGTATGACTGACAGCGCTTAATATAACAGGTAATAGTTTTAACGTATGAGAAGACTGGGATTACGTATTTCCTTCAAGGTCCAAAAGTATAATTTCTGATGTTGTAGTGGAAGAGTTGTCCGCTGAACAGCTTTGGTCCTACTGGAAACATAGGAATTGTACAACTAAATAAAATGCCTGATACACTCATATTTCATCTCTAAAAGTCATCAGGCCCTGACTATGATTAATTGGAATGTATTGGCTATCATGTCACTAAATTAATGCTCCTATAGACTTACGTGGGACTATGTGGAGGGCAAGATGCGGTAACCTTTATTTAAATAAAGGGAGCAGCAGCTTGGCCCTTGGCCATGTGTTAACTTCATGTATCTGTTATGCAGCACATTTTACTGCATTACCTCTAAAGGAAGAGGTGATAACTATTGCTTACAAAGTACTTCGACTGTTTGGAAAATGCAGACTATTGGTTTAAAGGAAGTTTAACTTCCTTCCATGGCACACAAAGTGTTAGAGGGGTCTCATCCTCACCCATTAAGTAGGAGACATTCTGTTGGAAACACACTGACCTAATGGGCTGATCCGGGATGGCAATGCCAGTGCTTTTTTACAAACTCTATCATTTCAGAGTTAAATACTCTCACACTCTGGGAGGAATGTTACAGAGTTAACAAATTAACTTATTCCCACTTTGAGTCTCAGAACTAGTTAACTAGAATGAAGCCTATCTACTTTGAATATTTCATTAGGATTTAAATGTGTGGAAGATTAAGTCTATGCACCTTTTATAAATGAAGAGGGATTAGATTATTAGATGGGTTCCTCAGTCAAGACTTTTGAACAAATTGCTCTTCAGGGTAGGTGAACATGTTCATGAGTGTAAGACAGCACTGTCCAGAGGAATCTGCAGGAAATCTGAAAAACCCTGTGAATCAGCCATGCTGAGCAGCAGTGTGCATTGTCCCTGGTGGGAAAACATGTGATACAGCTACGCTTCTCCCAGTACTCGAATTTAGATAGGCAGTACTGAGTAGACATGCACAAACTGGCTCCCATTCTCCTGCTTTCACTGCATCTGGAGTTGCTACCTTCGAATTACTTCATTCAAACTAGCCAGCAAAGTGGCATACCAAGGAACGGCAAACTTGCAAGAGCCATGTTGCATTTTGGAAAGCCACATCTCCACTGCAGGCATATTTATACTATGTAATGCAGCACAGAGGTCCCTAAATTAAGTTTGGAAAGGGCAGTTTTGGAATTTGAAACAATATAGCCATGTCAAAGAATAGTCTGATACACTTTTCTCTGGCATGTCTCCGGTTTTCTCTGGATCTGTGTCTCTTGCACGGACCTTCTGGCACAGCAGTTCACTCTCTCCCAGCTCCCACCCCTGCATTTGTGTTAACGGAGATGTCTGACGACAGGGGCTGAAACAGATCAGGAAAATAGCATCCAGGTTTCATACGTTTTTGGAGAGTTTTTGTGTACACCTTAACCTGGACTGTTTCACTGATCTCATTTACAGTCGCATTAGCACAAGTGTGCCACAAGGGCAGGAACAAGCATCTGGAAATTTCTTCAACCGTCTTTGCCACTGGAGAAAACATACCACCGGATTTCTTGGCCATTGAAGTATTCTGCTTCAGTTAATTAGCTCCGCTGAAAGGCTCAGTTAATTAGCATGGGTGTAGAGTTACTCTGACACAGTTACACCACTTGCGAGACCTGAGCTAGTCCCTCCGCACGGTGCTGCTGCATGCCCTGTAAGAAGTAGGAAGGCGAGAAGAAAGCGGGAGGCACGGCCGGCGCTCCTCCCCATGCCTTCTGGGGACCTCAGCCCCTGGCCTCGCCGGCGGCCAGGCCCGTCCTCCTCCCTTCAGCAGAAGCGAGCGGGTGGGGTGCGCTTTCTTTGACGAACCTTCGCCAGGCTCTGCGTTTGCCTAGTTACTAACCCGGGCGCTAACGCGAGCGGACACCAGGTTCCTCTCAGAGTCTGCCAGCGGGGCCTGGGCCTCAAGCGGCTTGAGGCGGGCCCTGCCCGATCTCATGCCAACCTCTGAAGCCGCGCCTTAGGACTTCTACGTGCCCCGCAGCCAGGAGGTACGGCCCGCACGCCGCAGGCAGGGAAGCTCCGTCTCTCCCCTCCCGCTGGCGGAGGAACCCGGGAGCGACCGGGCCCAGGCCCGGGCCCGCCATGGCGGCCGCCGTGTGGAGACAGGTGCCCACCAGAAAGCCGCCGCTAGGGCGCATGCGCCGCGAGGGGAGGGGAACAGCCCACCCCCCCGGGGTGACTCCACTCCCTTCACCCCACCCCGCCTCTCCCATTCCCCCTTCCGGAAAGTGCCGAAGGCATCCGAGTGAAGCCGAGGCGGGGAGTTGCGGGGGGGGGGGGCCCGGCCTGTGGCTCCGCTAGGGGGCGGGCGCGGGCTAACAGGGGCTCTCCTCCCCGCCCCGCCCAGCCCAGGCGCAGGAGCCGGCGGCGGCGGCGGGAGCGGCGGGGTCGGTTCCGTGGTGCCGCGCTCCGCACCTGCTCGCCTCAGCCCGCGCGGCGGCGGCGGCGGCCGCAACGGCCGTAACGGCCTTAACGGCCTTCTGCGCCCCCGGGGGGAGCCGGACGGCGGCGGCGGCGGCAGCGCGGCAGGTACCGGGCGGGGCGGCGTCGGCGGGAGCGGTGAGGGGCGGTGGAAACCGGGCTGAGGGGAAAGTTGGCGCCGCCGGGGCGCCTCTGGGAGGCGGTGGTGCCGCCGCCGCCGGGGCTGCCTCTGCGCTTTCCTCCTCCTCCTCGGCCGGTGGAGTGGCCGGGCGGGCGGCTGGCCCCGCGGGAGAGCGGCGGGGGCGAGGGCTGGTCCCGGTGGAGCTGGAGCGGGGGTGAGGGGAGGGAAAAGCGAGCGGGAAGGTGAGCGGCGGTGCCGGGCTGGCTGTCAGCTTGTAGCGTGCCGTGCCGCGGGGTCCCTCCGTGTTCTGTTCCCCGCTCCGCGCCTCGTGTTTTCAGCGGGGGGGTGAGGGCGGTGCGGCCCGCCGGCCGGGCAGGTGGGCACCGCCGGGTCCCCGGGGGGGAACGGAACGGGACGCCGGAGAAGGTCCGGTCCGGTCCCGTCGCCGCTCGCTCCTGCGCTTGCCTTTGCTGTCTCCTGCTATAGAGCTGGTTTGGTTCCTTCCCTCATCCGACCTTTTCTTCCCCCAAAACGTCGGCGGAGCAGCTCGCCGAAGAGTTTGTTGTTGGTTTTTTTTTTTTTTTTTTTTTTTTTGGAGCCCGTCCGAGCGCCGGGTGCCCTGGGGGGGGGTTAGGAGAGGAGCGCCCGTGCCCCTGCCCGGACGGACGGACGGACAGACAGACGGACGGACGGCTGCTCGGCACGGGTCTGCCAAGGGCTCAGAACTGAAAGCCCGGAGATAAGCGGTCTGTGGTACTGTATGGGTCGGGAGGTAGCTCACCTCGAAGGCTGCCGGGTCTCTACAGTGGTTACTTTCAGCATTTCGGGTGCCGACTTACGGATAGAAAAATCTCCAATACATAATTTATCCATATCTATACCCATAATATATCTAACATATATATATATATATGAAGTGTGAAACCAAGTTACCTTGTTGGTGAAACATGCAATGGCAGTAGAAGATGGTATTTCTTTTAATAAAAAATTCCCGTTCATCTTGCAGCATTTCTCATTTCCTCTCTTTACTGAGATTATCTGAAGTAGTTAGTCAGCCTCTCCTTCTGTTGCTTTTCTCTCTTTCGAAGATACAGGGTTTTTTTGGTTTTCCCTGCTAGGGTGGTTACTTCCCTCGTGGCTGTACAGCTTGTTGGACAAATTGCTACTGCTCTAATACCTATGTAATAGAAATCTGAACAAATCAGTACTTTGATAATATTAAATACCGGTACTGCTACTTTGATCATCCAAAACTGTCTTTTTGGTAGAAATATATATATTACTGAAGTACTAATTCTGCAGAGTATTGCATAGAAAAGTTATTCATAAAAAGTGAATTTAGATGTGTGGAATACTTACTTAGCTTTGGAAGGGAGTTGCTTTTTCACTTTTTTTTTTTTTTGTAGTTTATCTGAAACTACTCTGTAGAAGAAACAAATTGTCCCCATTACCTGGGCAGTTTTGATCATAAAGTAAACCGTTAACAAGCAGGGATATGGGGAAGAAAGGTCTGTTTAATTACCATACCCAGAAAAACTTGCTAACGAAATACAAATACTAAATTTTTATGATGCTGACATTCTCTGGCACTATCTTGTGGCAAAAAAATATTGATGGGTTGGTGACAAATGTCTAATACATCTTTGGTTTTTCATTCATAAGAAAAAATGTAATATTCCACATATTTCTAAGTACACTTAACAGAACAGCTCATTTGAAGAACCAGCTTGTGTTGATAAGATTGATTTTGTTTCATTAAACACTCTAATATTGCTGGCAGTAGATTCCTGGAAAAACTCGTAACACTTGTCATATCTCTCTGAGATTTAATAAGCATTTCTTATGTGTCCATTATCACTTCTAAGACAGGGACAGTTAGTTCATGATTTCAGGACAGAAATTTTGGGTAATATCACAGTAACATGTTGTACTGCACAGTACTTAACTTTTTACCCCTATGCCTCCAAAATACTTTTAGTACAAACTAAGACTGTAATAAGACTATAGTTAAGTCAACTTTGTAATTTAATAGCATATCCAGAAAGCTCTATAATTGCTTTGTAATTTATCAATTTGTTTTATTGGTGTAATACGCTTAATGCAGAAGATGATAATGAAAAAGCTAGTGTGGTAGTAACATCACCTTCTTGCATACATTCATGGCTTGTCACGTGATAAATCTTGTTTTCATCCAGTCCAGTGGTCTAAAATAGCAACTAATTTCTAAAGCTCTTGAGTGGGTTTTTTTAATAGTCAGTATTATAGTAGAGACAGTTGTCCATACACTTCTAAGCTGTGACTTAGTACTTTTCGTACTGATGAGTAAATGGTAGCTTTACACAGATGCTAAAAGAGTAACCTTACGTAGGCATGACACCGAAAGTGTTGTGTACAGAAGTCACGTTAAATTCTCCAGGGTGGACTAAATGCAGGAACAGTGAGCAGTTCTTCTATTTTGTTACTTTGTGTGTTCACAAATAGTATTTGTCGTGCTGGCATCTATACATAGGGCTGTTTGTTCACTACAAATCGAGCAGTTAAAAGTAAACTGAAAGTTAATGGTGATGAGGACTGCTGTTGACAACCATATTATTTTAAATACGGTAAATGTGCATTGTAAGTTTTGTAGGAACCTTGTGGTGTGGTTTTTTTTGAATGAGAAACAATTCTGTAAGCTTTATAACCATGAAGTTGAGAACTGGTTGCTGTCAGAGGCAACAGCGTGTGGTCATCTACTGAAAAGTTTGCACTAAAGTGGAAAAGCGAGAGAACAACATTTTCCAGCTGTTTTCCCAAAACTACAGCTTTGAGTATATGAGGCAAAAATTATTTCTTTTAAGTCCTCCTCATATTAGTTGATGTTAGCTTGTAGTGTTGGTTTCTCTTATCTTCTGGCTACCTTTGTGTAGCAGTGCAATGTATATCTTGTTCTATGGTGTTAAATGCACGGGGTTAGTCAACAAGGGGGATTGGCACAATGTTGATGAACACTAGTACATTCGGCTTGCAGGTGTCTGGCTGGTGGTGAGAATCCATAGCTCTGACATTTCAGCCCCTGATGGGAGCATTGGATACCTTGGGCTAGAACATGGGATGGCTTTCACTTGAGTAGGAAGCTACTTAAATCAATCAACAGGCAATTCTGAACTGGGGTTGTCTCTTAAGCCCACAGGAAAGGCAGGGTTTAGGCAACTTAGTCCAGGCTACGTGGAAGTGTCAGTATCAGCCAGAAACACTCTGCCTGCATTTTTGTTTTGGAGTTGGATGCTTTTCATGAGCTGTAGTGTTTTCTTGTTATCAAGGCCTAAAAATCAGAAGGTGTGTACGGTCTTACCTCATGACAAGTGTGAATTAATGGGAGGTAAGTTATTCTTCTGTCGGGGTGTTTACTGAGGGGAAAGAGCAGGCGCAGAGGCAGTTGGAGTGGAGTAACAGATGTGCTGCAAGTTCCATCCTGACTTACCTTGAGATAATTTATTCTAATCTCCCCATATCCTAAGATACCGTTGCCTTCATATCAGCATGTACTGAACCTTACTGGGTTCTTACTTCTATTATTAGCATTGTAATATGAAACTTACTCGGGTGTCCTGTATAGGACTTTGTATTCCTTTTCTTTCTTCTTTTCATATCCCTGCACAGAAAATACTTCATGAAAGGCTAGGAAATCAAATACTATAGAAAACATTCTCCAATAGCTTACTTTTATAAAGCTTTTTTTGGTCTTAATTTTTCCTCCTGTTGGCAAACTGCATTCAAAATCTTGAAGAGCCTTCTCCCTAAGGAAAATTCTGATACTTCCTTACATAATTCAGTCACTTGAACTGTGCCGAAACAACTGGTCATGCCTAACTGCTAGATTTTATGTTTTAGATTTCTAAATGTTGCACATGAGTAATGGAAAGAAAGGGTTCCCATCTGCTGGGCCAGGAAGATTCAAGAGAAACTTCACAACCTCAGAGATGCTTGGTGCACTGCTGTACTGTTGCTCATCTGGTGAGTCCCGTGTGCTCTTGGCTTGCAAGTTGGAGAAGTCCAAGCAAAATCTGGGCGCTGGGCATACGTTTGGAATACAGATTCTCCATCTGGCACTCCTCAATAAGATGTGAGGTATTTTTAAATCGGTTTCCAGGAAAATTTGGAAAAGGTTCAGGCAGAAATGTATCTGCCTTTTCACTGTTCTGAGAGTTCCTCCAGCTTTGGCTGGCACACTTCCACAGTATGAGTGCCTTCTCACGTGGCCTTGCTATGTCATCTCAGCATGCGTCTTCATTGAATAACACCACCTCTCCTTTTAATAAATGCAGTTCTTCTGTCCAAGAAGCCTCACCGTTGATTTAACAGGAGAGCGTATTACTGCATAAGGGATGTGGTAGATCTCTGCAGGCTGTAGGGCCCTTAGTCCGAAGCCAGCACATTATCCTAATTGCATCTGTTTGAAATGAAGATCATTAGGACTGGGCTAATCTGGTTGATTTCTGTGACTAGCTTCCCCCTGTTAAACTTCTGCAAATCTCTCTTGGATATGAAGATTAAAGAATAGTAGATAAGTAATGCCGTTTTACAGACAACGCGGACGTGACAAGAAACAGTGAAGCTTGCACATGGTACAGGCGTAAATTAATCTGCCATATTGGCTGTAATTTCATCAGTTCCCTCTCTTGGCAAGTTTAGGTTTCATACAAACACTTACAGCAACGTATGTTGGGGGGAGAGAGAGAGAGAGTGTCCCAAACTTTGAAGTATGACTAAAAGCCCTGCCGAGGAAACCGTGTTTTTCAGAATCTGAAATTGAAAGGAGCTGTTCAAGCTAAGTGATTATAATCCCTTTTCTAGCAGAAGGAATTTGGGGCTCTTTGAAAGGTGGTGTGTCGCCAAAAGTGAAACAGATACTTTTCCTTGCATCACAAAGTAGAAATACAGCCAAAGTAGTATGTTGCATGCTTGCTTGTATTGACCAGATCAGTATGTTTCAAGAGGTAACGTAGTAACCCTTGTCACGGCCACCTACTTTCTATCATCTTTATCAAGAACCAGCTTTTATCTTCCTAATTCAACCTAGTGGCTTGTGTACTCTGAGCTGGTTAGATAATTATTCTTAATCAATACTGTGCAGTATTAAGGCAGTAACATACCAGTCGTAGGAATCTCTTGTTTTTCTTTTTAGAACTTCCCCACTAAAGTTTAGTGATGCTGCTCATAGAAATTAATGAAAAATGGAAGCAAAAGCCAGTCCTTAATTCAAACCTGTATATGTGTGTTATCAGAGTGGGTGGTAATGTTTTACAACGGGTTGGAGAGGTTTTTTATCATTTGAGGTGAAAACAATATATTTTCAAGTTCTCTGCAAGAAGAAGAAAACTGGATGTACGGAAAGTGATTCTAACTCTACTTTGCTCTTCCATTGTAATGTAATATGAAACTAATTACGTACTTTTCCTTTAAGTTCCCATAACCTTTCAAACAAGCTAAAAGGTTTCATTTCTGAAATGGCAAGGTGGACAATACGAAAGTGTTCTTCACTTTTTTTATTTTCTGAAAGAGAAGAAATGGTAAAATTGGTGTGAAATAAAATGCTTCAACCTTTGTAGCTGGCAAATGCGGTTACAATGGTTTGGTAGCAGCTTTAATTTTAGTAATTCTGACAGATGCCAGTAGTACTAACCAAGGCTGGATGCCTCAACAATATGTTTTAAATAACAAGTAAAACATGGCATGTGCACACAGTAAAGCTACCTTTTCATTTTTTGTATTGTAAGAAGAAAAAGCTCCTTTTCTTTTTAAGTAATTTATTAGTTACACTATTAACCAGTTGGGTTTTTTTTTAACCTAAACAAGACTTTAAAAAATAGCTTTGGAAAAAGAGCAGTTGTAAGCAACTGAAATCACCAGTGAAGTATTTCACTACTAAGTCAAACGCTGTTTTGTTTGCACTTTAAAGTACGAAAGTAGTTACGATTTGACATCTTGTTCATTGATTTCCCGCTGTCCTCTCCCTCCACCCCCAGACAGATTTTAATCTGGTGTATGTAGTGTTATGGAGAGCAAGCGGTTCATAACACCAAACTGTGGTGAGTAACCATGGCTATTTCCCTAGCAAGTTATGTGATACAGTTACGCTCTGTGGAGTGACGCATTTTATGAATCAAAGCTGGGAGCCTGAGCTGTGACTTGTATACGCGTGGGCTTTTGTACTGTAGTGTTGTTCTTGTGTTGTTTTGCCTACAGTTGTGTGAATATGGATCCTGTTGTTCAACATGGGGCATCTCCCAGGGATTGACCCTGGGTATGCAGAGGTCTGGTCTCTGCTCTTTCACTGAGTTTTGGCAGGTTTTTTTTTAAAGCTGCTTATTTTTATCCCAGGTATTGGATGTATATGTGCAGTTGGCTTCTATTTCTACATCTGAGTCAGTGTAAAATGCTTTTCATAATTTTTGCAATTGTCTGTTTTTTTCATATTCTTACCTAGATGGGAAAGGACTGCACTTCTTGAACTACAATGGTACAGGTAGAGGCACAGCTTTTGGTTGTAGGTAAACTTGGACATGTACCTGAAGTTAAGCACATGCAAGGATTTTTTGATTGCTGTGGTTGCTTCAATGCTAGTGGTTTGTCTGGAAGCGGGTAACTTCTTGAAAGTGTTGCTAATGTTCTAAATAACACATTAAAGATCTCTAGTCTGTAGATAAAGCAGGTTGTACTTTGGTCAACGTGAAGATCAGCTAGCACATGCTAAAGTACAGCTTGCCTTATCTTCATATTCTTTCAGAATGTCTTAGTCCATGTTTACTATAGGAAAGAAAGGTGGTTTTGAGCAACCTAGTGAGCACAGGTTGCCCCGACTGGCTTTCAGTGGTTGTTATAGGATGGGACAATTTCTATTTTTGCCACGTACTTCAAGTCATGTGTGTGTATATATATATCTATCTATATATATATCTCAGTAAAGATTTATTAAAGCACCTTGGAAACTCATTTAAAAAATTTGGCTAACATCCTGGCCTGCAGTGTGGATTAACTCCATAGTTATGGTATAGTTCAAACTTTTTTCACGTCCCTGGCTTCTTATTTTTGGGTCCAGTGTGCCAATGGATTTTGTTAATTATCAGAAGGCTTTAAGAAGATAAAATTCTTGAACTCTGATAGTTTGCTCTTTCACACGGTACTCTCTGGACTACTGTTGTTTGATGAAGATCTCCACCCTTGCGAATGCCTAACTTAGTTTTAAATCTTCATTCTCTCAATTCATTCATGAATCAATACAATTATTTATTAGAACCGTCCTTCTGTTAACTTGAATGATACAGTAAGCCCAGCTGCAATTTTGGTCTCTCTTCTGCCCATTGCGACCTTCAACTATGGCTTTCTCAGATGCCTGGTAAAAATAGTGTCACAATTTTCACTTGATGGAAACTCATTGGTGAACTTTAGTTTGGGTAGAGCATAAGCTACTCTCAAAATCATCTTGTGTGTTATTCTATCTAGGATTAGTTTGAAAAGAGATCATGTCTTTTGGGAATCTTTTTACAGAAAGATCCTATCGTATTAAGGACCATAAACTTTTTTCCCTTCAAAGCATGTTTCTGTAAATATAATTTGTTTTGTGTGACATCTGAAAAAGTTGCTAAGAATTTAGTCATCTCTGAGTTTGAATACCTGGTTAAAAACTTAAATTGTCCATGTATTTAATAAAATAATTTTAAAAAAGCAATAGTAGAACAACACAGCTTAGGCTGCTTGTGGACATAAGCAGCATTTGATAGCTGTTACAGTGTTGAAAGCCAGTGATATAATTATAAATTATTTTTTTACAATTTATAATTGTGGAAACAATTGGTGGCATAATCAATACTTTCCATTTTACTCTGAAAGTAATAAGCAGTTTGAGGTGTCACTGAGTAAATTCAGATTTGTGAATATTGGGCAACTCTTCAACTGTGAAAATTCTTGTGATACTGTACTTCACGTATATTAACAGTAGCTTTTAATAAGACTGCATACAAGTGTGGGGTTTTTTATATTTGCAGCCATGGTGGAGGTTTTTTAATTAAAAAAAACAACAAACCTTCAGCAACTGATTCTTCTTGCTTTCAGATTTGTTTGACTTTAGCAACACAGTTGTTCTTTGAAGTAGTTGCCAGAAGGTTTCATAAGCTGAGGGAGAGTCTGTGGGACCGCACCAGTCAGGGCACACTACTGATGTGGCAAGAGACCAAAAATCCCTGACAGATTTCAGAACTCCCTAGCAATATTCTTGTAGTAAAGCAGCTGTCTTAATTGTAGCTTTCCTTTCATTAAATTCAGTGGTTTTTAAGTTAATTTTCCAGTTTTGGTTATGTATGTTTCCTATTCATATTGAAAATGCACACCTGGAGAAAAAGATATCTATCTGAAGGAAGCTGGGGATTTGGCACCTGGGAGCTGATAAGACTCCAGGATTAAGGGGAACACAGTGTTTTTTTGGTAACTAGGAAGTGATTCAGTGTTTAATAATGGGAAAGGTTGTGTTTTCTTTTGTCTTACGCCTTTTCTGAGCAGATATGACTTTAAATATTTGTCTGAAAACTAATAAACTTTTCATTTATTCTGTCCTGATATGCGGTACCTTTGACCAAAGGTACCAAATAACTGATGGCGCATGTGAGCATGCTGTTACTATTCAATTAAGAAGCACTTAATTGCCTACCAGCATTCTGCACCTAGCCAGTCTACTGTGTATATCAGGTAGTATCTCCCTGGAATGAATAGGGAGCGTCATACTTTTGTTGTAGCTGAATGCATAGGCTTGCAACATCACATTTTTTTCTAAGTGTGAAACAAACACCTCTCCACCAGTGTAATGGTAACAGACAACTTTTATTAATAGCATGTGCTTTTCTGGTACATTACTATACAATAATTCAGCACCACGTTGACACCCCAACTGGCTATTTACAAATATGCAGTTGCGTTCAGCATAGGATCTTTGACATCTTGTTGTAGTGAAACTATGTGCTTACTAGTAAGGGAGGGCTATGTGATATTACCCTTTTGACACAAGCTTCACATATTTGGTAAATGCTCAAGTGCAAATACAGTGCTTTGAATACTTTTCCCCCATTTCCTTAGAGTTTTAATTTCTTATGCATATATTACATAATGTGAAGGTGAATTTACACACTTGATTTCTAACTCCTTAGCTAAAGATGGGAGACTCTTTGTTTGCTCTTTTCTATCCAAGTGTTTCACTGAGCATTCTAGGAAGAAGTTTGTTGCCTCTTTCCACTGATTACTTGTTTTGTTACCTGACTTTAGAGCAAAACCGCTGGAAGCCCTGCTCCAGGTTTGCACTGTGGCCTGGCTGCTGAAACACATTCCTGCCTCTTTCATTGCGGGATTTTTTTTTTTTTTTTTTTTTTTTGCTTTTATTAATTGTGAAATTCTTGCATTTTGATGTGGTAGAAGTACTACGCTTAACTCTGTTCTGTAATGTAAAATTAGTTATTTCTCCTTATCAATATGAACAGAACACAATTAGAGTTGTTTAAAATCTGTGGTAAATTGGTAAACCCTGTTTATTACATGTTAATTTATATTGAGCTGATTATATTGGCTTCAGATCCTGAGATAGCGGTACATTTGGTTTTACAGTAAGTGTCACTTATCTAACTGTACTTGGTTTCTAAACAGATATATCTGACTTGTGAGCAATCAAAGGTTTTGTGGCAATCAAACAGCATGATTCAGTGGAATATGAAGCTGGGTACATTCAGAATAGACCTAGTAATAAAGGTAATTCATCACTAGAATAACTTCCTGTTATTTGTGTTGAATTCTTGATTCTGAAAACATGATATAAATAATGTTTCTTCAAAAAATACAACATCCTCTTGGAGCAAAATGATTAAGAGATGTTGTTATCTTTTTATGTAGGAAACCAAGCTTACTCGTAACGTGTTACCCATTTTCCTTAGATTGTGAAGGAGGACTCTGACCCTTTATTAAAAGGAGTTTTGATGGATAACATACTTTTCCAATAGCATCTGCTGAGATTAATTAATGAATTGAACTGCAGTCTTAACAAGTGAGCCTCTACAATCTGATGTACTGGGGTCTAAAGTTAGCTCTGTCATCATGTACTCTCAAAAGCAAGCGATTTTGTTACTATTATCAGTTACAAACTCTGTTACTTGTTAACCAGAGTGTGCTGTTTGACTGACTTGGAGTAGTGTCATGTTGTGTGCTAGGGTCATCTGTATTTGTTTTTTTCTAACTACCCAGGAAGTAAATCTTTCTCACTATAAGAGAACTGGTTTAAAATTTCTCTTTTGGGTGTCAAAGCAAGCAGCCGAAGACAAATACAAGCTGTGTTAAGCTTTTATGAAGACAATAAATCTGCATGTTGCTTAGTCTACCAAGTGCCCGACACTGTAGCGCTTTTATCACCTCATTTACCAAAGGCAAAAGTAGCTTTTTTTTTTTGTGTGTGTCCTCTGTTTTTCCCTCCGCCTCCCATCCCCCAAATATTTGTAAACAGAACACATTAACTTAAATGCCAAACTTGGTTTTATCCCCTCTACTACTTAAGTAAAATTACTTTTAAGCCCAAGTATTAATAATTAATCAATAACATGCTTATCCTTACAACTTTCTCTACAGAAGTAGATTGTAGGCCAAACACTACAGGAGCTCTGAAGACAGTGTTCCCGTAGGTGTCATCTCGGTTGTGTGGATGGTTGCAGCACAGGGTCAGTCCTGTGCGTATCGATGGTCCTCAGCTGCCAGGTGCACACACCCAAAATTGTGTAACGGCCTTTCTTGGTTAGAGATGGCTCGCACGGTTCATTGAAGCTCGTTTGCTTTTCTTTCTGGCAGTGAGGAGAAAAACTGGCTTTACAACCATTTGCTGTACCTTATAAGGCAAAGTTGAACTCTTAACGTGGGTAATAAAAAAAACCAAAAAGCCTGTTTTACTGGATTGATTAGATGGCAACTTCAAGGCAATAGGCGACTGTGCCTCTTGCCAGCAGATAAGGTCCGACAGCGTGACAAGTCTGGCTTTATTAGTGTCCTTCCTTTCCATCTGTTGAGATCCCTTTTGGCTGTTGATGTGTAACAAGTAAACAAGGTGAAAGTTTCTGTTTCTTCAGTACTTTTAACTTTGATGTGCTGTCAGGTGACCTAAAACAACATGAATCAAATGAACGTTCAACTCCCGAGCCTGTTTTGTTGACTAAAGAGCATACTGGTTGTCCATCCCTACTCCAGTAATGTCTGACTCTGTTGGTTAGTTTCAACGTATTTTATATTAAAAAGAATAAATTGAGATGTCTTAAAGACATTAAGCTGGGAATTATATAAAAAGGTTAGTGCCTGCCCTAAGGATAGGGCTTCAGTGTGAGGCTCAGCAAGTATATATGTTGGTTTGCCCACAGGCTAATGAGCAAGCAGGTGCTTGACTTGGGTTCAACCGCTACCTATGTTGCTTCACTCTACATCCTCTGACTAATGGCTGGGCAAGACAAGAGAGGGGACTGGCAGTACGGAAGCATGTGTGGGACTTGAAGGCTTGGGCTGTGGGAGCAGAAGAGAGGAAGAGCTCAGGCTTGGAGAAGTGGCAATCTAGCAGCATAGGAGATGAGAGTAGTAGTACGTACAACTTCAGAGGCATCCTGATGTGCCTATGCAACTCAGTAGGACAGTGAATGGTGCCAGAGGCAGCCACCAAAAGGGATCACTGATGTGTTACCAAATTACTCAATAATAAATAAATAACTTGAGCAGTTACATATATTATAAACTGTAGTGACTTGAAATAAATACTCTGCAGATGTTAACTTCTAATGCCTGTCAGTTCCTGCTGCATTGCTAGTGTTAAGACATGACAGTTGTCCAGTGTTGGATAATTTCTGCAATACAGAGATTTCAGTCTTCACTTCATGCTTAAACTATATTATTGGACAATGGGATACGTTAGGTTAGTATGTTGAAATTTGAGGAGGAAATTGTTAGTGTACTAAACTACCTGTTTATTCCTCCTTTTATTTGGAGGGGGTTTGTGTTGTTTTGTTTGTTTGTGTTTTTGTGTGGGTTTTTTTTGTTGTTGTTGTTTGGTTTTGGGTTTTTTTTGTTTGGTTATTTGTTTGTTTTTAAATTAGAGGCCTAGATATAAGGCAAAAAAAAAAATCTTTCCCTTGAGAACTATTAAACCCTCCAATAGGTTGCCTAGAGAAGTGGTGGAGTCTTTCTTGCTGGATATATTCAAGGTTTGACCTGATGGGACCTTGGAAAATCTATTTTAAAGCCCTGTTTTCAAAAACAGTTAGACCAGATGATCTCCAGAGATCCCTTTCAACCTAGATTTTTCTATGATCTAGGTCATATATAGCCATGTTTTTCTAAAATATTGGTGATGGCTGTGTGAAAATAACATTAATCTTGTTAAAGTAATAATTTTTTATTCCACTGAAAAATAAATGTCGGAGGTAAGTCAGTCCACCAATGCAAAATTTTACCACCACACAACGATACCCTTATTAAAGGAGTTGACACTGTTGTTCTATGTTAGAGAAACCACTATAATACTGATACTCAGTTATTTTTATTTATATGGCAGCAGTCTAAAATGAGGAAAGAGCTCTCAGTCAAGTTGCCTCCTGTAGGATTCTGCTTGATGCACACCATGCTGCTAGAGTAGTGTTTAAAAACCTAGTTTCAAGTATAATCAGAAAGCATTTGACTAGTAGTACCAAATACCCTTTTTTTGGTTTATTATTTGTGATATGTAAATGATGAACGCCTGAATGAAGATGATTTTATGGCTCTGTGTGTATATATAGACACATAATATACATATTGATATATATTTGTTGCAGAACAAATTGAGCATGTTAGGACAAATTTATAAATAGTGGAGATGTATATGTTTCAAGACACTTTGAGGTAGACAAATCCTGTTTGTTTGTTTGGTTGTTTTTTTTCTGTTTTGTTTCTTCCAAAATGACCAGCTGTAGTGGTTGGGCTTCCTGCAGCAAGTCTTTTTGGTTTTGTCCCAGCAGTTCATTGTAGAAATCATTCAAAAGTCAGTGTACTCTTTTGACATTCTTTGTAACACCATGCTAACTAGCCTTTCAAATTTTGCCAAGGAAATTCTGCTGTGCACTGGGTTAGGAAATAATCCTAAGATCTGTATTAGCATGGTGATGTCTGAATGTATAATACATGAAATGTGTACAATGCAGCAGAAAACCTAAAAATTTAGACCTGAATTTCAGAATTGAACTTAAGTATTTCTTACTGGAGATAACAAAGTCCTGTAAGCTACTTCATGGAAAAAAATACTTAAATATTCAAAACCTTATGTGTTAACCTGTGACTGACACGCATGTAAAATTCAGTGTAGGGACTACTTGGCTAAGTTATAATTTGGGTTGAGTTTGTTTAGCAACTTTTGGATACTGTTTCAATCAAACTATTTGGATATCTTGCAATCAAAGCTGAATACATATATATGGATATACTTAATAAGCCTGTTTTATAATGACTACTTCTCCCTTACCTCTGAATTTGGCTGTTGCTCTTAGGCTCTCCTCCCCCCCCCCCCCCCCCCCCCTTAATGGGAAACTGTGGCAATTGTCTTAGTAAAAGCATTTCAGCAGGGAAAAAACTGTTACAAGGTCAGCATTTCTCTTAAGTAAAAACTTTCTATTTTTTTACCTCCTGTGTTGTTGCTGTTGATTTTATTTTTTTCTTTTATTGTTTGATATCTTTATTTTCCCCTGTGTTTAGATCAACCATACCTTTTTTTTTTCCCCTAGCACCTTACCACTTTAGGACCTGTTCTTGAAGTGGGGAGCAAGGTGTTTCCATTGTGCTTGTCTGCAAGAAGAGATGTTTGATGTAGATGTTTCTTACTATTCCCTGACTCCTTAGCATAATTGCAGCCATCACAGACCGTGTTCAAACAGATAGCACTGCTTCAGGCACTGGCGTGCTGTCATCTTTCTGTATTGATTGCTAGATTTATAATTAACTACTGTTTGCACAATTACAAATATAGTAATTTTGGTGATGGCTTCCCTTGGCGGGGCAGGAAGGAAAGGAGGGAAAAGGTCCTCAAATGGATTAGCCCTAAAATAAAGCAGTTGGTGGTTTTAAATGCCCACTACTGGTCATGAGTCCATTTTCTCCAGGCAGGCAGCCCCCAGGATTCTCCTGGGGTTTGTTCTTGGCAACGAGGCTGCAAACCTCCTGCGTTAGCACACCTCGCGGGTGCTCTGGAAACACCATCTCTTGCCGTTGTTTGAGAACCTGCTTCTTGTGCGCTGGTGGGGAATTCTAGCCGTGTGGTTAACGAGTTGCTTGAATGTCCGCGTTTGGTTTTAGCGGCGGCAGCGTGGCACGGTTTGACGGCGTGGGCAGGGGTGTGCTGGGGTTTGGGACCCTGGAGCCGCTCTCTTCGGGGAGTGGGGGGAGACCCAGCAAGGCTGGGAATTGCTTCCAAACTCAGCTTTAGAGCCTAGTTTGTGGTCCAATTTTGGAGGTGTGCATGGCTGGAAACCAGAGGAAAGTGCCCTGTGGTTTGAGTTTTTGAAAAAGGTGTGTTTTACCCAGAAACAGATGCAGGTTTTTTTGGTTTGGTTTTGGGTTTGGTGGGGTTTTGGTTTTTTGAGTGGGTTTTTTTTTTGGCTCTTAAGTAATGCTTCAAATGATATCTTAGTTGGCTGTAATAAACCAAAATTAATTTTTATCTTCTTCCTTTAATTTCCTTTATTTTGGCTTTCAGTATTATTCCAGAAGATACATGACTCCTTTGCTCATAAACATTTTTAATCCTTTCTTTACTGCATTTGTAATGAGAGTTGTATTTTAATACTAAATTTCTTAGACTTGGTAACAGTAAAGTTGATGAAGAGGGAACTGGAATAAACTTATTCAGTCGTAGCTGGACTCATAAATTTAGGAAAAGGTGCTACAGCCTCATAAGGACTTAACTTTACTTCACCTGTTTTGATGTCCTGCTCTTTGCCTTCCAAATATTTGATTAATTAATCAAAACAGTTAAATTAATATTGTTTTTCTTATGGAGCAAATTACAGTACGATTCCTCTGATTTAACCTACCCAAGTAAGAATGCACATAGTCCACACATCTACACCTTTCTTACAAGCTTACTACGCTACAGTGTACTAGTTTAATTTTGTATGTCTTTGACAATATTGCCATTTTTTTTCCTTAATGTTTTAATATTGGTGATTGAACATAAAGTCCTTGGAGGTAGGAGGAAAATAGTTTGCTAAACTGTTGTATACTGAAATATGGTTGGAGGCTTGGGGTGGAAGAAAGTAATTAGTATGGTCTGTGATGATGGTTGTGATGATGCTGCCAGACAGAGATGTCATCTTTGTTCTTCTGAGGTTTTCGTCTCCTTCTCTTTTCTTTCCTTCCTCTTCATCTTTCTGGGGATGGTAACAGAGTGGAGCTGAGGAATTGGTCTGGAAGCATTAAAAGTGAATGCTGACAAAATATTTTATACTTCAGCAGGTCAAACCTTTATCTGTTTGGAAAACAAGAAGTTAAGATCTGTATTTAAGTGTAGTAGTGCATGTCTGGCACAGAAGGTAAGGTGCATGTGGTCAGTGTTAGTCAGCTGTCTGTACACTATGTATTTGAGTAATGTTGGATAAAAAGAGGACAAATTCAGCAGTAAGAGAAGGCCAAACAGTTGAATGAGATGCATCTGAATCCTTACCCAACTGTGCAGATAACTTTGTTTGGGATTGACTAGGACTAAAAAGCAGTGCTGTCAAGGAAACGTTTCAGGCTCAGCATGAAATCATACTATCTAATATTTATGAAGGGAAACCCACAAAAGATGCTGAAATTTCAAAGAGTATTTAAAAAAAAACCCTAACAAATGCCAAAGCCCCAACAAAAAAACCCCACCCCAAACGTGTCTTGTATTTCAGAGTAATTGATGGTCTAAACCTTCACTTTTTTTTTTTAATGGTGCTAGTAGGAGTTTTGTACAAATGAGAACATCACCCATCCTAAATCTCTCTTTTTTTTTTTTTTTTTTTTTTCCCCTGGCTCTGATCTAGTTCCTTAGGAACGAACTTTATTCATTATTTTAAAGGTACCAGATAAGTCCCTTCCACTATCATATCTAATTTCTTCTTCCTCCACTTCTGCATTGCTGTCATACTCGTTACTGTTTGCTTTGTTCCAACCTATCCTGTTATGCTTTTATTCATCCAGTACTTGTTTTCATGTCTGATCCTCTACTTATTCTACTTGAAACTCCTTATACTCTTCAGAGCCTGCACTAATCATTGATTAAATTAGCCTTATCGGTTCTGATTTATTTTTTCATTTGAACATCATCTGATATAATGATTTGGAAATTTATGGAAAGGGAAGCCCTTTCTTCGTAAACACAATAAGAATTAAACCAGGAGGCGTTCCTTTTGTAGGTTGGTTTTTTTTTTTTTTTTTTCTCAAGGTTTTGAACTGCTTCCCAGCCATAGCTCTGCTATGAAGTTCTCTTAGACTTCCCTTTCAAGCATGCCGCTGAGTTTCTCTTTGGCTGCTTTGCATTTGCTGGCTCAGAGTAGGCAACCAGCCTGTTGTTGCATTCAGTCCCCAACAAAACTGTTCTACCACTTATTCTGTCTAGTCTTGCAAGTTGCCTTTACTTTGAAAGGATTCCTGTTCTTGTCATATTGCTTCAAAAGGGGGACTGTACTACTGCATGAATTTACCCTGGTTGAAGGTTAGATACCTTGCTTATCAATTTCGGTGAAGTTTTGGCTAGATTTGGCAGTTAATTCCCGTTACATGCTGAAGTTGAATCCCCACCCTGTTTTTGAAAGGGACAAACTTGTTTAGGTGAAATTCTAGGTTTTATTAATGGTAGGAAAGTGTATGTGGCATAGGCCAGAATTTGTACTTTGATTCCAAAGATCAGGTGGGGGTTGAGTGCATTCAGCATGTGTAAATATTGATGTCATATTCAGAAAGCTCTTGTGGGCAAGCAGACCACTTACCTGGTCATGACAAGGTACATTTTGCACCAGGAAAACAATTAAGATTAAATAAGCTAAGCTGAGTATTTTTACACAGGTGTAATTTAGGGTAGGCAATCTGGAATAGGGGTCATTACCTTTGTTACTGATCATAGCATAAGCTTAAATATTAGAAATCTATATAAAGGTTTAGCTAATAGCTTCCAAAATCAAGTTGTTAATCTCCTTTATTCAGTTAATGAGGTAAAATAAGCTTGACGACATTGTTTGAAGAATTGATTTCAAATTAATTTCTCCTTTAAAGCTCTCATGACAATCAGTTCTTTCCAGGGAAATGAGCTGTTTTGTTTATTGATTTGCTGTATTGCTTGCTTTTGGTCAATTGACTAGTCTTAAGCAAAACCAGAAACACAGTATTGTGTTTTCAAGCAGTCCTTGTTTTGATGCCTTTCCTTTAAAATATAGTTTTGGTCTATAGCAGGGTTGTGAAAGAAACACTAAGCAAAGAAAGCATTAGTGGTTGTGGACTTCTGTCCTATTTCTCAGTCCAACTGTTCTGTGATCATAGCTCTGACCTGATAAGGTGCTGCAGTCAACTCCCTCTTTGCCTGTCCCAGCCTTCCCACTTTAAGTTGGAGGAATTTGCCTGTTGGGAGGCATTCCTCATTATCACTGCCATGCGAAAGCGCCTAATGGTGGGGTAACCGGGAGAGAGATACCGGATCTCAGCACTGTAAGCAAAGCTTTCCCTTTTTTGCTTGTTTCAGTATAAACCACCAATGCTGGCCTAGTGCCTGCATTCCTCTGTAATCGGTTGCCACAGCATGCTAAGATTGCTTTGCAGGAAGTAGATACGTATTCTACCTGCCAGCCAGGAATACAAAAGCTGAAATAGGAAGGATTGGGGAATGTCAGATCTACTTGGCAAACTTTGGTTTGTGTGTGTTTAAAAATGCCTGGCCTTGTCTCGTGTATTAAGTGATTTGAAATGTAAAAACTAAACTAGCCCCCAAGTTTTAAACTCTGAAAAATAGCAGCAGTTGCTATATAGTGGATAATAGAGATGCATTCTCAAACAAGGAGGTTGTTTAATTCTGTAAATTGTGAGGCTGGCTGTTCATGGGAGCTTTAGCAAGCTTGTAAATACAACGTTCAAGAGACTTGCGTTACTTCAGATAGCAACAGGAAGCATTGTTATAAATGCTCGTTTGTTGGATAGCTGTGTTAAAAATTAACAAAAACCACCTAAGTGGGCTTGAATTACTTGTGAAGGCACTATATGTCAGTAGGAGAGTTGAAGAGACAACAACCAACCCAAGAAAACGCCAAAAAAACCTAAACCAAAACAAAATAACAAACCCAAAGGAGTTGAGCAAGCAGCTCTTTACCAAGTCACCCTTCCAAAAATCCCACTCTACCCTGCTCCGTTTTACTTCCCCCAAACTCCAGTCGTGGCTTGCATGGTTCCTGCTCACTGTGAATGCAAGCCACCTTCCCTCGGCCTTCTCATGGGCATCCCCTTCACTGGCCTCAGGTTTCCAGGTTCCCAGTATGTTCCGCTTGATTTGGAGTTGGCCGCCAGCTGTCAGAACAGAGCCTGAGCCTGTCCACATCAGTTGTAGCCACTGGAACAGGCAGACTTATCACTTTGCCAGCACCGTGAATTAAAGTGCACATAACTGAGAAAAATAAGTGTATCATTTTGGTAGCTTCACGGCAGAAGATTTAGAAGGTATTTGCCTAAAAGTTGGCCTAATGTTCTTGCCCACCCTGAGATGGTGGAAGGGTTCTCTGCCTGCCCGGGTCCAGGGAAGTGTTCCGTGCTGCCTGGGACCCGGCTGCCCGGCCAGCTGGCAGCTTGTGGCTAAGCTTGGCACCAAAACCACGTTGCATGCTGACAGCATGCAAAAAAAGCGGCTGCTTTTTAACTATTTTGGGGCTTAAGTGAATTAATTTGTTGAAAGGGAGGAGCTGACCAAAAGATCACTGCGTTTGCGATGGAGGGAAGACACGGGAGTATCTATTTTAGATGAATGTTTTTCAGAGTGGTTTCCTTGTGGTGCGGTATGCTGCGGTCAGTAGGTGCGTGTTAATGTTGTAGGGTGATGAAAAAATTGCCTAACAGGGATGTAAAGATGTAAACGTTTAGATTTTGCTGGTCTAAAGCATACACTGTTTAAATGCTCATGGAAAAACAGAAAGCACAGATTGTTTGCAAGCTAGGACATGTCCTGTCCTAAGTTTACTCTATTTTTTTCTTCACTGTGTGTAGGAATTGCTTTCTTCTTTTAAAGTGAGGACACCCAAGCATGTGCAGGGATTGGAAAAAAGGCTAGCCATTTTGGGTGGCAGTGTTGCTCTTTTTTTGTTTACCTAATCTCTTCATGCAGGAGAAGGACTTGTGCAAAAGCTATGTGCAGTCAGTGCCGCTGCAGGTCCTGGCAAACAGTTTGATCTTATTAGATGGAAGATAACAAATTGGTGTGATCATAGATGTTTTGAAGTCTCTGCAATAAACCGAAGGGGGAAGAAAAAAAAGGTGTTCTTTGGTAAGCTTAAGATATAAATTTGTCAGCCAGTCATAAATGGGGAGTAAGATGAGATGAAGATAAAGAGGAAAGAATAGCAGAAAACCGTTCTTCCATGACAGTTGTTTACAAAGTGCAGATGTTTGCAGGCTGGCTTTTCTCAGTGTCTATTTGCTTTTTCTTCTTGAAGACTTGCAAATCACCACATTTGTAAACTTTCTGGAGAAGTTCTCCCCTGGTTCCCTCACATGGCAAATAATCTTCATACATGAACCCCTTCAGTTTTGCTAATCTGAATATGTAACAGTTATGATCAAAGTATCAGGAGGTGTTTTAATTTCATCATGTTGTTTAGGTTCTGGCTCTGAGTTGCAAGACTTTTGCAACACATTTTCAAGTTCTTTCCTGTAGTTAGAGAGGTAGAACTTTGTGTAATTCCTTCAAACAAATCAGTTTTGTGAGACTTAAAGATCTTCTGAACTTGTGTTGTTTTGAATGGTCCTGGAGGATAAATTGAATACAACTATAGTGTCTAAAAGAAATTTTTTTCTGTCCTTATAGCTTGAAGTTAAGTTGTCAGTTTGAAGTTCCCTTCATAACATAACTTTTAATTTTCTGACTGCTATTGTGTGCCTCCTTTTTTTTAAAGGAAGAATTGCTGTGGTTAAGTTATTCTACCATTTTATCTTTTTCAATAGTATTCTGTGGTTAACTGCATGATTTCCAGTGCTTTGTTCCAGATCCCTTTGGGGACCTTTTGTGGCTGTAAGCTTTATAGCGGAAGTCCTCTGTCATGCTTGAGAGAATACATTTTAAAAGCTCATGGCAGAACATGGATTATAAAATAGATGAAGCATGAATGTATAGAAAACAGTTCCATCATGTTTGAAAATTTAAGGTCTGAAAGAAAAGTCTGGGTGCAGAAAGATAACTCGTCTAAAGAGTGTTTTGTGTTCACTAACACAATTTACAAGATAGGCTTTCTTCTGACATCTGGATGTTTCTCCAACAGGAAAGTTTTCTTGCATAAAATATGGACTGGGTTTTTTTTTTCTGCCAGTGATGAAACTTTTTCTTCCCAAGTTTGAATGGCACACAGTCCTATGTTGTGTTGAGAAGCAGACTGAGTAACAACCATCAATGGAAAACAGTGGGTGACAGTGCAAAACTTTAATTTGGCTTTGTCTTGTATGGGATCAAGAGTTCTGATCACAAATCTAGCATATATAATTAAAAATTGCTTAAGAATCTGTTTGAGTTTGTCAGCTGAGTACCATTTGCAGCAGAAAACTTTTGTCATTGGTCTTGGTAGCCGTTGCTTGCCTGCTGCTGAGGTTTGTGAAAGCAATAAAAACTGTTTTAGCTAATGCATGGGCAATATTGGAAATCTTTAACAGTAATGATGGGCAAATATGCAGTTTTGTTTTGATGTTGGGAGACCTGATGTTGCATGTGTGTAAGCTTGTGAAGACATCACTACTAATGGCTTTATTTTATATCTGAATACTTCAAATGAACCTCAGGCAGCTGAAGATCCCAGCACTTCCAAATTTTTCACAATTTCATTGATTAAATGTCTAGACGAGGTAGACTTTAATTGAAAACACAAAATTATTCTAAGGTGGCGACTTCATTAGTGCAGGCTTTGCATAGTGCTGTATGACGTTCTGAATTCACTCCTCTTGCTCTATATTTTCTATTTGCTTTTCATCCCCTTTTCAAGTGGCAGGTAGATTTCACAGTCTTGATCCACTACTCAACTGTGCCCACAACAAGAAAGAAACCTCAGTCATCTGTAAATTCAGGCTATTTCTCAGGTTTTGCAACAATGCACCAGTGAAATTTGAGTGGAATTTCTATTTTCTTTAAAAGTGGAGTTAGCTTTCTGTGGCATTAATACTGTGACGGCCATGATTAAGGTGTTTGTTCTCCTTCTCTTCCCCCCTTGGCAATGGAAATCAGTCACCGCTGCCGGCAGCATCTATTTGAGATGGCGGATTTAAGCTCCATTTGGTTCTTTCATAGAAACTCTCTTCAGTCGTGCTATGGAAGTAGATAGCATTGTAACAACAAGTTCTTAAGTTTTTTATTCACGATCCAGTTACCTACAGCAAGCTGCCTGCTTTTTCCAAGTTTTTAAAAATTAAGCTTTGGCAATTACTTCAGTCATGATCCTTGTTCAATTTGGAGAGGAGGGAAGTGACCTGTTCACAAAATGCTGTTAGTGACAACATCAGGAATAGAATATGGACACTTAGATTCACAGCCTTGTGTTGAGTCTATACTCTGTTCTGTCTCTATTCTGTTCTGTCTACGAACTGCTTCTTTACTGCTCTAAAAAACATCTTAAACTTCTTTTACTCTAAAGAAAGAGGATGAAATGCGAGGTGTGATAACATCAGTCCTGTTGAAAAGAATGAAATGTTTGGTAACTGTAGCTTTGACATGAAAAATGTAATGTGTTAATCAGAGGCAAATATTGTAGAAAGAGATCTTTTATTGGACTGGCTAATATATAAGAAAAAAAATTACTTTGGACATGCAGTTGAGATAAGAGGAGAGGCTTTTTTTGAAAGCTTTTTTTTTTTTTTTTGAACACACCTGTAGGAGTTGCCTCATAAGAGGTATTATTACCTGCATACTATGATTTTTTTATTTATAGGCCATCATGCTGCATCAGCAAATGAAACATCGTTTCAGTGTAGATCAGTAGTCGTTTAACTTGCAGATAGTAACTTTGAACTGTTGTCCTCTATCAGAAAACAGCATGTCTCAGGTAGGGAACATGATACGGTGACTCGATGCTTTTCTGACATTCTCAGCAAAGTTTTGTCACTGTGATTTCTCAAAAGTGAAATTTCTATTTATTTATTTATTTTACACTAGAGGAGGTAGAGATTAGTATTGACCTGCAAGCCTAGTGGATAGTGTGTCATCTGTGTGGATAATCACTGTTTTACTTTAAGTTTTTTTCTGTGTTTTTAAGATCAGTAGAAGTAGCACAGGTAGTTTCTAGACTGCTTGACTAGTATAATACTATGGATATAGTAAACCAGTAGAATTTCCCCTTTGAAAGTATGGTTTGGATATATCTGTTTTAATCCTTATAGAGAGCTTTTGGTTATTTGTTTTTCTGCATCCCTTCCTGAATCTGTAATGCAGATGATTTAAAATTCTCTTTAATTATCAGAACTTTACTTGGCAGTAAAATTGACATGATGGTTCTCATCTGTCATACAATAGTTTCATGAAATACAGTTTATTGCCTGCTAATGGAATATGAGGTCTTTTTGTATTTAAATTTTGTTATGGTAATTAACTCGATACCTGAGGTTTCAGAATATTTTAGTAGCTTGTCTTTGTAAAATTCAGTGGTGAATGCTTACTTATTTGGTTTGAAAATCTGAAGGCATAAATTATTTATTATATATAAACTAATGGCATTATTTGCTTACCCAAATACTGTAGGTGTGGACACAGCTTCGTATTTGATTATTTGATTTTACAACATGGCAGTTAGTCTTAAAGAAAAGTACCTTCGTATACATCAGCCTATCCTGAACTATTTATGGGAAATGTTGGTAGCTGGGTACTGCAACGCTCAGCTTCCACTTTGACTTGGCTTTTCATGTTCTTCCACTCTTCAGTGTTCTTAACATAAGACACTATCAAGCTGAGGAAGGTGAACTTTGACTTTCAATCTGCAGTTTCTGAATTGAGTTCACTCAATGTTGTTTGTAGCCCCAAAAAGGCATTATTTAGGAAATAAATTAGTGATAGCTCTTGCGTTTTTCGGTGAGATGGTTTTCTTTTGTGCCGTGGTGTGGTTTAAAGCTGAGGCAGGCGATAGAGGAAGCTGTAGAGTTCCTGAATTCTTCGATTGGCACAGTGCAGGAAATGGAGCAGTGAGCTGTTACTGCCCTGAACATGCTGGCTTAAGGTGTTTATTTTATAAATGGGTTTATAAAAATAAACATCATAAAGATCTCTTACATGAGCAATAAAAACTACTGAAAATGAGAAAGCATTACAAGTGTGTTTTGTTCTCATCTGTATTTTATAGTACTTGAACAGTGTAGGGAGCAGGTCTCTGTTATTACTTCAGTTGCTTTTTCCTCCCATTTGTTTTTCTTCTCTCACTCATTCTGCATGCAGTAGATGGTATCTCTGTACTAGTGCTAATCCAGTATCTAAGGTCTAACAGTAATGCTTCATGCTGTGTAAGATGACACATTGGATCCTGCCATGAGTTAGGTGCATGGTTTAATTCTATGTACGTAAAGTAGCATCAGTGAAGTTGGCATGACCAGATTCACACCCTTGAAGTTTGAAGGGTCATTCATACAATCTGGTTTGATCCTTTGCGAATGCAACCAAAGTATTTTCCTTAGAAGTTGGATTAAAGGATGTTAAGAACCCAAGTACTGAAATCGATGATCAGTATTGTTTTTCTACCAGTAAACTCTTCTAGAATTTAATTACCTTTAGGTTATCTGATTTCAAGATTAGGTTTTCAGATAACCAGTCTTGCTGTCGAACGTGTTGCTGAGAGGCTGGGATGATTCTTTTTTTCCCCACATGCAAAGACTATGACTATGTAAAAAAATCACTATTTTGGCCAAATAATCTCTATTAGCCTGTAATAGGATCCTGTCCTGCTTTATTGCTAGCCAGTCTGTGTCCTCTTCAGTCTTAACAGCAAGCACTGTTGGTATGCAAACCTTTTGAAAAAAGGGGAGGGGGAAGAGGAAGAAGAAACTGAGAAAAGTTGAAGTAGAGCCTTTGTCTCTAAAACTTGTCTCAGAATGAATATATATATATAAAATATGTGTACAGAACAAATATTTGACATGACTATTCCTTTTTTTCAAGGATGATTCACTTACTTAGTGTTGTTACTCTGTTGTTTTAAGTGCAGGTCTGTTTTCTTTAACTTAACCAATATTAATGTATAGTAATGGTCTGAAGAGAGTAAAGCCTTTTCTGTTACACCTATACAGTATTTTGAGAGTACTGAGTCTGTCATCAAGGCCCTCTCTGCCACCCTTTGGAAGACTGGATGGTCTCCAACAGAAGTGTTGTCCCCAGTCCAGCTGCATGAGTATATGTATGTACTAGGCAGCAGGATTGAATTGAGTGGGTGGCTTACTGTGCTGCATGGTTTATCTGCACCAGGTATTTGCAGCTTCTCACAGCGCTTGCATTACCTTCAGTGTGTTATTGGCTTAGTGGGATCTTAGGGACATGTCAATCAAGATACAGTGTAATGCTAGAACTAAAACTCCGGCTTATTTCCTCTCCTGCCTACCTCCTCCAGTCCACCTTTGACATTCATGTGTGCTCTTGCTGAATCCAGAGTTCAAAATACCTGGATTTCTCTTGAACACACTTCACAATATGAGTTTACCAGAGATATATTATAATGGAAAGCTAAATGAAGTGCAGGGAAGTCTTGCAAAGCACTTAATCTTATGCGCTAAGTAAGCACCTAACCTCTTGTAGTGGTGTGGGGATTTTTTTAATTTATTCAACTGTATATATTGGATTTTCTTCTTAGAGGCAATGACTACTGAGAATTAGGTAGGTTCGTGATTTCTAGACATAGGAACAATCCAGTTTGTCCACTTACTGGCTTTTAAAAGTAAAATAAAAAGTTAGGTTCCAATTTTGTGGAGGTTAGCAAAGGAAAGAGTATTCAAAATTACTTGTGGTTTGGTTTTTGGTTTTAAATCGAAGCATTTTTCCTCCTAACTACCTTGGTTGAAACTAAAATGCTTTCAAGTACATTCTAAATAAGCAAATAGAGATATCATCGTATATACGGTCTACCCTGAAGGTTTATTTGTGGATAAAGAACTGTCAGATGAAGAAGAGGTATCATATTTTGCTATGGAAGAATTTTTTTCTTTACTCTGTTCTACACTAGTTCTCGTAAATATTGGGCTGGCAATATGTACAAGAATATATGTTAATACAGGTATTTTCATACGTATTTAAGGTATAACTTTAAAACGCCTATTCTTATATTTTTTTTTTTCTTAATGGACTCATTTTCTGTAAAGAATCTCTGCCTGTAAGATCTGTTTTTCTGGAAAACTTAACATGATAACTAAAATGACTGAAGCCTTTTTCATGCACTTTCTGATAATGTTCTCAGAATGCTTTGCTAGACCTACTCATTATTTATATGACAGGTAAATAATTTTACTGTGCTGGAATATATCACAGATGTTAGCCAGTGGAAGCAAATATAGGAAAACTGAATCTTTCAATTAAGATTGAAAAATCTTAATTTTTTTGAAGTTGATTTTAATTTGGGGCTGAAGAGCTACTATTATAATGATATTGCTGTCTGTCTTAAGAGTAATGGTTGGAAAACTTGCAGTACTGCTTTGGAGGTTGTGTGTGTGTCTGCAAGCACACAAACTTTCAGCATGGATGTTAACCTTTATTCTGCTTGTAAGAAAGAAGATGCTGCAAGAGGTCTTTTATTCTTTGTATCTCAATTTGGAGGTATTTTTACACCATAAGCTGTAAGGCTTTCATGCTTGTTCTATTTTTGTAATTTAATTGATTTTTTCCAAGTGATACGAAGTTTCATCACGTTGTGATACTTCTGGCTTCCAAATTTACTTTCTATATAATTTATGATCAATATGTCAGGAAAAGTTTGTGGGAAATAACTACAGATACGGAGCAAGTGATAACCTGGACACATTGCTCAAAATGAAGTTTGTCTTTTACTTTGGTTGTTGCTTTAGTAATGCCCTGTAATTTGTATAGAAACTTGCAAATATTGTATTGTGGTTAAATACCTCATGGGATTTTCCTGTGAAATATTAGAGTGGAATTTTATATTAATGGGGACACATCTAGTTTCTCATTGGGAATGTAGAAAAGATGAAGCATTTCCTCCACAGAAGGTGAAAACAGAAGCTGGTTTTCATAGGTGTTGAGTTAAACTTCAGACTTATATTTGGAAAATCTGGCTGGATAATTTAACGCTCACTAAGATGCATTGATGATAGATATGGCTTTGAGGTGTGTAAATAATTCTTAACTACATGGGAATAATGATCAGAATATAGATTACTACAAAAATTTCAGGTTCACTAGGGTTGTTTTTTTCTGATGATAATTTGGGAGATTATTTTAACCAGCAAATAGGGAAAGCTACTACATGCTGAAGAGCATTTGTGTTGGTCATCTTAGGGCTATACATTGATACAAAGACACTTTTAATTTGTTATACTTCTTTATATTCCTATTTACTTTATTTCATATCTTTTAAATAAAGCAACAGGTAACCCTAAAATGTAACTGTTATTGAAAGGACATACAAGACTTGGCCATGTCTTTAGTACTACAGCTTCTTCTTCAGTACTACAGCTTCCTTCCTTCCTTGTCGGAGTGGTTACTCAGACAATGAAAGTGGGTTAGAAGCACTATCCTTTTAAAAATGACATTCCCACAGATTCTGCATTATTTATGATTTTCAAGAGCCCAACATGGAACTATATATTTTCAGTCATGACTATAAAGAAACTCTGAGAACTCTAAGAGTGCAGTAGTCCCCTTCTAGAAAAAACATGCATGCACCCACTTGCAGGAATAGAAATATCCCCATTTACCCAATGAAATGGTGGTAATGAATGATTTTTTTTTTTTTAAAAACTATTCAGTTATATACAGTGTGATTATATATAGAAGGTCCTCAGTATATACTCAGCAAATCTGCACTTGATTTAATTCCTTGGTAACAAACACATTAATGGTAGTTATACTGAGAATCAGGTCATAAGTTTCTTCACCAACAATTCCTAAGTGAGTTGGAAAGAAATTACATGCTGATTTGGAAAAAGTCTTTTTAAAAGTCAGTCTTCGATATAAAAGATGAGGAAAACATGTTATTTTTGTTCTGCTTGACTGCAGTGTTATTGTAGAAGAAGGCATGCATAACCAAACTTGTCTAGAAATGTGTTTAATGTACTTGGAAAACATTAACTTCTTTCTGTAGCTGTATTTGTTGCTCCTGTAAGCCTGTTGCATGGTTTGATTATGGGATAGAATTTCATGTGTTTGTTTTATACCTCAGGGTGAAAATAACTGTTTTGCGGGTGGTTTTGTTTGTTTTTTAATTAAAATATAACTCTCAACTTTCTGGATTCAAGACGTTTATTTTAGGGAAAGGGCAATAATTATTAAACTATTCACTTGTTGATAACGTTCAAATTTGTCTTACGGTTTTTTGTTGGTTTGTTTTGTGAATTAGCCTCCTGCTCGAGGCTACAAAGCGGGAGCTGGGATTTGCATGTAATGGCTGGTCCTGGTTGCTGGAGGCTGGTCGCTGGTGTTTAGAGCCGGCATCAGGTCTTGCCTGAGATCTCGGTGACCCTCTGCCTATCCCAAAAGCAGTTGCCATCCCAGGTTGCTTCATGTGCTTCCACGTACCCCTTTATGTTGCACTGGGGTTGATCAGCCATTTCAGTAATCTGGGCCTATTTAAAATACAGATTTAAACGCAGGTCATATATGGAAGAAAAGTAGTAGAGCAGGCGCTAATAACGCAGCTGCTCACCTCTCTTCTTTTCTCCTTCCCCTGCCCTTTAGACTAGGGATTTGCAGTGGTGTTTCCTCACAGAGTTTCTGAGCGAACGGCACGTTAAGCTGGGACACGCAAAATGGCTTAGGCCCGTGGCGTGACACCTGTAAACCAGCTCCTTCAGCAGCTTGCCGTTCGTTGGCAGAGTAACGTTGAAGGCCACGTAGGTGGGAAGTAGAGAGTCTGGCTTTCTCTGCTCGGGACTCCCAGCTGGTGGCAGTTCCCTGGGGCTTGATGAGGCTGTTTGAGCCCCAGTTGACTAATGGCTGTGGTGTCCAAACACTCAGCCGTTTATCCCGGCCTTGGCACAGTTTCCATGGTCAGCTGGCTCCGTCAAGGACAGCATCAGCTGGGGCGCTTTGCATGCTGTAAACAGAAACCGTGAACTCCGGCTGTGTTACTGGTTTGATTTTACATAAAATTGTAGAAATCAAGGAATTTCAAGGTTTCATTTGTGAACTCAATGCAAATTGGTAACACTAGCAGGTTTGAATTTCTTGTGATGGATTCCCAAATTACTGTTTCAGTTGGGGCATCCAGCATATAACCTGAAGATATGAAAATAAATGTAACTGTGAAGAACTAGCATAAAAAACAACTGTAACTTTAATCTAAAACTGAGCACCTCTCTGATTTTATAAGGAACAGCAATATGCAAGTACGTGTTACTGTTAGTTCTTGGATAGCTTCTATGGATGCTAGGAGACAGACTGTTAGCAGGTTTATGGGATAGAAAAGAGCTGGAGGACATGTGGAAGTTCAGCAATAACGATGCATATTGTACGTTCTCTTTGACAGCATCCACAATTCTCGCTATTTTGGGAAAAACTTCAAAATGGAATTTCATCCTTGTCACAGACAGCTTTAGGGTGACATTCCTGTCATCTCTTGTGTCTAGCTGACAGCATTCAGTGGAGACCTGGGCTTGGGTTTAGAGAGTATAATATGGTTTATCAGGGGCAATGGTCGAATTTCATGTAGAAATTGGTACATAAGAGGAGAAGAAATGTTAGGGGTTTAAGTTATGAAAAACATAGGCGACCATAATCTGAAGATTAAACTTAGCCTACTAAATCTACCTCAAGTATGGGCTAGGTTATCCCAGTGACATGCTAGGCTTTCTACAGAGAGGGACCTTGGTATGAAATGGACCTGTAATTGTTTGTGCTGCTATGCACAGTAAGTTAAATAAAAATCATTGATTTGTTTATTCAGGTTTATTTTTTCACAGTTATAAAAGAGTTTGGGTTTTTGGAGGGTTTTTTTGGGGTTTTTTTTTTTTTTTTTCTGCTTAGCAAACATATACGTAGATATATAGATATATAAATGTTATTGGTGCTATTTTATCGTCTTCTATATTTGAAGCTTGAACAAGTGAGTAGCAAGACAGAGCTATATTGTAACACTTGAAAAAATACTGCTCTTCTGGAGGGTGATTAGGATTACATATCAAAATTTCCACAGGGTCTCCAAGCATGGCTCATCCTGCAGCAAGCTCTGCACTCGGAGTGCAGGGGCTGAGCGTGATTTTCTTGTTTTCTCCTGGCAGATCAGGAGCTGAGTGCTGGAGACTCCTGTGATCGTTGCTCTCTGCTGAAGCCTGGCTAAGGTGGAAGTGAAGTAGAACAATACTTGGAAAAAGGGAATGGTGGAAGTGTAAGATAGGAAGCGTTGGGGGTGGCAAGTGAGAAAGGTTGGGGAGTGTGAGCAGAAGGGTCAAACAGCATTTTCCCAACAGTGGAGAAATCTGTAAGCTCCAGGAGCGTGAGGTGTCGCAATGCAGACTGAGTCCCGAAGACTGGGCTGACGAAAGTTTGAATCTGGCTACCAAACCCCTTCTTTCTCATTTAGTGGCTGGCCCAGAGCGAAGAGTAACTTTCTGCTTTTACCCATCAGTGGACTAGTGGGTAGAGAGCTATTTCTGCAAGTGAAAGGTTTCTTTTTTGACCTCTCAGGGTGGAAAGGGGAGAAAAGACTGTGCAATATAATTCATGTAGTCACCTGGCTTTTTGGTAAAAGATGAACACAGTGCTGAATAAATAGTTTAAAACTTAGCTGCTAGAAAATTAAAGAATGTGAGATTGAAGGCTTTGTGTACAGTTGTAATCTATCTTCACCTTTTTGTTTTTCCTTGATAATTAGATAACTGCATGTTTTATTTAGCAACAACTATTCCTGAATAAGAAAGCCCATTTTCGGTAATAAAAAAAAAAAAAATAGAAAATTAACATACTGTGATTAACTGCAGACTGTATATCAAGAACAATTTCAAAGCAGTAGGGCTGTATAGTGGTTTATATGGAAATACTGTTCAGAATTCACCTAAAGATCACCTCTTCTTTTTTTCCCCTCCTTTAAAAACAAAAGAAAACTAAAAGCCAAAGCAAACAAACCCCTAAAACCACACCTTTGGGAAAGAATAGGAAAATACTGCTGATCTCCTAGGAAAAAACAAAATGTGCTGGTGAAATAAACGAGTCTTGGCAAATTACAGTTTTGATTTTAGAAAATATAAAATAGCAAACTATCAATTGGCTGACAAAAAAAGTATGAGAGTACTTGTTGAATGCTTTTGTGTGTCTGACTTCTGAGTTTTCTGTGAGAAGGGAATTGTTATAGCTGCTTCTAAGTCTAGATTACGCATTGTTACATGAGGATGGATCACTGCACTGCTTTGTTGCCTTTGCTCTATACAATTTTCCATCTCATGGCTCTTCATGCGCTTCACGTTTGCTTTTTGTAGTGATGTGTGAGTAGATATGATGTTTCAGAACTTTAAGTGATTTTATTCTGAATTGTTCAGTTTCTTTAGCTGCTTAAAAGAAAAGCCAGCCTACGTTTTAAGGCAGATACACAAATAAGGGGAGATTGCAAAACAGTCCTGACGTTGGTCCTGTCTAGCTTGGCCAGCAGTCTAGGAAACACTCATATTATGCAAGTCTCTTTGTAGCTAGCCTTTAAGTGAGGTATGATTTGGTAATTGGTATGGTAATTAACCTGGAAAACTATCCTCTGCTTCGCTTGCCAACTGGCTTTATGTGCTGTGATGTTAATTGGTAAACTGATCCAGTGAAGAGAGGCTTGAAATGTTTACAGGCTTGACTGTATTTAATTCATCTCTTTTTTCAATGAATGGCTTTTTTCTGTTTGGTGGGGGTTTCCTTGTTTTCATTTTAAACTGCTTTTCAGAGTTTTGGTGTTCATGAAGATTTTTCCAAAAAAAGAAAAAAAAAACGAACTCCAACAAAAGGGTGGGGTTTTTTTTGTGGGATGCTCTTCTCAGATATAAATTTCTGGCTTCATGAATTTATGTATGCTAGGTTGTAAAATATTGACATGCTTTTAATGTTAATTCTGGTTGCCTTACATATGGTGTTTGTGTATATATTCCTGAAACAAAATGCTATTTGACAAAACGTGATCTGCATTAACTCAAGACTGTTTTGTCAGTTGAGAGGAAACCAATTTGGTTTATTGTAGTCAATCTTGTATGGTAAATATAGAAATATGTAGGAAATGTATAAAGCGGTAAGGGATTTACTAGTTACAAATGATAAAAACTCGTCTTGACATTGCCTTCCCGCTTTAGAGTAGCTGTTTGGGTTTTTTTACAGATTTAAACTAAGGCAATGGCCCCTGCCTAGCCTAAGTATACATTGCAGGGGTTACCTGTGATTCTCTTCAGAATGTTCACATTTAGAACAGGGAAGCCCCGCTATATATGCATTTATGTTCTTGTGTACAGCATGCTAATTTTACAACTTTTTCTTTTCTATAAGAAGCATTTGTTACTACAGGTATTTGGGGTGTAATGAGATCTTCATGATGTTGTGGGTTTCTCTGAAAAAACATAGATGAAACATAGTGAATTATAAGAACTGTTATTAAACATAATTTTTGTTTTATAGGTTATTCAGCAATAGTTATGAACTCCCGTTTACGAGCCTTAGGTGGGAGGATAAATAACATACGAGCATCAGAACTACCAAAAGAGAAAACCCGATCAGAGATAATCTGTAACGTCCACTTTTTGGATGGCTCAGTACAAAGCTTCAAAGTCAATGTAAGTTTGAAGAACTACTTTTTTTTTTTTAATACATAGAAATTTGTTTGAAAGCAGAAGGTTGAATGTGGGGACTCTGAGGCATGGGATTTCCAAAAGATGTTGAAGATGTAGCTTTGCCATTACAAATTGCAGAATTACTGATTATGAAATGGATTTATGAAGTGCTATTTTAATTTTATTTAAAGTCAACCAACAGAAATGTCATAAAATCATGGCATGCAGATTGTATCTGGAAAAAGGTCTTCTGTATGATATGGGAATGATGAAGAAACAGATCTGGCGATCATTATCAGCTATGAATAAGTAATTCATATTTAAAGGGAACTCCCAAATTTGAATGTGCTCCTCCTTTTCTCCCATCACAGGACTGGTAGTGTTAAAAGGAGGAGGCCTTGTAAATTCCTGTAGTGATGTCAATACATATTTTCTGAAGTGCAAAGATGATGTAAATAGTGAAGACATCATGGCTTAGTAGGACAGTCCTGTTCAGTCTTTTGTACTTCAGTGTAGTCTCTTTGTCTGGGAGCAGGGAGGGAAAGGGGACTAACAGAGGTTTATACTCTACTTTTTTGCTGTATTTTATTCTGTAAATATTTTGGTTTATACCCTTCAGTACTGATTAAAAGTATTTGTTCATTTTTAAAGGAAAACAAAGGAAATATCTTCACTCCTCAGTCAATTTTCAGTAGAATTATCTGACCGTGCAGAAAAACTGTGGATGAATTTAAGTATAACTGTGTGAATTTGTGTATATGATACTTGTTTTATCCAATTTACCCTATTTGCAAAGAAGCGTTTTGCTGCGGAAGCTGCGTTGTTGGTATGTTAGATTATACAGTGCTTTCGTATAGGAGATTCAAAACTTCACCTGAAAACTATATTTTCCTAAGTATTATTACAGTTCTCTTTGCAGACTGATTTTATTTTTGAACTTTGTTGGATATTTATTGAAATAGAAATTATTTGATAGGTAAACAGATGATTTTCATTCTATTCCATATGGAATTAGTCTCATATTTTAGTATATATTTATATACATATATAGTATATATTTTATATACTATATATGTATGTATATTTATATACATATATAGTATATATTTTATATACTATATATGTATGTATATTTATATACATATATAGTATATATTTTATATACTATATATGTATGTATATTTATATACATATATAGTATATATTTTATATACTAATATGTATGTATATTTATATACATATATATGTGCATATGTATCTATATATGAAATAGCTAACATTGGGGAGTGGAGTACAAGGAGAGTAGATATATAAGAGAAGAAGCAACAGATTAGTATACAACTTCCATTGTTCATCTCCAGCATGTCCTATAGGATTGCCTTGTCTGTCAATGAGCTAACATAATTGCCCACCCCCTTGCACAAGGCTCTTTTTGAAAAATGAGGAATTTAAAACTTTTTGAAATCTGTGCACAGTAGTATATTCTTCCTTGTAAACAAGTGTTTACGCAGCTTTAGATTTAGCGCTTGGCCTGAAGTCCAGCACTGTACAAGTGAACTTTTGCTTCTCATTTCATCCTTTAAGCAGTGAGTGCAATATGGTAAATAGGAACCACTTTGAAACTCCAGACCCAGCTGATTTCTCTCTCTGCCTGCAGCGTATCCCCAGGGTATCCCTGCTGGCTACCTCTTTCATCCAGGAATCCGAAGGGCTTCCTTTCCTGCAGTTATAATGCTGAACTGCCATAGGGGTAATGCAGGACCCATTATTGCTTTATTGAAAAGAAGCGGGGAGAGTGGCTACCCTGCTATGTTATGGGCTAATGCAAGGAAGAGGTTTACCAGAAGATTTATGTTCTTCAAGTACTGAGCTTTCATACTTGTACTGAGGGAGCCTGCCCTTATCTGCCAGGATGGCCCTTACTGATTATCTAACCTTGATGTCTGCCTAAGAACAGGCTTTGCTGCACTCTGGTTGTGTCGGAAGGTCCAGTTCTCAAAAGGGTTTGAAGCCAGCTGTAGAAAATTTGTATCCAAGTTCTGCTTATGTTAACAGAAAAATTCAGCTTTGTGAAGTTTGTGCCTGACTGTGCATGTGTTTTTGTTTTAATTGCCAACATCATTCAGGTTTATCTCTGTAAGCAAAGAGTAACTCAGGTCTGTGGTCAGTCTAGGAATCAGCTAGGCATGTATTGAAGGAAAGTAAGTTTTGCTCTGAACAGATTTTTCCCCACTAGTGAAGTCTTTCTGTGTTGCTTTAGAGAAACTGTTTCTCACATCAAGACATTGATTTATAGATCTGATTTTGCTCCATACTTTATTAATTTCTGGATGCCAGCTCAACTGATAATTCTTTATTTTTAAGAAATTAAATATGTATATCACATGGCACGATTATCTATAAGACAAATTAACAGCAATGTATTGATTAATGTAGTAATACGTTATTAAAATGAAGGTGCTTTCTGAAATGACTAGACATAGATAAGATACATGGGTAAAAAGACATACTATGTCTTGTGAATGTTGTAAATATGTTTTTCTAGTTTTTTACTTTCTCAGTTTTTACTGTTCTTGCTGAAATCTGTTGAATTTTTCTCTCCTGTCTGAGTTTGGAGAATTGGAACTGAACAGGATCACCTCTTTTAAAGCATAGGGTATAGTGTTTTCTGCTTTTGAAGAACTTCAACGTATCAGTGGAAAATTAAGGTTGGGAATTTTTCAGAGTTGTATGTCTGTGGGCTAGTGGCACCTGCTTGTGATTTATGAAAGCCGTAAGTTTGGATATATGTTAGACTTTGAACTAATATTAGGCTAATATTCATGTATACATAAGTATGCTTTACGTTCATAGACAGGATTATACATTTCTACCACAAATAGTGGAAAGTGATAGGGGAAAAGCAGAATACTCAAAGCTTGGCCTTCATCCATTTGATAGCATAAATGGAATTGAAGACTCCTCCCATTCTAGTGACAACAGACTGAAAAATACTGAGCATTGCTTTGTCATGCAGCAGCTATCTGAACACAGAATTCTTACTGCAAGGATTTCTTTTTCAAAGGCATAGAGGGATTATATAGAAAAATAACATCAAAGAAAAACAAACATCAATGGTAAGAAGAACCTGAGAGAAATTTGCTTTGGATTTAAGCAAATAGATATTCCTAAGTTGTCATTTCTAATATTTTATTGGCACTGCACAGATGCTCAAGACTAGTAAATTTGAGGTGGATTTAAATTTAATACAAAGATGATAGATTAAATAGTCTAAACTTACAACCTATTGACACACTGGAAAGAACAAAGTATGTATTTTGAAATTTTGAACTAGTACTGACATCTTTAAAATTATGGTAGAACATTCATGGTGTCTCCAATTGCAGAACAGGGAGAATAGAGATATGACTTTCTTTTCTTTCTGTAGCAACAGGTTCTTTATAGAGTCCATGCAGCTGATTTTCATCAAACTTTGTTAGCAAACTGCATGGGCTTATGAAACTTATCAAGTTATAGCTATAGGTCTCTTTATCATTCCGCTAGATGGTACTTTCTTTTCCTAGTGATTGTACCTGTAGCAGTGTGAATGAAAACCAAGTATCCTAAAACTGGGCCAAGGAAGAAGGAAGGTGGATTTTGCTTATGGAAATAATCTGAGGGACTTTCTATCTATTAAGAAACCATAAGCTAGCTGCATAATTTGATTCTGCAAATTTGTTCTTATAAAATGCTTATCTCAAAGAATATCAGTAGCCTGACCAACTGTAAATAAAGACTTAACTTCAAGAGAGTAGTGCCGTTTTTCTCATGGATTTTTGGCTTTGGCAGAATAGTGAAGCGATAGGCTTTTTTTGTTTGTTGTTTTTATTTAAAGGTGTTCATACTACAGTTTTGATGAATCTGGAATTTGTATTGATGGTATCACAAGGAGTTAATCAGTATAACTTGTGGTATGTGCTGTTCTTAGGTCATCATTATCAAGAAAGTTCACATGGGAGTACAGACACATTCCACTACATTGCTTACAGTCCAAATTGAAATGTATGTTAACTCCGCAAGGCTGAAATGGCCTTTCTTGTCTTTCCCCCGTAATGTGTTTCAGTGTTTAGATGGAACATGTCCAAAGTCCAGGCAAAGGATATAAGGTGCACATAAGCTAAGAGTTGGAAATGTTCCTCTTTCAAAAACACATTTGAGACAGACTTGACTGCACTTGGTACCTAGTGTTGCACTTTAATTATATCCAGGTTTTCTTGAAGCCTCCCAATAAATTTCAGGTGTTTGAATTTTGTGATAAGGTTAATTCACTTCTGTCTCTGATGTTACCTCTGTCATGTTACAGGCTGTAATGCATAAGCTTTCCACATGGGGAAAAATGTTAGTTGTTGTTCTAATATATACAGAATGTGCTCACATACCATGTCTGGGTGTATTTAATAGGTGTATATTGAGCAATAATGCGAATTTATTTGTAACTTTTGATATAAACATGCAGGAATTTTCCATTATTGCTTTACTTTGACTCAGTTACCAGGAATGACCACTTGGGAAGTATGCCTTTCAATTTCCAGTAAATTGACTGTTGTGAAGGGATAAAATTTACAGTGTCAGATCACTTCTGTATTGTGTTGTCTTTCTGAGTTGACACTTATGTCTTAGTACCTGTGATTTTTTGCTTTTAGACTAGTTGGCTTTCAGTAATAGCGTTTCCTTCTAGACATAAAATGATTAGGTAGTAATAATGAGAAAAGTTGCATGACTTGAAATTCAAAATGTAAGGAATGTTTTTTCCTTCCCCACCATCTCAGTTAAGCTCCTTCTTCCAGTATTTGAGAAGAAACATGATTGTTACAACTAACACCAACAATTACTCTTGGTATGTTTAAAATAATGGGCAGGGATACAAGTGTTAAAGGTTCTTTCTGATTGTGGATGTGAGTTATATAATTTTAAACTACTCACAGTAAAATGCAATGATGCAGAATTGTTGGATCTCTGTCACTAGGTTTTCCTAGTGGATACTGTCTGATAATACAAGACAGTTTAGTGCTAATCCGTGTCCCTGCATGTTGAAAGAATGGCTGTATGAAGTTTCAGGCTCGCAACAAATATTTATTTTATATCGAGGCAGATCAGTATCCTCTATGACTAGAAAACAGTAAGGCAGTATGAAATTTGATGATGCCTTTGAGGACAGTGAGAAAGTGATCTGACCTACAGCAGGCTTGTTAGTCTTAGCCCTTTGTGGGGCCTGACTTCATAATAAATGCTGAAGGAAAGAATTAGTGGAGGGGAGATTTTTCCAAAGTTAGAATTGGAATGACTAACCTCATGTATATGTTTGTTTTAAATCATTTTTGAGGCAGAGGAAATGCAGTGGGTCAAAACTCTGTGGGCTTGGATAAATATTTTGTATGACCTTTACATAGGAAAATACTGTGCTGGAGTGTATGGAATCTGGAAGAGTTACGGGATGGGCAGGGAGTTGCCTCAAGAGGTGACAGCAGATCCTGCTGAAAAGGAGATGTTAAACAGTGTAAGGACATTAATAGGATTCTTGGCTGAGACATTCCATTAGCATGTTGCTATTGAATCTTTTTCAGTAAATCACGAATGTAAGGTTTAAGGCATTATTAACAGTAAAAAAAGATACAGGAATATGAGGTAGCGCATAGGTTATCTTGAACAAGGAGTAATTGCAGTGAGGGAAAGCAGTAGTGTAAACTAATAGCTTTCATAAGATGAGGTAATGTTTTTTTAAGCTCAATTTTCAGTTGCAAACAATAGAGGAGGAAAACACTGGTAGGCTGAGCTGCTCGTGTGTTATCGTGCTGAAAAAGGTGAGCACTATTATGCACCAGGCAGGAATCTTCAGCCAATGTCAAGGAAGTATTAACAGTGTTAGTCTTGGCATTGAGGCCCACCCTCTGGGGAATGTCATGTGTGGATCCTGGTTACTGGCAGACAAAAGCGGGAAGTTCCAGTCAGGCAGGCATAGAAAGTACAACTAGGATGCTCTGCAAAAGTCTGGACCTAAGGAAAGAAAAGGCTGTTCTGTTCATTCTAGCTAAACAAAATCTTGCATGCTCTGAATAAAAGCATCAAGTGAGTAAATAAATTCCAGGAAGAGAAAAGGAGAGTTAGCAGAAGAGCAAACAAATTAGCTGTGTGTAAAATTAGTGTGGAAATTAAAAGAAAGTGTAGCACTTTGTTTCAAGCTCATAGGCGTATTGAGGCCAAAGGACGCAGGCTGTTTGGTGGTGGATGACTGCTACAGGCTAAGTTAGGAAAGGATGGCCTCAAACAGCACATGAGGGGCAATGGGTATCGTGTCTGAAGTGAGACTGAATTTGCAAAAGCTCAGGTGGTGCTTAACTGTGAGGTTATCATTGCCAGAAAGTGGGGGCAAAGCTCTTGCAGAGGAGAGGGACAGGGAGATGTGCTATATGTTGCACTGTCTTCCTAAAGTGTCACTTTGTACCACTTACCTCGTAGAAGTTAACAAACTGAAAAGGATTACTTGCATATTACCTCTCCACTCCAAAGAACTAACAGTCTTCACTTATGTTTATGCAGTTCTTAAGACAGTGGGTCTTGATCACCCCAGCTTCTAGGCAGTACTTGACATTAAGAATAATGAAGGGGTTCTTTCTCTTCAAAGTTGTGTAGCTTACTAGAAATTAAACTTGACTAATCTAAATTCCCTAAATATAGCAGGAAATTGTTGTGGCACCGACAGAATGTAATAGATGTTAGTTATGACTGCTTTAAATATTAAGTTTTGGCCTATCCAACATAAGGTGAAATATATTTCAAGGCAGATTTAAATGGAGGTGAATGGTGTGTGGTTATGAGGTGGTTGATGCAAAGCTTTTAAAACTTCAGAATAAGGGTTGGTACATGTCAGGAAGATGAAGTAAATTCAAAGTTCTTTTCAGGGTGGAAACAAGCAAGCCTCTTGGAAATGTTTCTTTTTAGTAGAAAAAACTTTAAAATTCTTAAGATTATCTTAAAAGCTTGTGTCATTGTAATAGAATAGGCTAGTGTGGAAAGTGTGTAACTTTTTTTTTTTTTTCATCTCACTGCAGAAGGGCAAGAGCTTTATTAAGAATGTCTTAACTACTTGCTGTAACGGTTGACAGGGTTAAGGAGAACTTGGTTCTAATGCCCAGTTTAGCTGAGTGGTGTTCATGTTGTTTTGCCCCCTTCCTATGGCAAAGGGGAGTGAAAATACAATGTGTTATAAAGCACTTGACTCCCTGTAGTATTAGAGTACACTGTGGCTATGGACTGTATTGGAATGGATGTCAAAATTCAAAAGCAGTGATGTGACATGCTTAGCCGGCCTCACTTTACACCTAGATCTCAAAACTGTTTATGTGCAAAATAGATCAAAGATTGTGCAGCTTGAGCTGTGTGGTAACTTTATTTTTAGGTGTATAGGCTGAAAAACAATGGACGTGTTAAAACAAAGCCAAAGCCGAGTAAATATAGAGTTTTCTTGAGGAAAAACAACAAAAACCTTCAGCTTTGGGAATTTTAACAACTGAAGAAGACTTTAACAATTTAAAATGACATTTTGTACTTAGCTTAGATTTCTGGAGTGGGTGCTTGATCTAGGCACTGTGGAAGAAACTTTATGCTTTTAATACCTGAGAGCAAGAACTGGAGCCACAGAAAAGTAGTGTTGGAAATTGCTTTTGATAGCAAATGTAGAGAGGAGGAAGAGAAGGAAATAGTACGTATGTAGGAAGAGGAGATTAGTACTGGCTGAGCAGCTGGGTTTAGGGTTGGGAAACCCATGGGAACATTGCAAAGAGAACTGCGACTGTCGAGCAAGAATATTGTAGCAGGGAGCTTGCTTGTCTTTACGGGGAAACAGTGAGAAGGCTTAGCAATTCATGTGTGCTGGGGGAGAAGGGGGGATGCAATTGTGAGAGGGTGGGAGAGAGAAAGTGAAGGCATCTGAATTGGGATGAAGGACCAGAAGCATGAAAAATGAGAAGGGAATTAAGAGATAATGCTGTTGCAAAGAAAGGAGACTGAAGGGAGTCAGATGTGTTGAAATTCAGAGAGAAAATTAGCAGAAGCATCTGCCCTCTGTGATCTTCTCCTGCCCCATTTGTAACGAAACCTGAGATGTCCGAACACTTTCAGTGAAGTGTATGTCTCATCCCCTGTAATTACTGCTTTTGGTCACAATGTAACTACAGTTGCTCATTTAGCTCGTGTCAGAAGCAAGCACCATAGATGTGCAATTACGCTTCTGAGCTGTGCAGGTGTCATGCGCTGTCACTTGAAAGTGTTCTTAATATTCTGCTTACAAAAACACAACCCTGGGGAAACGAATATGGTATGTGTAGTAAGGCAGTGCTAAAGATGAACGTATTCACATCAGGAAATGCCCATGATTTCAGAGGGTTAAGGTGGCATCTGCTGTTTTCATAGGGCCCTCTTCTGTACATATATGCATAATCTCTGATAGCAAATCTCAGTCTTGATAGTGGAGCCCACCTCATTGATGGTGCTGGACAGAACTGCCTGGCAGGTGCACGGCACTGTGGCTGTGTGTGATGAGGAACGCATGGTTGCGTGGTCCTTACCTGTCACTGAGATTTCAGTTTCTAGGCTGGATCTAGGTCTACGCTATTTCAGAAAAAAATTGGTTTTGATCAGTGCCATGGTTTGAATACCCCAAGGAGCAGTAGCCTGTTTGAAAGGAGGGGAGTAGGAATGTGCAGCTGGGGAAGAAGAAGGGGACAGAGCTGCTGCTTTTGCTGGCCCCACAGACTTACAGGCCTGAGCGGACTCGCATTTATTGCGAGACTTCAACTGTTCGTTGTGGCAGTTAAACAAGATGGGAGGCTGTTGGAGGAGAAAGGGTAGTCTCGTACGTATGACAGTCGAGTGTTGCCTACATTGTTTTCTTCATAGGTGACTTTGCTCCAGAAAAATGGGCATAGCTTTTCACAGGAGGCCAACAGTTGGCTGTCACCTTACCTTGCATCTGGAGCCTGATGTAGAAACACTGAGCATTCAAATCACAAATGAGCTACTAGGAGTTCTGCTGTAGCAGTAGGAAGTGTTGGATAATATTCCATCCTCCCAAATAAGGTAGCTGAGTGAGTCTCTTTTGCTTGAATCTTTGTTCTTTTCCCATCTTTTAAATAGGAAGGATGCTTTTATGCGATAAGGGAAGACTATGGAATATGTTACTATTTAAAGCACTTGATTACAACAGTGTGGTACCCTGTTTAAAAAACCAAAAAGATAAATCTCTCTTCTGAACAGGACTTGAGTGTTGTATAATAAACAAGGTCTAGACAAAGAGAATTGGGTACAGTATTGTGTCCCTGGCTTAAGTGAGCACTCATATGCACTAAGACTGGGGCCATCCACAAAAATGTAGTCACTATGATGCTTATACATGAAGTCCTTTGTTTCAAGAGGTTGTTTAAGAAATTAAGAAGTTTAAGAAATCGGAACTTAATTAAATCAGAACTTAATTTTTAAGAAATTTGTTTCAGAACAAAATGCTTGTCTTTTGCAGTCTAAGGTGAATTCATTGTTTTTGCACGTGTGCAGTTTATTTCTGCTTTTAAGAATATTTGGAAGATCATATGAAAAATTAGTTTGCTATATTTTTTGAATAGACAAGATACCAAGCAAACAGGCCTAATATTTGTTTTGTCCAGCAATTCCATACATAATAATCTAGACCTAAAATGCCACACAGCTTTGCAAGCTATTTATTACATATTAGCATATTTAGGATTGCAATCTTGTTGAGGGGTTTTTTGTTTGTTTCTTTCTGCGGTTGGGTTTTTTTAATAGAATTGGTTGACAGTGTTCTTTGGCAGAAGTTGGTTAATCTGCTTTACACAATGCCGTGGCGTTGAGATACTTGTTTGATTGGGGGAAAATTATACCGTGCTTATGCTCCCAGATCTCCACTGCCTGTGTAATTCCCCAGTTACACCAGTTGGTCTGTAATACCTGTCTTGAGGAACATCTAGGCAGAAAGTGGGGTGGCTGAATGGCAGCTGAGCGTGTGGAGGCTGAGGGGCAGGTGGGAGCTGAAGTACAGGATCATATGGCTGGAGCACAGCATTCTCCTCCTTTTTTTTCCCCTGTCCTAGTGTATACTGACTTTGCTTTTTGACAGCTGATGTGGAAAGAGAGCGGGGTGCTTTGGTGGTGACAGCAGGGACCAGAGCAGCCCCGTGTGGCTGTAAGCCATCCTTGCAGGCTACAGCTCAGGAGAACGGCATTGCTCCTAAAGACCGTGGTCAAGGGAGAGGTTGTCTGCTTCAAGTTAAACTGCTGGACTGACCTCAAGGGCTTGAGTTCATGTCAATTCATATTATGAGATTTCACATGCCTAACCTATTTTGGAAAGAAAGCCTCTTTTAAAAAACAAACAAACAAACAAACTTTTATCAAATAAAGTTCTTATCGCTCAGAAACTTTGAACCAATGATTAGCAGCTATTTTTATTCATGAGTTACATTTTTTTAAAAACTAATTTATTTCAATTAATTGTGTCTTAAAACATGTAAGTGTTGCAGAGTTTCACTTCTAAAGTTTTCTTGTTTTCAGAAACAAGACACTGGACAGATTTTGTTGGATATGACCTATAACCAGTTGGGTGTGACAGAGAAGGAATATTTTGGTTTACAGCAAAATGAAACTTCAGTAGATTCACCTGTAAGTATAGCAAATAATAAACGTGTGTGCATGTGTATGTGTGTATACATATATGTAAACACATATATGCATACACATGTATGTATACACACATGTACATGCACACACACATAAATAAACAGTATTTATTTGTAAATATTTTTAATCCATCTAATAGTTTTTCATTTCACAGCGATGGCTTGAACCAAACAAACCTATTAGAAAACAGTTGAAAGGTAAGACTTGTTTTTAATATCTTGTTTGTAACTGCATAGTCCTGCTTTTCTGTGTTCTTATGACTAGAATAAATACAGTTCTTGTAAACTAGTGCATCCATCCAGATGGTAGATTTTCTTTAGGAGCAAGTCTTATCTCTGCCAGTGTTTTCAGCAGAGCTTTCTACATATCTTACTGCTACCTGAGTGCTAATAAGACCGGGTAGGGCACTAACTTTTGATGCTGTAATAGCATCTAAGCCTGGCTTCTGAACAGTGTCGGACATCCTGGCCATGAAAGCAGTAGTTATATTGTGGTGCCAGTAAATTCCTCCTCACAGGGAAGATAAAGAGGAGGGGTTTTGATTGAGGGAAGTGGAGACAGTTTCATGTATAGGCTCTGGTGATTTCTTGTCTTAAGTAGACTTAAAAAAATATTGTTTTTTTTTATTAAAAAACAACCAAACAAAAACCTAACACCACACACTTCCAAGTGTGTGTGGTGGTCTAGTATGTTTTGTTTATAAACAACTTTGCGTAACGCAGAATGCTTACCAAGGACAGGCTGGCCAGTCCAGTGTGACCCTGCCAGATAGCAGCTTAGGAGGACTGAGTGACACTGTCCCAATTTGTGCTGTGAAACTTGAGCTATGTTTTTCAGCTCTCTTATTTCTACCATATGCTGTAGATTGCATATGAATTGAAATAAAAGTATGTGCAGTTAACATGGTGAACTTCTGTTAATTTCTTCTATTTATATGTAAGATGGAATTGAGCATTATCCCAACTGAGATGCTTCAAATACACTTGCTGCTGCTTTTTCTTCTACTATCTATGAGGCAAAGATAACTAAATAATGCCTTTTATGTAAAGTAGCATATACAAATTACTTTAAATGCAAGCATCACAGTATTTGAGAGTATTTTCTTCTCATAGTTGGTGTTGGGGGATCAGGAAAGACTTCTCATGGTTTCTTTTAGTTTCATGAGAAAAACGCATGAGACTTCTATGTGGTTGCTCATGTAACTTTTCTATAAATATAGAAATAAAACCTCAGGCTCTTTTTTTTTTTTTTTAAACAAAATTTATTTGTTCTTCTAAAATATTGCAGGAGGTTTTCCCTGCACCCTTCGTTTCCGTGTAAGGTTTTTTATACCTGATCCTAACACACTTCAGCAAGAACAAACCAGGTAACTTCTGTTTGATGTTTGCTTCCGTGAACTAAGAAAGTGTAAAGCTCTCCTTTTCCATCTCCACAGCTTGGCAAAGTATGCTTTATTAGGTAGATAACTTTGTTTAACTCTTTGTATTGAATGTGTTTGGAATTGACAGCTTGATGTGATGCTTATAATGAATGGTTTCTTCTATATGCTGTCTACAACTCCAAAATGCAGCCAGAGTATAAGCTAGTACAAAGACGGCAGTTGGTTTATTTGCACCTTGGAGTCGTCTTGGTTTTTTTGAGCCCTTCATTGCTTGAAGTGCTTGCCTGTTGCATTTTTTCTCCTTTTCTTTTCTGATCCCTTAATTAGATGCAGTGATTAAAAAATAGGGAAGTTCAATTATTAAGCTGTCTGCACGCCCTAAGTCTGCTAGAAGTTTTGTATCAACACTGAGTCAGTTTTTTGAACATGTGTAGTAGATTTAATGCCCAGGGCGTGGGAGGGTGGGGTTTATTTTGTTTCAGGTAGAACAGATAACAGTTCTTGTTTTCTAGTTTGCCCATTACTTTTAACATGCAAAGATCTATAATGCTGCAGTTTATAGTAGACTTTTAAAGTCTTCTTTCTTTAACCTATCTCTGAGTTTTTGGGGTGGTGGGGTACATGAATTACAAGCAATTTTCAATTAACTTGTGAGAAGGCTTTAACTGAATACTTGTTTTGTTCAGTGCACATGATTTGGAATTTAGAATTCACAGGCACTCATTAATCGGGCATTTTTTTGGTAATGTTTTTGTAACGTTTTCATTGTTAATTTCAGTGACTTGAGAATATAAATAGTACAGCATGTTAAATGATATTTCTTGAAGAAAACTTAGCTATTGACCTGTTTTGGTATTTGCTAATAATGCTGTTGTAAGCTGTTCTGTTGTTTGAAACTGAAATTATTCAAAGACCTTCTCTTCATGGTTCTTCACATCCCAACTCTCCAGTATTACTATAAAGTAACATTGTAAAACACACTAGTAAGAGCAAGACTAAACTGCTCTTGGAGAATTAAGAGCTTTTTGTCAGCATATGCTACTTGAGAGATCTCATTCTCCATTAGGTAGTTCAAGATAGACTATCACAGTTTGGGGTTGGGGTCTTTTTTTTTTTTTTTTTTTTTTTTTTTTTTTTTTAAGTTACATCCAAGATGAATGTTCCTGGGAGAAAGAGAGCCCAGTTCTGTAATGGTTTGGGTTTTGTAGTGTTCGTTGTGGCATTAATACCATGGTCCTGGAGTTTAGTACAGACTCACAAAGATCTTTAAAACTGTTGTGAGAGTGAGTGGGTGTATGATTGTATGTTTGTAAGTGGCACTAAGCTTTATTCATCTGTTTGTATAGTTTGCTAAGAAATCAAATAAAATAGAACTAATACATGTAACAATTTAAACTGTACCTTTGAATTGTGAAAATAAATAAATGTTTGTTTGTTTGTTTTCCAAAAAATCTTTTCTAGGCACTTATTCTTCCTGCAATTGAAGACTGATATTGTGGAAGGAAGGTAATAAGAAGAATCTTCAATTTGTTTATAATTCTTTTAAAAATGAAATTAAAAAAAAAATAAAGCTTTTTTCTGAGGGTATCGTTGCTATAAAATTGTGCCTTGTGAAATACTGCTTTAAAAGAAAATCAAATTGCTAGGAAACGTCACAAATTTTCACATAGCTCACTTATGAAGAGCAGTTTAGAAGTCTGTTGCGAATGAGCTGTAGGAGATGTTGTGCATCTGCAGGTACAATGTCAACCTGAGACATCTTTATGCAAGACATGGTGTGCCAGGCATGGTATTCCAAATGTGGGGACCCGCTGTCTAGTGCAGTAATCAGGAGGGAGTAGCAAAGGGCCATTTATGCTATCATTTCTCATTATTTCAGGGTTATATTCCCTATATGGTGGGAATATACCCAGTGGTTCCTTTGCCTGCGATTTCTGTGTGTTTGTACATTTAAAAAAAAAAAAAAAGAGGAAAAGGTAGTCCGAGTACTTGCTGCCTAATGTACATTGCCTTTAGGTGTTGGCTTTTTTTCCCTCTATGGAGTCAGTTTTGGTCATGAGATCAGAGCTGTCTTTGTGCTTGGCACTTGGCTAATTTTAGTGTTTGTGTCTAGTTTTAAATACACCAGACTGCAGCTATTAAAATAATGTCCAGAGCCCCATAAAAATTGCCTCTCCTTTTGCTTTCCTGAATAAGCATCCAGTAACAATATGAGCATGGCCTTTAGGACTCGTTACTTCCATTCTCTTAAGAAGCTGTTATACGGCAACTAGCTTTTAATGTCCAGTCCTAGTGTGCTTTGACAATCAAACTTTGTAAGAAAAAATCAGATACTCTTTGAAGATAAATGAGTCTTCATGTACTGAACTAATTGCAGAGGTATTGTTAACAATACATTTATACAGCCTATGTCTAAATAAAAATATTTTCCCCTCTTTCCAGGTTGTCATGCCCCATTAATTCTGCTGTTGTCCTGGCATCATATGCAGTACAATGTAAGTAATAACTAATCATTATTTTGTTAAATGTATTTGACCAACTACCTTCTCTGCTGTTTGGCACTGAAAAATAAGGAAAGATTTCTTTCCTTATCTATTTGTGTGGAATATTTAAAATGCTACAGGTGATGCTTTGTAAAGATGGTGCAGGTTATTAAAGCAGCCTTCAGACAGTCTAAATAGAAAAAGCATACTTGTTAGGTCTGTCAAAAAAAACCCCAACTTGATACAAGAATAACATTGTTATTACTTATGTGTGCTTGTACTGCTGACAAAAAGAAGGCAGGTTTTCATTGTCATTGGAAACAAAATAATGAAACTTACTGTGTGTTACAATAGCTACGGGAAAGCATTCCAGGGAAATAAGAGACCATCTAGAGAATGGTTAAGGGGAAGGTAAACTCATGATTAAGAAACTCCAATGTTCTTATGTAATGTTTTCTCAGGGAATTTGATTTGTTAGATATGTAAAACTGCCTGGCACTTTGCAATACGTTTAAGGTGACTCTACGTACAAGAACTTGTATTCTTCTCGTCTGCCTGCAACTGGAAAAAAGGAATTCTAAGGATGATATTAGAAAAATATCTTCTGTAGGAAAACTAAAATGGACCTGATCCTATGCCTTATAGGCATCCTAAACAGTGAAAGGAAGAAACGGAGGAAGATCCTTCTCATTAAACAAACAAACAAACAGGTTGAGGGTTTAGTAGAGTTTGTATATTTCTAAAAATGGTTGTTGGGGAAAGCATACTAGAATAGTTGTGTAATTATTTGGCTGATCTATATCTATCCCATTTCTTTATGGAAAGGCTAGCAAGGTCCACAGAAATGATTGAGGTAATTTTTGCTTGAAATAAGGACCAAGCTAAATAATTAAAATATGGTTTTCAAAAGAGAAAGTAATAAACTGTTGGCCTCTATGAAAATCCCAAGAGGCTACGAAACATTCACTTTTATGTTTAAGTATATCATGTGGTGCACCTTTTTGTTAAACGGAACTTTAACCACATTCAAGCTTAGTAAGAACAGTTGAAACCGGAACAAGTTTTCCATAGTAGGCAGTAGTCCCAGTTTTGTTGCCAAAGGAAATGTGTCCCTGCTCCCGTATCCCTGGGGCACCGTAGGGCACTCGAAGGCTGAAACACTCTGAACCTTTAGGATTGCTAAATGCGGTGTTGTTGACCTGATTGTGCTAAAGCACAAAAATATAAAGGTACAGTGAAGAATGCAACTATTTTATCACAAAGTCAAGCTTAACGTGATTTTTAAAATTAATTATGCCACAGGTAGTGTACCCCAAATCCCAAAGTAATTTCTTTTCCCCCTTCAGTTTTATGACCATTCCCATTTTAGTGCTTTGAATACCTACTAATGCAGTTATTTTTACTAAAGGAGAACAGCAGACAGTCAGTGAGTATTGTGGAAGGGTGCTAGTGTGTTTTAATCTTTCTCTTTCCTGGTGCATTCTGGAATTTCCCATGCAGCTATTTGCCTCATTTTCCTAACTTATGATAATGCTATTATTTCCAGTTGGGGGGGGGGGGCTTTTATTAAAAACAAACAACCACCCCCAAAAAAACCCAAACCCTAAACTTTCTTTTTTGCTAGCAGATGGCCTTTCTGTTGCTGTTTGTATGATACCTATATTTATTCTCTGCATCGGCAGAATAAATGAAGCATTTAACAGAAAGATGTATTCCCTTGAAGAAAAAAAAAAAGGGTTTTGTTCTGCTACCAGGTTGTTGGCATTTACCTAAAGAAGATGGCATAGGAAAGACCTTCTGAAATCTGTGTGTGTAGGTCTGCTTATTTAGTCATGTTTGCTAGGATTCTTGTCAACTTAAATTGTTTTAAATAGTTTTCTTTTGGTGTTTTATTTTCTAATCATACTTATTAAGGAGGGTTGAAGTTTTTGGATATGAGGTATCTTCTTATTAAAAAGCCATTGTCTGAAGTTGCCATGGATTGGTTCTACCTGAGCTGTTTCTTATTCCTGCCACCTCTTGGTGATTCTCAGGCTGCTCTCTCCTTCTGTAACTTCTGTTAATTGTATGCAGAAGGGGAAATCATCGTTATCTGACAATCTAATGCTTATTTATTTAAAAGGTGGAGCTGTTGTTACTGGCGGGAGGCTGAGGCAGGTGTCTTTCATTGCGCATGAAGGCTGATGTTTCATATTTCTGCTCTTGCTTTTTAACTACAGTTTTCACATGTGGCAGTTGTATGGTTGACTTTCACAGGCTTTGAGTTTTGCAGAGGGACAGTTGGTGGTGATGTCTGTCGTGCCACTGGAGTGCTGCTGCTCTGTATTGCCCTTTGCACAGGTGTTTGGGTTCAGCACTGTGGTTCTGAAAAAAAAACCTCTGATGTGTGGCTCTGTGCCATTGTGGCCCACCCTATGTTGTCAGGGGGTGCTAAGTTACAGGGGAATACAAGTGGGTGTGAATACTGTGACTAAATAGCATGTGACTAAACTTGATTGCAAGTATGGTTCAGACACTTGAAGAATAAGTTGTTAGTTTATTATCAGTAAATGTGCTTTGTGACAGAAATGATCAGTGGATTTTGAAGTCTTTTTTTAAGGAGAACTTGTTAAGGTGCATTTCAAATAATTTTGAAATCGTTAAGTCTGAAGGATAGTCGTGCTGAAAAAAACAATCTAATGATAAATCGTACGTCTTGCTTTTTACTAGTGTAAAATGGGAATGTTGTACAGTCTTTAACATTAAATGAGGGACCTATGCAGTGTTTGTATCGCTTTTTTATTTAAAATGTCACAAAGCTGATTTAGCACTACTTGTTTTCTATCATTTTGTGTAGTAAGTTCTCATTTCCAGAACAGTGTTTAAATGACTAGCTATTGGAATGTAAGAAGTCCCATGGGTTTGGCGGGAATATGCTCTTATGTGCGTAAATCCTTTGCGGGGTTGGGACTTGAATCTAAAGCACATCATCAAAGCCAACAAAAGGTGTTATGAATACTTCTAAGCTTTCTTTTTCCTGAGCATCAGTTGCTCAGTGATTCATTATGACTGGGGTCTTTCTCTTATCTCCTGTGATATTGTTCCCATCTCAGCTCTGTTTTGAGAACAAGGATGTTTCTCTAGCACGCTGCTGTCTATCTTTGGGAGTTTGTTCCGGAAGGAGTTGACTAGTTGCTTGGGAATCAAATGGGCTTTAGCGAGGGTGAGGGTTCGAGGAAAGCTGAGCTTAGTGTGAGAGTCCCTCAGGAACTTATGCTGTTCTGGAAACATAAGAGAGTTTGTTAGAATTTTGGGAATGCCAGAAGGCTGATATCCCAGAGGAGGAGGTGACCTGTAAGACATAGAGGAACATCAATAGCAGCTCCACAGTGAGAGTCACGCCACATAATTCCCCCATCAACTTTCTTCTTGCCTGACTCTTCTAACTTGCCCTAATTTTGTCCCTCTCTCTTTTTATAGAAATTACATTGAAACCTCAGACTTCCGAATTTACAGACCTGCGTGTTTTCATAGCTAGCATTTGGGGATTTTTCTCTGTGTATGCTCCCCACCTATGGTTTTTTTGAAGTGAAATAGTGCTCAGAAGGACATCATGTAAGCTGAGAGATTTGCTCAGAGGCCAGTCAGGTTCCTGCTACTCTCCAGGGCACCTGTAGCCCTTTTGCCTTAGAATCAAAATCAGACTGGATGAACAAAGAGAACTTTGACCTAAATTTCCAGTGTTTGAAATTATTTACCAGATGTGTTGGGTAGCCTGAGGATTGCGTGCATGTCCCATCTGTTCTTCTGAAGCCTGCAGTAATGCTGTTCAGTCACAGGTAACTTTTATCATGTCTTTACAGTACCTGTCATCAGCAGTACCAGAGTGTTATCTATGTGATGGTGGTGAAACTTCCAATATAAGAATCTGCTTGGAGAGATTGATTGAAATATGTACCCGTTTTCTTCCATGTGGTTCACTGTGGTCTGGATTGCTGCTCTTGAGCTTGCTAGCATCTCTTTGTACAACAGTTCTCCTAAGACTGTCTTGATAGTTGATATACAGCAGCTCTCCAGCTGTTTTGGACTGGTTTCCCTTAATTATATTTTACAGTTGTGCTAGGCAAGACAGAGGCCACTTCAGGAGATCATTCCTTCGAGTATTGTTTGTCTAGTGTTCTTCCACTATGCCACAAATAATTGTTTTGAATCTGTAACGCTTCAAAACAAAGTACAATGCTATAATCTCTGGAGTGGACAACCCCAGACTGGGCTATTGGCCAGTGTTGTAGCTGAAGGAGCTGACTTTCTACAGTGCCTCGTGGACTTGGTATTGTACTTCTGTATTTTTAAGGTGGGTGAACCTATTAAATATTTTTGTGTAACATAACTAAAAAGGGGAAAAGAACAGTTACCCAAGGTCATGGTCCATGTAGTACAGTATTATGATAATGAGTAGTGGTGAATGCTGAGAGAAAACATACATGACAGAAGATCAGACCAGTTTTAAGATGCGTTAGTTCTGCAAAACCTCTTAATGTTTTGGGAGTACTGATAACTATTCCCTTAATTCTTTTACCCCCATGCTTTTTCAAAAAGAATACGCTTTGTACTTTGGATTATGCTTTGCTTTTTCAATACTTTTTTTGATTGTGACTGTGCGGTTTCTGAAGTACATATTGCATTTGAGATGCAGAAATAGCGACTCAGTATAACTTATACTTTCTAATTTGTTTCTTCCTTGTGATTTTTTTTGTTGTTTAACTGTGGCTGGATTTTGAGCAGCTGATTTTTAATTTTTTTAATTTTTGTTAAATAAAAGGTATTACAATGACTGATTCCTTTTTCATTCTGCAGTGGTAATAGATAGCTTGGAGACCACCATTGTGTATGTATAGTTGGCATTTTTGTCTACAAATGTTCCTTTGCTTTTGTTAATGCCTACTTTTTCATTCTGTCTCACCACAAAGTAACGAGCTGTCATAAGTGGTCATAAGCAGCTACTTACAGTCATCTCTAGATTGAACTTTTTTTTTAACGGCTTTTGAGTGTGAAGCGTTATTTCCTTTTACAAAACAGGTTAGTTTTATCCACATGATAGCTAGTTCTACTTGTCCAGTAGGGACATTATGCTTGCTTACTCAGTGGTTGAGTGGGTTAGAGTTCATGCTCTCATCCTTATTTGGATGCAGGTTCCACTTGTTGAAACACCTCTCCTTCTCTCAAGATCCACTTATGAGGGTTTTGGTCCTTTTTAAAGTCTTTCTCTGATAACCGTTTTCAACATGGTGTCTTTACTCTCTACATCTACGTGGATTTTGCTCATTTCAGTGCTCCTTTTTAGCTTCTCTTTAATAAGCGTCTACATTTTTAGATTGATTCTTTGAAACTGAATTCTGCTGTAGTGGATTATTTTCTGATTCCAGAAGCATTTTCATACCTGAATACTTTGTAGTTACTGTTGAGAAATAGTAACTGCTTTAGTGTATGCTATGCAGTGCATCATCTTTCTTCTGTTCTCTATTTGTGCCAAGAAGTGATGACTTAAAATGTCTAAACTGATTGAACTGTACAGATTAGGAAGTATGTCTTCTTTTTGTACCCCAGTGTCCATAGGAAGACAAATTTATCGTTAGCCTGTAATGCTGTATTTCACTCTCATCTCAGCACATCGGTCATTACTGCTGTCCTAAATTGGAGGCCAGTCATGTGACCCTAACTATATTTTAATCCTGGATTGCAATTTTATACCTGAGGATTTTTATTCCTTGATAAAAGTTAAATTAGTTATATAACTTGTATGCTAGACTTGTCCCATTGTTTGGTTATTTTCTGTTCCACTGAGAACCTGATCTGCTTATGTAATTATCCTCTTTTTAAAACAGGTGACTCCAGTTCACTTCTGTGCTTTATTCATTTAACCTAAATTATTCAACCCTGCAAAAAGTTACAAATTCAATGTGAAACGACTTGATTTTTTTTTTCTGGTACACTTCTCAAGTCTTTAGAAAGTTGATATTAAACCTGTTTTCAAGGACTAGCTCTTGTAGGCATTCCTTTGGACCAAATTGTCCATATTATCTATAACTGATTTCCCATCATGCTTGATGAGAAATAATGCCTAACGAGCCATTCGTACATTTGTCTTCTGACACCTGTAGTTACTTGGAATGCCCATATGCAGAAATAGGTTCTGGTATGCAAATTTTTTTATTATTGTTTACAAACAAACTCTTTAGAATTGGAGACCAACTTGTCTTCTGTACCATGAAGGATATCACATAGATGGGAAGCCAAAATTCGTCACCTTTTAAGTTATACAAAGCTAAAGGCTTCTCTCTTTTACTGTTACGTTTTCTGGGGCTGCCTGCGGAAATTGGGCCAGATTAAAATGGTGGTATTTTGGTTCTGTTAGTATTCAAAAACAACAACAAAATTAATTTCTAAAACTGGAACCAAACAAGTAATTATCTTACTTATGCAGCAGAAAGCTTGGATGTCAAAAATAACTTCATGTAAGAAAGAACCACAAGCAAATTTAGCTTGGAAGGGTCATCTTCAAAGTCAGATCAGGTTGCTCAGGGCCTTTCCAGTTCAGTTTTGCATTTTCAATGCTGAAATTCTGTTATCTATCATCCTTCTGGTTTGCAACTCAAAGAAGAATCTGGCTGTCTTTTTTGCACCCTTCTTTTAGGGTAGTGGAAAACAGAAATGAGATCAGTGCTGCCTTACCCTAATATATAAGCCAACTGACCAATGGTTTCTTGGAAGAAACCACTGAATAAATGAAGCGTCAGTAATTACTGTAAGATTTGTTGGCATCAATGGCTTTTTCTGCTTCCATATGTGTCAGATCTTCCCTCTATAAAACTTTTTTTTTTTTTTTTTTTTTTTCCCCTTAATGCAGCAATATATCTGGTACTTGAGTTTCTCTTTCCAGGGAAGATGCATGTGTACCCATAGAATTCCTATTGAAATCTATCATTGCTACATAAATTCACTTGTTCCTGGTCTTCCCTTCCTCTGTATCCAAATCTTACAAAATTGTGTACGTTTTTCTTCTTCATTTTAATTAGTCCTTTTCTTTGTTGCCTTCCTGCACAAAAGTCTTTCTGCTGCCAGGAGAAAGACAAAAAATACATACCCACCACATCATTCTAACTGAACCAATTCTTTTTACAAAGTCTGAAGAAAAGATGGCTTGTTTAGGCTTCAATAAGGCATAGGCAGTTCATATCCTCTGTAAACATATATGATCTCAAGATTTTAATTTGGTTTTCAAGCATTTATAAATTCTTACTGTATTGAAAGCTTGTACAACTACTGTTTTGGTATGTCAACATGGGAGTTCATCCATAGAAAATTATTCTGTGGCTACTTGGCTAGTGCACTGTCCTTTTAGTAAGAGTTATAAAATAAATGTCCTCTTTTTATTGAATATAGCCTTCTAAATGAATCCATCACATTCCCTTCTTTAAAGCCTTTCATATTAGATACAGATCGCTAAAATACAAGAATCTGTTATTCAAATAACTGATTTTTTTTTTCCCAACCCCTCCTCTATTACCTCCGTTCCATTTTCTTTCATTTTACTCTGTATTCATTCCCAGTTATAATAAATTAAAGAGCAAATTCTTGGCTAGAATGGAGAAAGATAAAAATATGCTTTTTTTTTTTTTTTTTTACTGTAACTTTTTCCTCATTGAGTCAGTATCAGCTTCTGCTCTGATCACGAGCCAGCAATGTCAGGAGAAACTCAGATTAGAAATAGGTCTTTAATATTTCCTGCCCTTCTGCTCTGTTCTGGAGAAATCCAGTAAAGAGGTAGAAACCTCCTGGGTTTTTGTTCTTACTGAGGTCTTGATATGCCCTAACTTTTTTTTCCTACTTGGATAACTAAATCCTGCACAAGATCATTAGTCTTCCAAGATGTCTACTAATCGGCATTTATAGTTTCTCTTCAACTGTGACAGTTGGCTGGGGAGTTGGAAAAGCAAATAGTACTCTAAACTGCTCCCCTTGTTGACATGACCTCAGGTAGCTAGGAGGAAGAAGAAAAAAGACCAGAGCAACCTCCATTTTTGGAAGATGAGCAAGAAGACTCTACCTCATAATGCATGAAGGAACAGCAGTTGCCCTCTTTAGAAAGGTAAAACTACAGTAAACAATATTTTCACCTAATGCAAATGAAATTGGACAATTACGTTGTCTTATTCCTGGCAATCTGGTCTCTTCTTATTGACAAGAATGTAATTCAAGCTAGCTGCCACAAACCTTTAAAATCTAGACAATGTTTCATAGAAAAGATGGGTTGTGTTAACAGCTAATAAAGGAAAAAGTCTTCAGTCAACTACTGTCATTTGTGAATTTGTGTGTTTTATCTTTATGCTGTCATTAACTTACCTACTTTGTTCAAAGAGTTTTTACTTTTTGTTTTTATTGTTATTGCCTTAGTCTTGGCAGAGACTTGGACTTTTGATAATACACAGATATTCCTAAAAATTATTTCAGTTTCTTGTTATACTTCTGGATCCCCTGTTTTGATTTTTTTTTTTTGGTTTTATTTTCTCCTTCAGAGATCTGTTATTTGACAGAAGTGTTCAAATACATGTTTTGATTGGAATGGTAAATATTTAGTCTTTTGCCAGTCATTTTGTGAACTGATTGAAAATTCAGGCTACCTTTAAAAAGAAAGGGCTAAGCATTGCAGGAACGTCTGCATTCAAAATAGATCACTTAATGTTTATCATTCCACTTTCTCTTTTATTTAAATATTTCCCTTGATGCTGACAATTAGGTGTGCAACTATATTAGCTTCTGACCGCATTTGCCTGAGAATTGTTTTGTATCACAGTGGTTCTGTTTTCTAAGCCATAGAAATCATGCTTTTTGAATATGGAAATGGCAAATATTAGTCATCCCCTGCATTACAGATACTCCACAGTTACTGTAGCTGTAAGTTATTTCTGAAGTCCACAACTTCCGCCCGCCCCCAACCTGAATCATTTAAATCACTCTTTTATACTTCGCATTTTCTGGAAAATAATGGTAATAGTATTGTTCCTAAAAGTATGCTCTTTAACTTTGATTTAGTTGAGAGGCTTTCTATGCTGAATTGTTTGCAGTCTATACAAGTACTTTCTTTTGTGTTAATTTACAAGTCATACCAATAACTTCTGGGAAGCTTTAATGCTTTATGATAACTGTTTCATGCTCGCTAGTGAAAGAGCAGATTAGTACAGGTTCTAGTGATTCGTTTAAACGTACCATCATTTGGGGGGTTTAATCTCTTCAACTATTTAATGAAAAGACAGATTTCATGAAATATGGGTTTTGAATTACTTAATTAAAACTAGGTAAATTTGTGGCAAATAGGCAAGTACTTTCTCTGAAGCAACTGCCCTGCTGCCCCAAACCTTGCATCTTTATAACTAAAAGGTTTGTGTATGTCTTCCAGGATAGAAACTTATGCTGACCTAGCTTTTAAAGGAAACTTGCATAGACTGAGGCTATAAACTTATGGTCATTTATACTTTCATTTGTTTTCAGATATACCACCAACTGTGGATAAGAATTAGCTTTTATCTAGTAACTATTTAAAAATATCTACTAATTAGTATCATTTTTGAAGGGATGAAGTTTTAGGGAACTTTTAGTTTATTTGGCTGTAAACATATATTTACTTTTGGTAGCAGCTTAGTAATGTTATGTTTAAATCAGCAGTTAATTCTCATGCATTGTTAAGTAACTCCTGTTCAGCTGAGGCAAGATTAACAATTGATTTGTTAGGACAGAGCCACAGTTGGTTTGAACAATTTTGCCTGACTGTGAAGAGTAGATGCTTTCTAAGTGACAGATCTTGTTGAAGACTTCTAATATGTTATAGTCAAGCAAATGTATATCAAATTGATTTCATTTGCTGTCTCTTACTGAAGCAATTTGGTTTTCTCTAATGTTACAGTACTGCACATCTGTGCTGACATGGCATGTAATGCCTGTCTGGTAGCGTTATAGCTTGTGATGCAAAAGTGGGGCTATATAAGTAACTAAAGTACGGAGTCATTCAGTGCCTGAGATTATAGTTATGGTAAGCGTGTTCTGAAAAAAATCTTTTTTCACTGATGTTATACAATTCCCTGTGTTCAACACTGCTTGTCTGTTGGGAAATAATTCGTAATTCCTGCATTTCCCCATATGTGTATGTGTTTTAATGAGGAGAAGGAATTCGTTCTAAACAATAATCAATTAACTGTGAAAACTTTGTGTATGTGTTTCTTGTTTCCTAACAGCACAACTTGGAGACTATAATGCTTCAGTACATCATTCAGGATATCTGTCAAATTACAGCTTTATACCAGAGCAGAACAAAGATTTTCTTACCAAAGTAGAATCGCTACATGAGCAACACAGGTAACGTTAACTTTTAGTTCTCTCGCACCTTTTGAGTTTTTAAAGAAAAAAAAAAAAAGACGACAAAAGGAAGACTCAAGTTCTTGGTAGTTTCAGTACAACAAATAGTTTTATTTTTTATAAATATTCTATTAAATTAAATATTTGGTTTTATCATGTAGGTGCTAGACTAATCATATTCAGAGTACGATACCAGTGTGTTAAAACTTTTAAATAAATTTCTAGCTGTAACAACCAGTAGATCAGTTAGCATTGTACATTATTAATGGCAACCACCTAGAACGCTGTACTAGATGTTTGAGGGGTTTTTTGGATCAAGGACATTTGACCATTTTTCAAATCCTATAGAATTTTTTTTGTCTGTCTATGGGGAAAAAAAAAAAAAGGAACACTTCAATTAACATTGTGCTTTCTCTCCACTCTCCTGAGTGTATTGTAAAGGCTACAACAGATTATTCCAGCCAGTCCACTGCTCATTACTCTTTCTGACCCTGCTGATTTGTCTCTTGTAAGACTGCAGCTTTAGAATTAGTGGTGTTGATCAGATACTCGCAAGCTGAATGCAAATATGCCAACCCAAGAAATTGTCTGTGAGCATTTAGGCAAATGAAATCTGAACTTCTATGGACTTGTTCTCTCTGTATCTTTACTGCAGTAGAGCTAGTTCCCTACTCTCCTAGTTTCTTTGGTTTATACCCTGAAATCTCCATTTTCATCTCCCCCTGATATTCCTCAACTTTTTTTGTCATCTTTCAGTACTCTCACCTCTCCCTCTTGGTTCTTTACTGCTAGTGGGTTTAGTGAGTTGTTCTGAACTTCATGTGTGCTGCCTAGCAGTCCAGAACATGCACTTTGCTTTGTCATTTATGGGATGAAAGAAGAGACAACCACTGAGCTCTAACTGCAACCATTCCCTCTGTGTAGGTATTAATCTGGACTGCTTTTCTAGCAGTTCATGCTCAGGAGCACAACAGCTCAGGCCTCTACTCCTTCCAAATTAATTTGCAGTTTCCAGTAGGCTCAGAAGTTTTTAGAGGGGAACTTGTAGACAGGCATCAATAAAACTGCTTGTCTTTAGGAAGAAGTTATCTTGGAGACCACTGAGGGAAGATTCTGAAGAGTCTTGAAGTGGTTGGGTTAAACTCATGGATTTAGTGCTATCTTAGGCAGAGATATAAAACTGGTTATGTCCTGCAGAGGAAAGACTAGAAGTTACCATTGGTCCAGACAAAGGCGTGGTGGGGTCTGTTGGAAAGACTCCTTTCTTTTTGGGGTCCTTTCAGTGAAATTGATGCTTTCATTGAGTGTTTTTGGTAGAAAGAAGCCTTGATGACCAAGAAGTTTAATTGCTGTATTTGAATTCACATGGGTGGTGGTAACTGAAGTTCTGAATAAAAATACTTGAGCAGACTGGACTGGGAAAAATGTTTCTTTATTGTCTTAACACCTTTTTTGAAACTTAGCTCTTCAGGCCTATTAATTTTGGAGTGCAGGGAGAGGCAGGCAAATTATTGAATATCCTGGCAGTATTTCTTGCACTCTCCTTTGGCATTCATAGTGAATACTTACGTCTGAGATGTGGTTTTGACTAGATCGGTGCCAGTAACATAACTTGACAAGAATGGTTCTGGTGTTTACTAGGCCTTCTGAGAAGGAAAGACAGAAAGGGAGAGTTTACCTTCTTACAGTTTGAGGAGAACAGTGTTGTTTTGGAATGAGATTTCTGCTGATCTGGAGTAAATAATGTTTGCTGTAGACCATATGGGATATCTGTAAATTATTATCCCTATTAAATTGGCATTCTTAGATTACAGGATTGCAAAGCCAGCCCTATAAACATCTACCCTTTTTCATTCTTTAGTGTCCATTCTTTGGGAAACTTTCACAAAGGAAAATTAAAAGGCTGCAACTGCTGAAACACGATACAGACTTCAGAAGCCATGTTATGTCTTAAATGTTGTAGCTCAATGCAAGTTTTTTTTAGCTAGTTTTTTTGTTGTTTTGCAAAATCTGAGAAAATAGTTCTATGAACATGATATGATGCTTATATTCCAGATTATGTTTGTTAGCCCTTGGGTATCAGCAGCTATAAAAATTGGAAAGAGACACCAAGGCCCGTTTCCGTTTGCCTGTTTATCTTTCACCAAGTAACTCCCGCCTGCTTAGGGACCTCAAGGTTTCATTTCATCTCTAAATGAGTAGGGAGGTGTAACAACAACAAGAAAAAACCTAAGTCTGTGCTGAGATACTTTTTCTTGTTGGCCCTTCAAGATCCAAGTCTTGATTCGTCTGGTGTAGATGGTGTATGGAAATTGAGAATTAAAATTTGCAGTCATATCTTGTTGGTATGCAACAGACGGTACCCGCATCTTTCTGAACAAAGTTCTTAATCAAAATTTAAAAAATGAAAATAATGTACTCTTGCAAACATAGTCAGCATCCTGTTGTAAAATAAAATGATCTTTTTGTGGTGCATTTCTCTACCTTTCTGACACAGTGAAAGAGATAAGGTCTACCAATGTGTCAAAATCAAGGTGACAGTAGTCACTGTAGATGTAGACCTGAGTAAGCAGTTTGTCTCAGGATTGTGACAAACAGCTCTTTGTTTGTCTTTGCTCTGTTTTCCAATGTTGTGACATCTTCAAGCCACACTGCTGGCAATGGCTTTCCACTTCAAGGTAACTTTCAGTTTCATGGAGCATGATGTAGTATTTCCTTAAGTGACTGTTTCAGGATATGGTATTCTGATGGCCTGGAATTTGAAAGGATGGATATTAATTGGAAGTAATAGATGTCCACCTTTTGAGGTAAAGCTCCTTTTAAAAATGAGAATTACTGCCTTATGTGGAATGCCTTTGTATCTGGAGTTCTTAACACAATGTTAGGTCAGCTTTTTACAGGTTCTATTTAAACCGCGTTTGATTAATGTAATTTTACACACGTCGTTTTAGAAGCTCACCTAGCAAAGAGTTGTTTTTATCTGCACTTAGTTGCAGATACGATAAGATGATATCGGATGTCTTTTCTGGTTAGATGTGTGTAGATATTACATGCATCCTTCAGCCTCTTCTTACAGCTACTCGAAAGCGCTGTAGTGCCTGAATCGCTGATCTGTGCTGTGAGACCAGGAGCCCTGTGGGCACAGCACAATGTCAATAGGCTGTGGCAGATTCCAGGTTAGAGCTGCCTCTCGTCTGATCGGTTCTTGACTGGTCTTGGCCCTGCAATTTATTGGAAGGGGCTACTTTTGTTATCACACCTACAGGAATCTTATTTAGGCCACATTGCATTCCTTTCAGATGAAGAGTCAGTAGGCTGCATGGGAGAACCAGCTAGGTAGGGATTACTATAGGATTCTCTGTTTTTTAAAACTCCTGTTAGATTCCATGTAGCCCTTCCATGAAGATATATGATCCATTTATTCGAGCTGTGGGGATTTTTGAGTTTTTGCCTCTGGGAAAAAAAAAGTCTCAGAATAGTAGAAGCTTTGTAGAAGACCAGAGGATAGACTCCTTGTAAGTCTTGCAGCACTTTTCACATCTGGCAGCAGGAGGAAAAAAAGTATTTTAGGACTTATAGATTGTAGATAAACTCAGATAGCTTTTCCTTGGTAAGTTTCATAACTTTTAACTAATTTAATCATCTTTTTCCCCCTTATTTTTTTAGTACATTCCTGCTTCTAATCTTTCTTCTAAATTACTTCCTTCTGAGAGACTATGCAATATAGAATATTTACAGATACAGCTTCTTGCTATAAAAGAAGCTTTTATAGGGGAATCACTTCCTCATCTCTAAACAAAACAGATATAAATGATTTTTCTGAAAGAACTGGTTCAAAATGGCTAAGGTAGTAACATCATGTATAGCTTGCTCGATTTTTGAGAGGAGTTTAGGAGGGCATTCACCAGTGAAGAACTCGTGGCACTAGTTAATGAGGCTTATTTGTCAGACACCGGGTTGGGGGATTCTTCTATTTTTCTGCATTTGGAATAAATATAATGGGTTTTTTACTTTTGACTATGGTCCATATATATATATTATATATATAAAGTTTTTTCCCCTTCTTTCAGTGGCCTCAAGCAATCTGAAGCGGAGTCCTGCTACATAAATATAGCACGAACACTTGAATTCTATGGAGTGGAATTGCACAGTGGTAGAGTATGTTTACATTGTGATTTTTCACTTGGGAAAAAAAAAATTATGTCTTTTTTTTTTTACATGAACTTAATAGCAGTAAAACAAGTAGCGTTTAAGTATTGACTTTATCATGTGTTATTTTTTAATTAAAGAGTTGGGTGATTTTACAATAATTTCTGTGTAACATGGGTTCTGGAATGTCAATCAAATCAGCTAGGTCTCCTTGAAAGAGTAACAATGTATTTTTAAGATACATTGTTTCAATACTGCAATATATTTAACTTAATAAGTTTACTAAAGTTTATGAATGTCTTGGCATGAAAGAAAATGAATGATCTGTTTAGTGCTATGATGTAGTTGGCAGGTGTTCTAAGAGTTTACTTTCTCTGAATTTCTAACACAGTGTTAAGAATATAGAGGTATTTTGTTGTGTTTGGTTTTTTTTTTTATTCCTGTATTCCCTGACTCCAGGCTAAATCTAAGCAGTATTTAACAGTGTGGAAGATGACCACTAAAAATGTATTTGGAATCTTTCAGATACAGGGTGTGCATTGATGATAAGCATGTCCTAATATTTCACTGGCTACTGGGATTTAATTGTTTGATTACACTGGCTGTCTGAGATTAATCCCCCAAATACTTTTTTTTTTTTATTTGCATCCTGGTGTGCAAATTACCATTTGTGCTTTTATGCAATAGCAAATTATTTTGGCATAAAGCTTGTAGTATAAAAACTTAATGAAGTGCAGTGCAGACGATTGATTTCCTAAATGAAGAGGACTACTGTTTTTCCTAACATTGTTCTGAGATTTATTAATAATCCTGACACTGAGAATTTTAATTTAAAAGATCATCAATTTATGTAATGATGGAAGGGATAGAAAAGGTCATTTTCTTCCTTCAGCATAATGGTTTTTTCTGTTTTTTTCTTTATGCTACCTCAAATAAGCTAGTGTTGCATTAGATTTCTAAGAATTCCTAAAGTACTCCTGTATAAAGCCACTGTAATTACATTCATATTCATGAAATACAACGCTCAAACAGTAGAGGCCTTTTTTAGGGATGGGAAAAAGTACAAAGGAAAGGAAATAACTGAAGTGATCAAAATATGAACTGTCTGTGCTCATACCATCTGATATGAGCATCAGGAGAGGCAACTGTTACGTGACAACTGTTAAAGGTGATCAGATACCTTGGTTCACTTGCATTGGTTGTGGGTAAGTACTCTAGCATATGTGAACAAATTTCTTATGTTCTTGTGTCTTCTGATAATGTAAAAGCCTCCCCAATTTCTAATAAGGTGATTACCTTTAGATGGTAGATAAGCATCTTATTAAATCTGACTTTGTCTAGGTTCATTGCCTGCCTGTTGTGTCATCTTTCACCTTTCTGCTGTATTGAAGAACACTTTACTGTCACACTTGAGTTTTCCCCTATATGCACTTAACTTGACCAGTCTATGCCTTTTAATTTCTCTTGTAGCCTAGTATTTTGATAAGCCAACTTAAGTTCCAAGACTTTCTCCATGAGGCTATTCTCTTAATATTCATGGGATGCCGTTTCTGGAAGTTCTTCAATTTCCAACATCCTTCCTGAGTTGTAAGCCACTGAACTGCATGCAGGATATCAGTAGTGGTCATACCAGTGCCAAGTAGTGAGGATAGTTTAGAGTGGGTGCAGACATTTTCAACTAGATGAAATTTTATTGCAGTGTATTGGGCTACTCCATCTGAGTAGAAATACCTTCTGGAGAGCCCTACTTAAACAGTGTTCTTGTTTTTGTTTTGTTTTGTTGCCCCCCCCTCCCGTGCATTGTTTCATATTTAATGACCTGGGGCTCATGGGTTGTCAGAATCTTAGTCACGAGCCCCTACACTGCCAGACGCCAAACTGTACGACCTGAGTCAAATAGAGTACAGATTTGAATCAAAGCCTTCTCTATTCCAGGCTGCTATGATGCAGACTGTCTTGCTACTGTTTCAATCTAAGTTAATGTTTTTACCACAATTCAATTTTTTTGAAGCATGACAATATTTGAAGTGGTCTGTTTTTTCTAGCACTTGAACTGAACATCTAGACAATTAGAAGCTGCTAGGAAGGAAACAGAAAGCAAAACAGAAAATGTCATGCCACTTTTTAAATCTGTGTTTTGATATAAATTGAATGTTGAGTTTTGTTCTTCCTCTCCTTTCCTTATCTCAAAGTGGGTAACGGAATAAGAAAAATAGAGAGAAGGATAACAATCATGAATGTTTTAAGCAAAAGCCTTCTGTAGCAGGTGAACGGCATGGAAAATGTGAATAACAAACAATTTTTTACTATTTTTTGCTTTGGTAGTAAGAGATTTAAGGAGCTTCAGTCTCCCTAGAAAGAGACAGGTTTAAGCAAAAGGAACTTTTTCCATATGGCTGCAATTGAACTGTGGGGATTACTGCTATTTTAATGGATGACCAAGGTGAAATAGGTATCAAGAGCAGTTAGGCAGTTCAGGAACAGAATGATTCATTGCGGTCTATTAAACGTACAAAAAGTTTCTGATCCAGGAAATCCTCTAGCTGTGAATCGCCAGAACCTGAGAAGGGGGGTTATTAGTAGAGGTGTGATTGGTTGTCTCTGGAGTTTTGTACTTCCAAAACATCGGTTACAAGTCATTGTTTGGACTGAATGCCATGAGACAAACCTTTCAACCAACACTTTATCATTGATTATGCTCCTGAAGGCCTATAAGAAAAGTGACAGCACTGGTTTATAACAGAGTGGAGGTTCTCAGCATTGTCTTCTGGTAGTCTTCCATTTGCCGAGTGCTTTGCCTCTGCTGCAGCAGTCCTGCAGAAGAATACTCCTCAACTTTGGTCTCATCAGGTAGCCCATGTTGACACTTTTCTGAAGTTTGTAACAGTCTGTTTCTGAAGTTTGTAGTGAAGGTTAGATACATCCTCCCCAGTATGCTGCTGCTTCACAGGGGCTACCACGTTATACCCCAGCTTTGGCAGGGATGTCTGCCATGCTTCCCGATTATCCTCCCCCCGCTTAGTACTGCTCTTAAATCACCCCCCCAGTTTTGTCAGATCCAAGTGCTTTGAACAGATCTAGCAGGTACTAGTTGAACTGTGGCTTTTTTAAAGGCTTTATCTCTCTGGATCCTTATGATTCAGTTCTTTGCTGCTAAAATAGCGTTAGTCCTCTTAGATTGTATATGGCAGAGGAACCAGGTAACACCTGGCTTTTATACTAATGGCCAAAAGAAGCTGCTGCTCCTGTACTGGTGGTTGAGAACGGGATACTTTTGGATAATGTTTCTTGAAGAACAGATGAATATCTAGTTTCCTTAATTTTAATGTTTTATGGTACATAGTTAAATATTTTGCAGAAGTCGAGAGTGAGCTTTCTTTTTAGCAACTTGCTAAATATGAAAATTCCATTAGTGAATTAATCTGAGCTTGGTTTTCATCTGCAAACACTTCTGCTTTTCTCTGAGGATAAATCTGAACTGCTGAAATCGTAATATTAAAAAATGAAATAATGTTAGGAAACTCAGGAGAATGAATTTGATACCTTAAAACTGTATTGAGATTTCTTTCATTCCTAATCTCCTTTTGACTCTGGACCACTCTCTCATCTGCCTAATAATTAGTCTGATGTTAACTCATCTTTCATTTGTACTCAGAGACATGAAGATTTGTAGAATCAATATTATTTCCATATCTACGAAAATCCAGATGGTAATTGTAAATTAAATCAAATGTGAATCAGTATTTAACTAGGTAGGTGCCTGGCATGATCATTTTTCTCTTTATTTTTTTTTTTAATGATTATGTCTACAAAGAAACAGGTAAAAAGAAAAATATATGCATGTTATTTCTTAGTTTCTCAGCAATTTAACAGCATAGATGTTTCGAAAGAGAAATAACTGCACATCTACATCATCTTTTGGGAGACCCTCTTTATGCTGCTCCAAAATCTTGGTTTGGGATTTCTTACGTTTAACACAAGAGAATTCTTTGTAACAAATAGCATGGGAGATTAGTGTTTTGGACTGGGGCAGAGGAGGGAGGGTGGGGAATGAACTTTATGCTGAGAAAGCTCCTGGAGAAAACAGAGTAGTTTAACCTAATTAATTCCGATCAAGTGTTTAGCTAATCCTTTATTTCTGCTAAATCGTGTAGGTTTCCAGCTTTTTCTCCTAAAGCTGCTTTTTCTTTACAGTATTGATTTTTTAAAAACAGGAACCTGGAGTAAGCTTCAAGTGCTAATAATACAGGTTTCTGCCCTGCTTTAGGTTGGCTGTATCATGGCAAGGGCAGCTAAATTACATGCAATTAATCTCCTGAAATACTTCAGTTTTCTCCCCAAGTGTTAAAATTAAGGGGTGTCAGTTCTGGATTCCTGCATTAAGCTGGCATAAACTGGCAGTTCAGGAGCTTCTTCCAATGGAGATATAACCAGCTCCTCTAGCAGCAGTTCTTGGCAAAGCAGGGCAGCAGGTTGCTGACAATTCTCAGTAATTTCAGCTGATACTGGGCTACTTTGAGTGTATTTGGACTGCTACCTACCTAATGATTTTCTTTTATTATACTCTGAGATAGGACTGGTATTCCTCTCATCTTGTCAGTATTCAGTGTTAATGCACTATGTATTAAATAGGTTATGCTCATTCTCTATGAACTGCTGTGGTATTTCACTGGAGGTTTGTAAATCATGCTGCAAATTAGGTTCAGCTTCATTCATTCATATGCCTGTATCATGCTTCTATTCAACTATTTTTAAAGGATTTATTGTAGGCTTTCCACAGTATTGTTAGAGCACGTGCTACCTGTTCTTTTCTTCTGTACCTTACTAATATAAAGAAATTGGGATTGGACATACAAGAAAACTGTATTAACTGAGCACAGAGTACCATCTAGAGGAGCAGCTAAGCTACTGAAGGCTTTAAGAGAATCCATTACCTTTGGCCATCCTTTATCAAATAGTCTGAAACTACTTTTGAGTCAAACCTGATGTTTTGGGGTTCTACACTTACATGTAGATTTATGCATGTGTTCAGCTCTGTTTAGAAATTTGTGTAACGTATTAGTACATGTTGATCATGGAGAAATGGGAAGCCAAGATTTGTAACTTTTGTAACATTAGTTTGGGTTTAGACTCAAACTGACCATTCCATGTCCTTCCCCCAGCCTTTTTTTTTTTTTTTCTCTTTTTTCTTTTAACTCGAGTGTTTGGTTATATGGAAGCATGTGTTTCCTCTTGAGTATCTGTCCTGGTTTCAGCTGGGATAGAGTTAATTGTCATCCTAGTAGCTGGTATAGGGCTATGTTTTGAGTTCAGTATGAGAAGAATGTTGATAACACAGTAGGGGTGGGGGGATCGCTGCTGCTCTGGGACTAACTGGGCATCGGTCAACAGATGGTGAGCAATTGCTTTGTGCATCACTTGTATATTCCAATACTTTTATTATTACTATTGTTGTTTTATTAGTGTTATCATCATCATTATTAGTTTCTTCTTTTCTGTTGTATTAAACTGTTCTTATCTCAACCCATGAGTTTTACTTCTTTTCCCAATTCTTTCCCCCATCCCACTGAGCGGGGGGGCGGGAGTGATAGAGCGGCTGCGTGGTGCTTAGCTGCTGGCTGGGGTTAAACCATGACAGTATCTCAATACCTATAAAGGACTGTGAATCTATGGATTCGTTCTTCCAGTTGAGCGTGTTAAGCTAATGCACAGTTTTTGGTTTAGTTAACAATGGATTCGGTTTAGTGTATCAAATATTCATGTACACGTGTATATTCCTGTAGCATATTCTCATATGCAGAATTGTGGTCACCTCCTGCCCAGTCTTTGTTGGTAAGACCTTTTTGGAAAAAATAAGGAATTATTTCCTTTGTCGTTTTAAACAGCTTAGAATCAGGACATTTGTGTTCAGTTCCCAAAACTCTGTGACATTTACCTGACTGATCCTGGGAAGTACTTCAACTTCTTTCCCATGGTTAAATTAATAAGGCTGGACTTGAAAATGTAGTCTGATACTGACCTAAGGAATATCTAGTGTAGTAAGATGGACGTTACAACTTGTTTTGATGAGTGAAAGTTTATAATACCTAGTAGATAACATCAAAGGAACAATATGTATGAGAGAAAAAAATCGAAATATGTGATAGAATTTTTGCCTCAAGCAATGTAAGTATAGAAAACTTGAAAATGAATTTATAAGTAGATAAATGGGAATGACACAAACTTCATCTGTGTTCTTACAGTGTTTTTCATTTTCAGGATCTCCATAATCTAGATCTCATGATTGGGATTGCATCTGGTGGAATTGCTGTATATAGAAAACTCATTTGCACAAGCTTCTATCCCTGGTAAATTCCTTTACTAGTAAAGAAATATGTCTGGTCTTCTCAATCTTATTTCCATTTGCTTTAACATTTACTCCAAAGAAGCCTACAATACATAAATTTTGTTCTCTGTGGGGTATCATGGTATTTCCTTGTGTTGAGATGAAAATGAAACCTGTTGCCTAGCCTTTTAATTTTCTAAGACTTTTGAACTCGTTCAACTGTGTGAAGTCTTGATCAAGTTAATTCACATACAGGTGTGAGTACATGATTAGGAGGACCCTGTGGTCTTAGAGGTTTGCTGCTGTTATATCCAATAATTTGTCTTTTAAAAAAAACAACAACAACAGTAGTATTACTAGTAAAGCTCAACAGCTAATGGTCTGATCATTTTATCCTGTCATTCAGCAAGAAGATATTTGTTCCTTGGAAAAGAAATGTAAAATGAGTTATCTGGAGTTTCAGATTTACTGGAACTAGGATAATATAATTTAGGCAAATTTTTAAATGTCATCAAACAAGGCTATATAATGTTAACAAGCTTTTGAGTCTCCAAGGGGGAGACCTTTGCATTATTCTATGATACTGAAAACATTAGAATGAATGATAGTGCTGTAGAACTTAATCTCTATGAAGAAGCAATGTGCACAAGAAGTCTAACGTGAATGACATTAGAAATTAGTTAAGCTATAATTATTTATAGTACTTATGGGCTTTATTAGCTATACCATACTAAAAATGATAAAATGAATTAGAAATTATATGGAGGCTGGGCATTTCATTAAGGTTTTTGGATTGGATCAGAAAGCATTTTTCCCAGTCTTTCTTTTTTTAAAGTAAGTATGAATTTGTTTTGTATACTTGATATAGTATAGCTTTATCATGTTATGCATAATTTCCTCATATAAACAGTTTTTTCTGGAGAACATTTTCAGTAAGATGGTATAGTGTTCTTAATCATGACAGAAAAGTGCATTCTAATGGGCTGTACTTGTTTTTTGCCCCTTAATTACATAAAAAGATACTTCTTAGCAATATTCCTTAAATACTGAAGTCATTCCATCCGTTCATTATGAACCCATCCTAACAGGTATTTCCTATGGGAAAGCAATAAAATTGGTTTCAATTTAAGTTTAAGTGGAAGATGTACTGCACAGTCTTTGGATTTTTCTCTTTTCCTTTGCAGTGAGTGGTGTTTCAACTCACTTGGATGTACTGTAACCATCCTAAATGTATGTCAATAATGCTTTCTTACAGAACAGTGACATTTTGTATTTTTCCATTTTTAATGCACACTAAAGCATAATAGACTTTTATCTTTCATCCTTGTGCCCTGAGCTCTGCCCTTTCATATGTCGATCTCTCAGCTTCTTTAAACAGCTGCAGGTTTTAAAATATGCCAGCTGGAGGCACGTGTTCTGTTTTCTGCAAGTCTTGTTCTGCCAACTTAGTGACCTAAGGTATGAATGGATAATAGTTATTCCTGAAAACCATGGTGATGGCATTTTAAAATCCAGGACTATATGATTTTTTTAGGGAAGGGAAAGAGAGCTTTATAGCACACAAGACAGGAAGAATCCACATCTTCCTGTGCTACTTTTACTCCTGGAGAGCACAGAGGAATAAAACACAGATGCTAAATCATCATTCCCAAAAACCTATTCTCATTTACAAAAAGAAAATGAAGGAAAAAACCCCACAGATTTTTCAGTTCAAATAATTTTCACTCTAAAATATGAGGTTTAGGCAGCAATATTTTCAGCTGTCAGCTAATGCAATTGTTCCAAGATTTCCTACTCTCTCTTTAAAATATCTTTGCAACTTGAAAGGAGCAAAAAAATCACTACATAGGGGATAACTTTTTGATATTTTTTTTCTGGCTTCTTGAATGAGTTAGTCATAATTCTTCATGCAAAAATCGTGCCCATTTCCTACCCCCCCCCCCCAAAAAAAAAAAAAACAAACCCAAACAAGCAAACAAGGAAAGTCAGCAGGGCAGACTAACTTGTGCTGTATTTGTAGTATACAATTTTAATTTCTTTTTAGACCTCAGAGCAGGATATATTTCTGTAATGCCTGGAGTTTTAATGTATCTTGGATGGGCTGAAAGTGTGCAGGTTAGGAGATTCCTTACAGAACAGTATATGCCTGAGAATGAAGAAAAAAAAAAAAAAAATCAGTTAATTGAAATGGTATTTAGGCTTTTTATGTAACATCATTCGTAGTAAGTAGTTTTTCCTATGGGCTCAGCAGTCTTCACCATAAACGTGGTAGAACTCAAGGTGGCAGCAAACACCATCAAAGCACTCATTCCAAAACTTTTAAGTAAAATACTCTGCAGCATTAGTGGATGACAACAATACAATTCTGCCATATGGTAGTAGTCAAAGGGGACCAAAAGTTTTCAGGAACAGAGGCAGTGAGAGAATACTGTCTTGGCAAAAGGAGGATTTTCAATCAAGCAACCTACGTAAGGAGCTGACTGATCAGTCAGAGGCAATGCAAGTCAAGACAGGTTTAAAAAATAACTCTGGATTTAACACAGTATTTTTTATGCTCTAGAAAGTTATTCTTGGGGGTGCTCAACTGTTTTGTGATAACTTCCAAATTCATTTTGCAAGTAAAATATTATCTTAATAGCAAAAACATACGAGCCCTCTCTACATCAGCAGCAGTTAAGGTTTTGTATTAAATGCTGTTCAGTATATGCAGTTTCTTTGCTTTGAAAACTTCAGGGAAACTGCTAGAGGAATACATTCTACATTGCTAGTTACAACTTAAAAAACAGCTCAACAGTCTTACATAGCAAACTTGATGGAACCTTTCCTGCTGAATCTTCTAATGGCAAAGTGTAAGACTTACAGCTAAAGAAACATTTTTTTTTTCTTCAAGTCAAAAATACCAGCTGTTAGTATTAACTGCTATGACAGAACTACCAGTTTGATCAGAAATGAGTAATTCTGTTGCCCACTGACAAATCTATTTCGACCCTTGTAAATGATAGGAAGGTGGGACCCAAAAGATGTATCGGTATTAATATGCTACAAGTATTGAGTGTTTTACAAGTAAACTGTGAAATTTAATGATTTGTGAATGTTGCATAGTCACTGGACAGATTATTGGTGAGTGATAAGGGCAACTGAGCCACCAGTTAGAATAAGAGTAACTGCATTCTATTCAGATCATGTTTTGGATGTGGCATCTTCAAGCATTTGTTAAATCTAAATCCTTTGATACCTTAATCTCTTGGATTTTTTTTGTGGATTCTGCTATATGCATCATTCACTCAGCTTGTAGGCGTAACATTGCAAATGATTTTTAGTTAATGTTAAATAAAACTGTCAGATTAGCAAGTGTTCTTTGTCACTGAATTAAACAGGTTTAGTTGTACTTTAAAAAGAATGAATGGAATTGAGAGAGATGCTCTACTTAGAGAAGAGTCAAAATAAAGAGACTTAAAGCCCTGATTTGGCTTGAAGTGATTATGTGGTCATGCAGTGAATCATGTTTTTTAAAAAAAGGGTGGGGGAGAGGAGAAGGATTGGGAGAGTTTTGGTATTTTGGGATGTTGGCTACCTTTTTGTTCTTGGGTGGAGGGTTTTTTGTGTAGTCTGCAAGGTTAGTTTTCTGTGTCCTGCATTTCTGCTGGTTCTGTGTTAGAGTAAGAACAGACTGTGACAGTAACTGTGTAAGCTGAGAATGACTACAAAAACTTACTTGTTGAAGTTTAATCTGAGTCAAGAAATGTGGTAAGAAAGAACCAGAAGCACAAAACTTGAGTTGAACTAGTTCAGGTGGAGTAGCACTAGGATTAAGAAAAGTTTTATACATAAATGATTTGCATCTCAGTAAATACAACTGAAAGTTTATGTGACTTATCGGGAAGTTCAGAATCCAGAAGTTTTAGATGAGCAATACAGATCATTACTCTTTGAGGTAGCAAGTCAAATGGTGCAAGTATTTCGAGAGTTGGCCTAACAGGAGAGGTGGATATGATTTCAACTTTCCATTAACTTGCACAACAATTTGCCTGGTAGTCAAAGAACAGCGTTAGTGAAATTCCTGTTTGTTTGTGGTTCTGTAATTGATGGAGAAAAAGATTTTCAGAAATGGGCGCACGTTCAGTTTTCCACCTCTTTTGTGCAGGAGGGGATTGTTCGTTCCATTACCTTTATTGTTTGTAACTGGCAAATATACTCTCCTGTATCAATAAAGGACACTGCTCTATAACTGAAGCATGTATCTCTCATGGGTAGTGGGGAATGAATGATACGCCATTGTCCCACTTGCTGAGTGATGCAAAAACTGTGGTAAGAACTGAGATGACCTTCAATATAGTTCATACTTGATGAGATCTAAGGTGCTGTGAAACATTATCAGTTGACAAGAATATTCTGAGACTTTTAGCAGCAACCTTCCAAACCCCTTTCATGGTGTTTTTTTCAGGCAGATATGACTTGATGAGACCTTAAATAGTTTTCCTAATGCATCCTTGTGATTCCAGCTTATCACAGGTCACAGGTTTCTTTTTCGAAAATGTGTAGGTTTTCCGTTATTGAAGTAGAAGTATTGCAGAGAGAACTTAGGTATTTCGGACAAATCTTGTTTTGCTGTAGGAAGGTGCATGGGTACCTAGAAGTTTGTTTAATTTAGCAAAACTGATAATTAAAATGAAAATTGCTTGAGCTCCAATTCCAATTATAATCCTTACCTTAGAAAATCTTTATTCATACTATGTATATGTAGAAAAGAGATGTGTGGTTCTGTATAAATTTACCACATAAATTATGTAGCAATGCTAATAATTGAAGTGAAAAATATATTAAGAATTTTCTTAGGTTTTGTCCTTTTACAATTTTGATTTTAACTAAATGTTTGTTTAGTTACTAATACATGATATTTTTTCACATTATGAAGCCAATTCTGTAAAGTCTCTGGGAAATTTCAGATGATGTATGACCAACCTTGTCATGTCATTAGGGTCTTAAATTTTGTTCCTTTAGTCACAGTTGTCATATGATTCTGAAGTTATACAAACATGACACATTTAACACTTGTGCAGCTTAGTAGAGGATGTCATCAAGTTTTTGCTGCAAGAATAGCTTTGGTGGGAGAGAATTGCTATGTGAACTATTTAAAGAGTAAATGAGGAAGAAACTCAATTTTAAAAAGGCCTTTCTTAGCTAAAATTTTTCATTTGAGTTTCTTGACACCTATTTGCCACTCAACACAGGAGATGGCTGCATACTATTCATTGAATATTTAACAGCTGTAATCTTTTAGGCTTTATCTATGCAGTATTATTTTTCATTGTTTTATCCCTCTAAACATTGTTTACTATTTCATGGTCTGTTTCTTTCTTTTAGGGTGAACATATTAAAAATTTCCTTTAAAAGGAAAAAGTTTTTTATACAACAACGGCAAAAACATGTAAGTATTCATTTAATTTTATTTTGCTCAAATGGTCATGTTCAATTTTTTTTGCCTTAAATGTTAAGACAACAAAACGCTGATCAAAAGGCTCTGTTGTGGTAACTTGCCTTTGAAATTCTGTTTTGTTAACTTGTCCTTGCTATTCTGGTCCTCTTATCCTCGCTCTGTTTCCCATTTATGTTTCCTTTCCAACATTGAATCCTTCCATATTCAGTCTGTTGGACTGTATCTTTCCCATGCAGGTTTCTTCTCCCTTGGAGACTTGGGAGAATTGCAGATCTTTGTCCGTTCTCCGGTATTTAGTAACCTAGCATATATTTCCATGTTTTTGCCAGCATCTGCTGCTTTTTTCTTTGATGCTATCCCTGCCCTGTAGAGTTCCTCAATGCAGTGAATCCACTAAAGGGCTGCTTATCCCATTTAGGAGGACTTTGTGAGGTCCCTTCTGCTTATGGGGCTCAGAGTTCTGGGAGAAAGGAAGGTTCCTGGAGAAAAGGAGAGCTCTGCAGCTGAAAGACATGAGGTTGGAAAGGGGAGTAGTGCACCTCCTGCTGCCTGTAACATAGCTTTAGAAGTTGGCAAAATAGGTGAAGATAGTTAATAAAACTGATGTAAAATTTTTCTGCTGTTAATAGTTGTCTTCATAATGCTGTGTGCTTTTTGCAGAACAGTTGTAATATTAGTCTTTTTAATAGGGGAAAAAAAATCTTGATTACAGTATTGTGCTGGCACAATATGATCAGTTAAATTAAGATATCTTTTTACAAGGGAAAAGAATATTTAATATGACCGAAAAAAGACAGAAATTAGTGACCAGCAGATATACAAATAATTTAATTCACTTGAGGACAAAACTTGAATAGATAGTAAAAGGTAAGTGTTAACTTGTATGTATAAACTTCTATGAAGGCTCTTTCAAGTAGTAAATGGCATCTTGAACTGATAGGAGCTGTGTTACAAAAATACCTTTTGACTCACATTGATTAGAGGGTCTGCTGAACACGGGTTGCTAGGGAGGCTTTTTTTACCCAGAAGGAGAATGTTTTAATCTTTTTTTTTTTCTTTTTTCTTTTTTTTTTTTTTTCCCCTCTCCCCAGCACTGCCACCCCCTCCAAGTTTGGTGGGTATCTTCCAAACTTGAGGAGTGTACATCTATGTACACATTCTTAATTTTCAGGGCTCGTGTAAGCAAAGTATCTAGAGATAGTATTACTGCACTAATGCTTACACACATAGCATGCACAAATGACACTGTTTTCTTTTTTGAGAGAGTGTGTCCTAAGCCACTGTAGAAGGGTCTTAAGTCTTTTTGCAACCTTTAGGTTTCTAAATGTATTGTTTATATGCAAACTTCTCTGTTCATATATATTTCACTGTAAGAAGAAACGAGGAGTTGGCAAACCATTCTACTAGCTTGTGAGTGTAATTGTATTACACTCAGTGTAATTGTATCACACTTGCAAGTATTACCACCTTCTATATTTGAGGATTAAAAATTCACTGATAAGTAGTCATTTTAAATTCTGAGTATCTTCAAGTATACAAATATGGGCAAGCTTATGGACAGCAACTTCCAAATGTGTCTGTGAGAATAAACATAGGAACAGAATTCTCTGAGAGTGATGAGTAACAGTGGTTAGTAAAATGAGTATACCTACAGTTTTTTTGGAATATGGAAGAATTGTCAACATATAACAATCTCTGGACTTAAAGAGCATATAAAATATGTGTGTTCACTGTATAAAGATTTGACTGCTGTCAAAAATTGAATTTTTCTTTCTGGAGACCTGTGTCACCTTTGAAGAGTGCAGCATTCTTAAAGTTTGTTCCATTAAGCGTTTGATAAATGATGAGAGATCAAGGCCCTTGATTCTTTTAACTAATCTCCTCTTAAGTGATCATAGTTCTTTATTTCATAACCCACTGAGATTACAGTAATGCACACTATATCATGCTTAAAGTGCTACAGAACTGTAGGGAAAATAAGGCCAGCCGCATGACCTTTTTACTCTTTCTCAGTAGATATGGAAAAGCAGACCAGGTGTGCTATTAAATCTCTAGATACATCCATCCTTGTCAGTTAGCCGCTTTTGTTGAAATTTAGAGCAGCAAGCCTGCAGTACTTCAGTGGTATTGCTTGGAAAAACTTGTTGTCGCAGTGCAGTGGGAGTGGGGGGGCAGCTGGACTACTAGGGGTTTTCTCCAGAACGGTGGGTCGCTTGAGGGGTTTGTGAGGGCAGGTGACTGAAGTGGTGTTGGTCTTTGGATTGATCAGATTTTTCCTTGAAGGTACAGGAGGAAATAGGTAAATGAGGCTGAAAGTCAGGAAGATGGACGAATGTGGGGAAAGCAGAGCTGATACTACGTATTCATAGGCAAGATTTTATTAAAGATGGTGACAATGCTGTAACATTTCAGTTTTGTATGTCACGTGTAGGTTTCATTACAAAATCTACAAAAAGTTCTCAAAGGCTATGAATTTGTAGTCGTCTGAGATGTGCCATGTTTCATTGATTTATTCTTCTTATTTCTCTTACTCCTTTTTTCTTTCCTTATGCCCCTGTTCTGAAGACTCAACTTACCTTATCTCACTCTCTCCCTGCTACTCATCTCTTCTTTTACCCTCCCACTGCTTCAGTCTGTTGATCAGCTACTTGATAGAAGTATGCAATATTTCTGTTTCTACTGAAGAGCTACATAAGGACTGGGGAGCAAGACTGATGAATCAGTGAGTGTCTGGTGCTATAAAAGCTCATGATAAGTAGACTTAATGAAGGGTGCAAGATTTAAGGTAGGAATAGGAACTATGCTGGTTTACAGGCAACATTTTAAAGCTTCCAGAAATGAAACTTTATTTCCAATGTGCTTATCTAATACTTAAAACCACCTTCATTTTCTGCATATTAAAATAGATTTGTACTTGCTATGCTGTAGCTATTTTCAAATTCTCTGTGAATGGAATAGGCATACATCTGATGCAAAGTTTTTCCCTGATGTTGAAATAGCAAGACACTCACTTTAGATATTGAGAATTGTTCCCTTTACCTTAATGGCCACAGATTTCTCTAATCCTTGTTTCTTGATAACTATTAAAATACTGTTCTTTTGGAACTTGAGTTGAGAAGTATGATGGGCATTAGCTCCTTGGATCCCGCTAGAACTCTCTTCACCTTTAAAACGGTGCATAGATTTAATAGCACGACTTGCAACATGGCTTGTTAGTGAGCCAGATGGTTATGTTCACAAAAGATTTTGTTAATTTAAAAATTGACTAAGTTTTTCTGAAACTTCTGAAAGTCTTTATCCTAGTTTAAGTCTGTATTTAAACTTTTAGCCCACTTAGAAGATGCTAAGAAGGTTCTGTTACAACAGTTGAGAACATACTTGTGATGTAGAGAGCAAAATTCGTTACTAATTTCAAACTTAAATTTAAAACCAGAATATTAGATGTACTTAATTCCTTATCTTTACTCTATGACTTTTCAATATGATTGAGACGTTTGGATAAACTGATTTTTGTGGCAATTGAAAGGCCAGTGCTCCAGGCCAACAAAAATATCTATACACTTCCTTTTATTTGTCTTCTGGAGTAGTAAAACACATCAAGTGGTATTCAACCAACAGACAGTATGTCAGAAATGCCATTTATCATTAAATCTTTAAGTGATGTATGCTTTTTATATTGCAAGAAATTCTGAGTTAAAATTTCACTATACTTGCACATTTTATTTTACATAAGCTAATTAGAAGCAACTGTGGTGAACTGACAAAGATTAGTTGGTTCTAATATGCATGAGGCTCAAATAACAAACCCTACTTCTTAAAGGAAAAAAAATTTTTTAAATGTTTTAATAGCTATAGGGAAAACATGCCTGAAAGACTGCAATCAGTTAAATGTTTTGCAGTGCCTATGTAAAATCAAGAGGCAAATCCTTTTTATCTTTCTCTTGAGATTCTCATTGGTTTTCTAAAATAGTGACTTCAGTCATAGATTCTCTGAACTAGTCAAAGTGATTTGCAGTAAGTGGCATTAATCTCTGATACATGGCATTTGTAAAATGTTGCCCAGAAATAAAAAGAATAAAAGAAAAACAGATTGAGTATTCCAGCCAAAATGGTCTGTAGGTACTTCCCAGCGGGACTGTTGCTGTGAACAAATAAAAGGACAATGGCAACGACAAATCAAGGTGTTATCCAGGTGTGACCTCTATTTCTTGCTGGACTGTATGAGAAAGAGCTTTATTAGATCTTTCTGAGTCCTTTAATAAAAAGGCTTTGCAATCCACCTATCTTATGCAAAACTCTCTCGGGATCTGAAATAGCTCAACAAGATCTACAGTTGGTGAGGACATAAACGTGGGTGGCACAATTGTTACACCTGTGTTTCACTGGCACTTTGGCACTGAATTTACAAGTAAGAGTTTGCACCAAGACACACAAGCTTTGTATTCTGCTTCCTTTTGATCTCCTCATTGTGGCCTCATGGTTATCATCCAGAAAACAGGATTGGATTTGAACAGTGGTAGCAGCAGCTCCAGTTCCATCACAGCTACTTTCTTTCCCCCAAGACGGATCACTGTTAACATCTTTAGTGTCTTCTAAAACACTCTCAGGCAGATGGTTTTTGCATACGGTGGCTCTTGAAAGAACATTATTGAATTGAAGCCTTATGTGAAGAGTTTGAATTCAAAGATTGAGGGGTTTTTCCTTTCTACATTGCACCCTTAATGGAATGTTTAAGAGTTTTGTTTGTCACAGGAGGTCAAGATCTGACTGGAAACCTGAAACTACATTTAGCTGTTTAATATTACACCCATATATACAAAATCTTTACCACTCTAGGCTTAAATATTTCATTAACACTGTAAGGATTAGAAACTGAAAAACTTAATAGTTTTTCAGTATTGCTTAAACTTTTAAAGTGTCCTTTTTGCAGTTTGGAATTTCATATAGTCACATATAGTCATATTTTGGCCATCTCCAGCTCAAAATCTACTATATGCTGATTTTCTGTTTTCCTAAATGCATTTTTCCTATTTAAGCTAAAAGTAATTTTATTGTTGTTTTATGAGCTTGTTTACTGAGTTTGATCTGCTTGTATATATTGAAACATGGTATTTCCTACTGTTACAGAATGAATCCAGAGAGCATATTGTTGCCTTCAACATGTTGAATTACAGAGCATGCAAAAATCTATGGAAGTCTTGTGTAGAGCATCACACGTTTTTTCAGGCAAAGAAGTCACTACCTCATGAAAAAAAGATATTGTCACATTATTGGACCCTGGGTTCTAGAAATCCAGCTAAGTAAGTATTGTGTGAAAGCATGTTTTGCTTTGTAATTGAAGTGTGAGGATCTGTGTCAGTGATAGCTCAAGCTAGAGTGACAGAGTTCAGTTCTGCCCACAGCTGTCTTCCAGTCTGTATGTGAACCATTTGACAAGTTATATAGCTATGGTTTCAGTTTCTGCAACGTGGTATCGTCACAATAGAACTTTTCTTATAATTTCCTAAAAAGGTATTTGAATATAAGCATGTTTTATTGGTATTGTTTCAACTTGCTCTTTCAGTTCAAAACCACTAGAAAGTAAAAATGTCATGTAGGTAATGATCCAATAAGAGAATTTGCAGAACAGATTTGCTCTGAACTGTTTACCCCTTAGTGTCATATACACACTCTGTTTAATATTTTAGGGCAATTTCTGGAGTGCATCATACCAACCACTTGTTACTGACATGGAGATGAAAAATTTTGTCCCATCCAAGTATTCAAGACACCACTTTTGTGACATTTCTAATCTTGTATTTGCCTCGTTGGGTTCTGCTGGTCATGGAGCTGGTTGTTTCATGGTGGTATGAAGCTGGGATTGTTCCTTCCCATGTGCACCAACTGGGCCCTAACTTCATTAAACTTCATCTGCCAGTTTATCGTCTAGTCACTTGATGTTGTAATGTCCTTCTGCACTTCTTCACAATTGACCTTTATTTTTGCTATCCTGTGTGATTAATATCTTCAGCAAACTTTGTTCACTCTTTTCTCTAGATCACTAGTGAATATGTTGAACAGAAGGGCCCCCAACAGATATTGGTCTAAGGCTTCACTACTGATCTTTTTTCATGATAAATCTAAAACATTTTTTCCTATTCTCTTTTTTATGTCACAAGTGAACAGGCAATTTCTCCAAGTGAGGACCCTATTCCCTAGCTCCTTAGTTTCTTTATGGGTTTAAGGAACCTTGTCAAATGTCTTTTTGAGATCTTGAGTAGATTAAATGACTAGTTTAAAGTGGGAGGTTATACTCCAGTAGTTCTGCTGTTTCATCTTAGAGGCTTTTAGTTTTTTTGATAAGTATCAGTCCCAGTGATTTCTTTCATTATGTTGATTTGTTCTGTTGTTTCATTTATCAGCAATTCAGCTACAAATGTCATGTCGTGTGTCATCATGGTCTCATCTGTGTCCCGTCATTCCCACCCCCGAGAAAAATTCTGTCATGAAACATACCAAAAATCTTTCATATTAATAGTGAATGAAAAAGAAAGTCTTATGTCATTATCTTCTCTGAGTGTGAGATTTTGGAGGGTTCTTTGGTCTTTTGATCATCTGTAGTCTCTGTAGAAACCTACTTGTTCTGATGATTTTTGGAAAAGTATCTTATTGTTTTCTTTTTGTTTGTGGGATTTTTGCAGTGTGTTCCCTTAACAGTTTAACTTCACATTTAATTTGTCAGACTTGATTCTCTTTTTCCTGTTTGGATAAGCTTCAACTTTTGGATGATGTCATCACACTTCAAATAGCTTCCCAGACTTCGGTGGCTGTTTGGCTTTTCATACAGTCATGTCTCTCTAGATACTGCAGAAATTAATACCAAGTGGACTAGTATTGCTTGTAAATGAAGCAGTTCACCCATGAGGGCTGCCCAACAGTAAGAAGACTGATAAACTGTTATGTTTTCTGCTGGAGTGGAATTCCATATTTTTCACCTAGTACTAGAGGACAGCTGAAGCAAGTGAAAACGAGTAGTTGTACGAACAGTAATTTAATTTTCTAATGTTTTACAGATCTATATTTTGAGAATTAGACCCTCTATGGAGTGATATGAACTTGTTCTTCCTATAGTGAAGGCTTTGAGGAGGTGACTTTCTCAAAGCTTGTAGGATTGTCACGTCCTGGAGTCCTTTATTTCTCTCAAATTTGCAAACAGCTTCAAAATCCTGATGCTTGTTATATACACGTACACACACAGGCATTGCACAGCCCTTGTGTTGTTAAGAAAGAAAATAGTATGAGTTCCAAAGGGTACCTGTTTAGTATCGCCAATTTTTACCAAAAAATTTGATTACTGACAAATTTACTGTTACAACTTCTTAATAGCTTGTAGCATGCAGGATAGCTCTCATTGTTGAACTAAGTTACTAAGAAAGAGTTCTTTTCCAGTGGTTTCATGTTCTGAGGCGTTAACACTGGTGAATTGCTTATTTAAGCTCTTAAGGCATCTCTAGGGAGAACTGTTCATTGTGGTACCTTCCATCAGCTTAATTATATCCTCTGTACTAATGCATTCTTTGGCCTTATTTACGCCAGCAACCAGCATGAAATTTAGGATCTACGTGAGGCAGAAATGACTCAGCAAACTTTACTACCAGAGACTGCTAAAGTACCTAAGAAGCAACAGGAATTTTGGGAGACTTTCAGTAGTTCCTGTCAACTTGGTCACTGTCACTCAGCAAATTTTCTCCAACGATTTAAGAAAAGGTGTGAACAAGCCACTTCCAAGGTCATCAGTCATATATTGAAAATTTTTACTTTCCTACTTATTTGTGATTATGGAATGTTGTAAGAGACAACATGAGTTTCCACATTCCTTTTCAAGGATGGCTCTGATCTCATGTGGAAGCTACGCAACAAAAAAAGGGATTCTGCATTCTCCCTTATGAAAGGAAACAAAATTTTGCATTGAGTAAAACAAACAATAAAACCAAAACCAACCAACCAAACCAAGAAAACCACAAAACCAAACACGCACACAAAAACCCCACCGACCACACCATATAACCCTGGAGGTTTTAAGACTGACTTGTCTTCAATAGTTCTTTTCAGCCAACTTCTGTCAGCTTTGAGGGAGGTTATATTCAGGTTTTACCACCTTAAGTATCACAAGTTTTCCTCTGGAATTGGTGGCTTGCTTGTACTACGTTCTTTTAACTCATGTGAGGCAGATATCCTAGCATTTACTGCATCAGTTCAAATAGTTAAACTCTTGCAAACCATTAATACAATTTCTTATTTGCACATCTCTGTGCCCTTCTAGATTCTCTTAGCTTAAGGTACTAGTGAAATTCCATTTAAATTAGGCTGCTGAGTTGTAAAAATCACCTGTAAGCCTTATTCTAAGGAAAGGCAGAATCACATCTCAGATTGAGAGGTGAGTTCATTCAGTGTTTCTGGGCTGAATGCTGAGTAACGTCTCCTATGCAACATTCTCATTCCTTTCTGAAAAGCTAAAAATGTACCTATTTTTTCACAAAGGATAACCTTGGTAATACATGGGAGCAAGGAACTGTCACTTCAAGATATTACAGCCCATTCCAGAAAAGCATTGGCAGCCTCTCCGTATGTTTGCTGAGAAATATCCTCGTATTTGACATCTAAAGAGCAGCTACTTGGAGTTCAGGAGTTTGTTATGTACCTTAACTGAAATATCTAAAGAATATATTGTTAAAGTCATTCTGGGGTCAGGGCCAGGGCTTTGGCTTCCATCACATGAGTTACGTTGCACCTCAAAAGTCACCTGCATTGGAAAATGCGTGAACAGGTACTTGTAAAAAAGGAAAGCTGATGAAGGCAAAATATGTGGAATTCTTCAAGACACGTTTTTTATAATACATCCTCTTTTTCCACTCTCCCTCTCCACTTTACCCATGTAAGGCTTCTTAGAAAGAACTCTTTGTTTGTGTAGAAGGCCAGAGTAGTTGGTGCCTTGTCATTGGTATTCAGAAGACTTACAGAAATAAAATGGATAGTACAGGCAAAAGCTTTTCCTGAGTTCATGGTCTGTGTGTTTAGTAAGCTTAAAAACATACATGGGTAGCTGATTTTGATATGTAGTCGCTTCATATTAAGTTTTCCTTCTTTGTTTTTTTAAACTGGGAGAATCTTTAAAAGTACACATTTAGAAGGTGAAGGAATTAATTTGCTTTAAAATCATGAACAAGATATGTAAAATGCTTCAGAATATAAAAAAAGGTTTGGGTTGCTTTTTTTTCTTTTATAAACAAAAAGGAGTACAATGCAAAGCATACGTAAGGTTTGATATTAGCATGAGTAATATCCACAGGATAAACAACTTTTTTTTTTTTTTTAATGCTATGTAAAATTGAGACATTTCAGCTCTATAGTAAAGTCCTTACATGCTCTGCTATCCCAGCTGCCCATTAGGTACAGCTCAGGACGTAGTGAGCCAAAGGTGATTTCTCTGTAACTCATAAATTGCTGCCTTCCCATGAGAAATCCTAGGCTTGTAAACTTGAGGATGAGCAGCTTATCTCTCTGCTTGTCTTGTGGAATGCTGTGTAATAAGATACATAAAAGTTAGTTTATCTCAATTTTGATCTATTTAAAAAAATTCTTTATGCTGTATAATTCCATTAGCAAGGTATTTTTATTGCTTTTCAAGCTAAGGTTCTGGTTCTGATGCAACCCTTATCTTGTCAGATTCTTGTCACAAGAAGCAGTCCAGACTTGGAGATCTCCTTTTCATGTCAGATCTTTCTCTAATGGTTTATTCCTGTAAGGAACACATCACTCCAATGTGGCTTCCTTCTTGAAATAGAGTGGTCTGGTGTAGCTCTTATTTGCTGAGGCAGCAGGGAGATGGTTAAGGTAGTCCTGTGCTCAGTGAAGCCATTAGTGAATTGTTACCTCTTTATGAGTTTTAACAGGGAACATCTAGAATCTTTTGCCTGTATTTGAACCGTGTTTTGTCTGGCACTTGGTTCAGTACCCATAGGACACACTGAATTTCCTGTTTTCCCCTCCATCTTCTTAAACACAATTGGGTTAAAAATAACTCCCAGAAAAAGTTATTTTTACTGAGGCTTGTGATTAGCATTGTAGCAGGGATTAACAGTTTTATTGCTACAAGTGAAGGACAGCAACTGCCTCTGCGAGAATGCAAATGCGTAAGTAAGGAAGGGTGAGCACAGGTGACTCTTTAAAACACATGAATTATAAAATTGACTTTCATAAGCATATTTTATGTCATTTAAATTTTCTATCCAAAATAATTCACATACAGTCTTCTATTTCTTTTCAGGTCTGTAAACAGCCAGTACTGCAGAAAAGTTATAGGTGGAATGGTTTGGAACCCATCTATGAGACGATCTTTATCTGTTGAGCATCTAGAGACCAAAAGCCTTCCTTCTCGATCACCTCCTGTTACCCCTAATTGGTAAATCCAGTTTCAGCCTTTCTCATGCCTTCCAGCTTCCTACCTTTTCTAATTGTATGTACTCTAGCTGAATAATTAGGTAGTGTGTACGTATATATTTAAACATTGTTATTCCGAGAATATATATGACAACAGGAGAAGAGTGGGTGTCACTTACCTCAACTTTAGCAAGGCTTTTCATACTGTCTGCCAAAATATTATACCCAAGTTAAGACATTACATTTCTGGAAGGGTCGACAACAAGATGGTTTAAAAAAAATAATAATGGTTGGATGACTGGACTCAGAAGGGAGTTGTTAATGGGTCATTCTCTACCTGGAGGCCAATAACAAGTGGAGTACTGCAGGGATCTATTTTGGGACCTGTCCTGCTTAACGTCTTTATGACCTTGAGGAGGCAATGGAGTGCTTGTTCACAAAGTTTGCAGACAACACCAAACTGGGGGGATGTGTCAATAAGCTTGGGGGCAGGGCTGCTATCCAAAGGGACCGTGATAGTCTGGAGAAATGGGCCAATAGGATTTGTATGACATTCAGTGAAGAAAATGCAAAGTCCTGGGAAGGAAGAACCCAGTGCAACAGTATTGTCTGCTATGCAACTGTCTGGAAAAGAACCTGGTAATCTTCGTAGGCAGCAAGCTGTACGTGAGCTATCTGCTGTGCCCTGGCAGCAAAGAAGTCCACAGCAACCTGGCAGTATTAACAGAAGCATAGATGGTAGATCAAGGGAAGTGACTATCCCCCTTTTGCTCAGCATTCGTTAGACATTATTAGAATGCTGCAGCCGCTTTTGTATCCACTAATACAAGAAAGACACTGACAAACTGGAGCGAGCTCAGCAAAGGCCACCAGCCACCGAGCTAGTCAGGAGGCTGGAGCACTTACCCTATGAGGAGAGGCCGAGACAACTGCACTTGGTCAGCCTGGAGAAGCAAGGGTTTCCCAAATGCCTAATAACAGCCTGGCAACACTTAGGAGGAGGCTAGCTAGAGGATGAGGCCAGGTTCTTCAGTGTTGCATGGTGGGAGGATGAGCCAACAGGTATATGTTGAAACACGAGAGGCTCTGTCTGGACATAATGAATGTTTCACCACAAGGACAGTTGAGCAGTGGTTGCTTAGAGCAGTTTTGCGGTCTCCACCCTTCAAGTTTTTGAGATCTGACTGGATAAAGCCTTAAGCATCCTGCTTAAGCAGCCTCAGTTGACCCTGCTTTGAGCAGAAGGTTGGACTAGATGACCTCCATAGGTCCCTTCCAACCTGAATTATCCTATGATTAGAACTTTAACAATACAGGTAGCATATTAGAAGAGGGGGAAAAATGAATCAGTTCAGTGCACTGATTGCCTAGTATACTATATAAAATGTTTAAAAATTGATTATTTAAATTGAGAGCCATAGGCCTCTCATGAAGATTTCAGGACATAGATTGCAATAGGATAGAAATTTCACTTTGATAAAGTTTTATGAATTCTTCTGATCTTCCAACTTGTGCTTGTGTTCCTTATTTTTAAGGCGGAGTCCTAGACTACGTCATGAAATTCGTAAACCACGGCACTCATCTGTAGATAACCTTACAAATGAGATTAGTTACATTACTGAAACGGAGGATGTTTTTTACACCTATAAGGGCTCTCCAACGTCGAAGGACAGTGATTCGGAGTTTTCTCAGAACCGTAGTCCACAGAGGAGGTAAGGCCTTCTGCAAACAATTCATTGCCTTTTTTTTTTTTTTTTTTTTTAAATAAAATAGCTTTAGTACAAAACAATCATCATCAGTTATAATATTAAAATGAGTTCAAACAGTTTTGTGTTTGCATAAGCTTTATTTTGACAAATTCCTAAACTGCAATTGCCATGATACAAAATGACAAGTTAAAAACAAACCAACCCTTCATCCCTAAACAGTATTCAGTAGTCGAGTTCTCAGTAAAATTAGCGAAGCTATTAAGGCATGCCTGTTTACATCTGTAATACCCTGTTTCCTAGTAGCTTCTGCAACCCCTTCCTACCTGTTATAAACTCTTCCTTTCTGGGGGGGGAGCGGGGAGACTTATTGAACTCTTTTAAGATTTGACTTATGTTCCACCTCATCAGCTCAGTATCGTCAGTTGAAAGAGGTACTGCATTTCAGTAAACACAAGAGCATAATAATGCTAGCAGTCATCCATCTTTTTCTTCCTCAGAGGAACTGTAGATTGCTAGTGTAAAGGCAGTCTCTGCTTTTTGCCTTGAGGCATTTTTGCTGTATTCCTTGAGGACCAACTTTGTTCTCCCCTGAAGCAGTCTAACCACTCCTAGATTTGCTTCCAGGGCTTGAGGCACCTATCTTTGTGCACTGATTGTTTGTTTGCTCATATATTACATTTTATGTGTGGCTTCACTCTTATCTTACAGAAGCATTTCTTAATGAGTAACTTCAGATTAACACAATATTAACTTCAGGAATAATGTACAAAAAAGTCATTGATTGTTCAGTCTCAAAAAGAAAACAAAGCTACTTTAAAACTTTCAGCCGGGGAGAAAGCTGTGTATTAAAATGCAGCTTCCTTTGTAATGTTACGAGAGGAAAATGATTTCTAGCGATCCCTAGTAACCTTAAGGCAAGATGTATGCTTTTGAGAACCAATGTATTAATGAAAGCTAATAGGACTCGCCTACTTCTGTGATAGTGTGCAGCTACTAACTGTAGCTTTAAACTCTGGATTTAAACTGTTTTCTTTAAATTTTAATACAATAATATTGTTACTACATTACAGCAGAGGTTTCTATGAAAGAAGGGGAAAATTAACATGTTGCATGCTTATTTGGAGTTTGTCACTCTGGTGTTTTAAGTTGTTTTTCTGTTTTTCTGACTGGAAGTCAGATGAACTTTAATACTAGTAGCGTCAGTAATAACCATGATAATATATAAAAGTGATGCCTCTAGATGTTGTGAATAGTCATACATAGGAAGCCATGTCTTTCCTGTGTTTAACATTTACAGATTATACACTTTTAGAAGTATTTTCTGAGTAAAAATAATAAGAGGCAGACCATAAGAGGAGATGATGAGGGTAGAAGCTGTAGACAGAAAACTAAGTTGCCGTGCTGTGTTTGGTGACTGGCGGATTGTGTCCTCCCAATCAGTACGTTGTTGGGTTTTTTCTTTTATTTTCATTTTTCTTTTCTTCCCCTGTATTTTTTCCTTTCCTTCCTGTTTCACCTATCCTATGCCTACTGAGAATGGAGTGGGAAAGCCTGCTTTTATGCTGTTTCTTAGACAGTGAAAATAGGATGGTCTAAATTTGAAAATAACACATTCATTTATTTTCTGAGCACTACATGACTATGCCATATCTGAGTAATATCACTCACTGTGGAGAAGCTTACTGTTATTACCTCATATAAACCAAATTTTCTGTATGTCTTATCCCCAATGCATTCTTGATTTCTTGGGTATGTTTATAATGTTTGATACTCTGCAGGTAACTGAAAAAATGCTTGCATAAGTCTGATGAATTTAAATTTGAAGTGTGTGTTTTAGAAGGAGAATGCATGGAATGAATGATCCTTTGTTGTATTGACTGCTAGACTTTCATGAAGTAAAATGATCATTAATACTTTTCAACAATTGAGGTAAAATATACACTAACCATACAAATAAAAAAAATGTTTCTTCTCTACGCTGAAGTTTTCAACAGTTTATGTTAGTCCACATTCTCTTATATTCTTACAGTAGTCATCACTTGCCTCACTCCCCTTGTTGAAAGATGTAAAGTAAAATTGAGTATATATGTGTTGTAAAATCTTTCTTTCCCCGAATGCTTTATTGAATGAGGGAATCTTACCCTATCAGCTAAATCTGTTTTAGAAGAAAAAAGTTTAACTTGCATATCTTCAGTATTAAAGATGGACACTTGTGCTGGACTTTTGCCACACTTTAGGAATATTTAGGTATTAACTATTAAACACCTTGTAGTGTACTGATAAACCTTTTAAAGCCAACTTACCCATTTTTGCCATGCTGGTCTTTAGTAGATCTGAACTGACAAAATTGAAACATGTTATGGAAAAAAACCCCAGATTTGTAATTTCATTATTTCTTTTTCATTAAGGGAGAGCCAATAGTAGCTTCTCATGGTCCTGCTAAAATGCGTTGTCTTTAGAGGGCTCTCTTTTTACTGCCTAGCCGGCTGTCTGAGACTGTCAAAAAAGGTGTTAGTTAATGCTAATTATAACTCTGAATAGCTTTGGTATGAAAAAAAATCTGAAACATTTTTGGAGAGCTACTAGCAAACAACTGTAAGATGCTGATTTTTAATTGCTGAATTGTTGTCTCGGACCTCAAATCTTAATTATAATCATGCAGCTGCTTGATTTTTGTAAACTAAATATGTTCACATCAATTTCTTTTACAGTAGCTGAAGCTCAAGACAGTGCAAGCTGCAGTTAGCACAGGATATGGCTCTTTTCTATTTTTCAGGCTGCCATCAGTATTTCAGGGGTGGGGGGATAGTTTTCACCTGTTTCACTTCAGCCCCTCGGTAATGTCTTAAGTCCTTTTTGTCAAAATGACAAGTGGTCCAAGACAGGCCTACCTTCAAACTGATCTGTTGTGGTATAGTGCTTTTTGAGACAAATACATAGGTAAAACTCGTATAATGAGACTTGCTGTATACATAATTCTACCAAGGCATGCTTGGAAGGAACCTTGGTGGGTATCAGAACTGTAGAAGCCACCACTGTTGGCAGAGTATGTACACCTGCATTTATTTCCCTATACACCTTTTTTTTTTTTTTTTTTCTCCTGACAATACCAAGTATAATTATTTTCTTAATAATTGATGTTTTTCCTTGCTGTGTTTACTCACTTAAGGGAATCAATCGAGTTCTATTTTCTTTCCATAAAACAGTACACAATTTAGAAAACAAATTATGTGGAACAGCTCTTAGTTTAGAGAGCATAAAACATATCAGTTGTTAACATTTCTTCTTCCATTTCTTTAAATATATTGTACTGTATCAACATGTCAACACCTAGAACTATGTTTACTGTTAAGTACTTTAAATGAGCATGCTGGAGATGAGGGTCAAGAATATTTTGTCATTTATTATATTGTTTCTCTGAAGAACACAGTGATTCTTTTAAAAAATGTGCTTTGTGTGAACATTCTACCTCTTAACTGAAATATATGAGGTATATCCTACAGGCTGTGACTGGAAAAAAGAAAGCAAATCATGCGCATAGGTGAACGACAGAAAGCCAGGGCAAGCTTGTGATTGTGTTTGGTGTAGCTAGACTGCTTCTGCTACCCAAATCATCTAAGGTACTTTCACACTCAAGTACAATTTGAAACTCATAGTAAAAAGAAGCAATTTTTCTCTCTCAGATTAGTGTCTGCAGAAAAGATTGGAGCTGTCTATTACATATGTATTATAGACAAAAAATTGCTCTAATCCCAAATTAACATATATTAAATAGAGCTTTATTCACAGGGCATGAATAGGTTTGCCTATCTAAGCCAGCTATCTCAAATCACAGCTGCATACAAACCCTGTCATCAAAGACAGTGCTGAAGAGGACTTCAAGAGGACTTTTGTTTAGCCCAGGGCTCCCCAGCCTTTGTGAAGAAGCCTCCCCTGTCAGTTCTTTCTCCTCTTTGTTGCCTTGCTGCTGTGCATCTCATCTGACTGCTACTGCCACTGAAAAATTAACACTAACACAGACATGGACCCCGCCCTGAGCCTTCTGAAGTCTCATAGGTTGCTTTCTGTGTTATACCACACTTTGTTATTGGCTGTGCCTCACCAGTTCAGAACAGGTAATCCAGTCTATCTTCTGACTATATGTTGTACTCACTCTGTCACTATATTTATCGCACGCCTACTTGCATATGCACATGATGCTACTATTATTTTGGTTTTAAAATTATTTCAAGAATAATATTGAGACAAAACACACTAATTAGTAAGTGCACTTGTTTGATAACTGTTTTTTCAGTTAAAACTGACTTTTCCTAGTCTTGGTTTCAGGCTACCTGGCATAAGCCCATCCTGACCAACTACTATCCTGACAGGTAGCCTGGATAGACCTCCTGGAAGAGGTTGCCTTCAAGACAAATATTTCCCTTTCAGTGTAACAGCTTTAAACCACAGGTGGTTATTTTTAAAGGCAGGCTGATGGACTTGTGCAGGGAATTCTTTTTGATTGCAATTTTTACTTTTTTTAGCCTGGTATAGTACCTGAAGATTACCACTGTTGCAGTCTATCTTGATAAAGGTACCACTACGGTTTCCAAATCTGGGATAAGGAAAGCCTCACTGGTGTAGAGGAACAATTCATTGTTACTGATTTGCCTTTCTGTGACACTAATGCAATCTGTATGCTACTGTGTCATTTAAGGGCAAAAGGCTACAGTGAAAATGAAGTAGTCATATTGAAGTATGTGACAAGGTTTCAAGACCAGGTTGGGAAATTCCAAAATATCGTTGATGCAAGCAGTAACCTTCAAAACTAAGTTGGCTTCAACTGGGGCAATAGACTGATTACATTTTGGAATTAGCTACTCTGACATGCTTGGTCTTGTATCAGATGTTAGGTTTTGTCTTGAAAGACTGCGCTGTCCATCCCCACTGCAAGTTCTGGTTCTTGGTATTGATATCTTTGGGGAAAAAAAAAAATTAAAATGTAACTTAATGTTTATCACGCCCAGTAGTTCATGTGTAGGATTCTTCACCGATGAGCTGCTACAAGAACAGAAAAAAACTTGAAAGAAACTAGCTTACCCTTTACCTTCAAGTAAATAAGTGAAAATTTAAACAACTAAAATGAGTTTATTTGTTTCCTTATGTTCAAATATTTGATGTAAATTACAAATCTGAAGATTTAAACGTTTCAATAATACACATTTTAAACACTTGGTGAATTTAAAATACCAAGGTCTGCCATGAAAACATAGGGACATGTAACCAAGTAGTATATAAGGAGCTTTGAATTTTAATTTTTCCTGTATGTTCCTTTCCTTTTTCTCAAGCATCTTCTGGTGCCTGAGGTGTGATACAGATGTTCACACTTCACAATGCAATGAGAAATGAAAGTGAATGAATGAATGACAAGAAATGCAAACTGAAAACTACTGTGTTTTTTAATGATCTTAACCTCCAAGAACCCATCTGTGAGAAGCTGCGTGGTTTTCTGCTGGTCACTAAGAAAAGGGAAGAGTATCCTCCACTCTTTCCTGTTCATGGATTTAAAGTTTTAATCCAGCTTTGTGGGAAGACCATGCGTTGTTGCCAACACCCACACTTGTCCCAAGTGTTGTCTCATTAAAGTAAGCTGGTGTTTCTTTCAGACAAGAAGGTGTTAGATGCAAAAACCAGTTACTGAAACAAACAGATTTCCTTGTGGTTCAGGATAACCTTATTCACGTTACCTGTGCAGGACCAATTTCTCCT